>NW_019154092.1:30497075-30854159 GCF_002288905.1 Enhydra lutris kenyoni | reverse complement strand
TGATTTTCTGTTTCTAGAGTTGCTGTTCTTCTTCTCTTCGATATCCCGTTGGATTTGTAGGTGTTTGCAATCTTTAGATAAGCTATCTAGCTGATCTCCCGCTACCTGAAGTAGTCTCAGCTGCTACTTCTCCGCCATCTTGACTCACAAGCACTGCATTTTTATGCCCCTCCCCATTTTTTGTATTTATGTCACAATTTGTATTATTTTGTTTATCCCTTAACTGATTATTGTAGATATAACTGATTTTACTACCATTGCCTTTTAACTTTTATATTAGCTTTGTAAGTAGTTGATGTACTACCATCAGGGTATGGTTGCTTATACCAGTGAAATTTTTTTCTTAATTTTCACATGCTGTGGCTTCTCTTTTCTATTTAAAGAAGTCCCTTTAACATTTCTTGTAAGGCCAGTGTAGTGGTTATGAACTCGTTTAGCTTTTGCTTGTTTGGAAAACTTTATCTCTACTTAAATGCTGCAGGATAATTTTGCTGGATAGAGTATTCTTGGTTGGCAGTTCCTTTCTTTCCATACTTTGAATATATTGTGCCATTCCATTCTGGCTTGCAAAGTTTTTGCTGAAAAAATATTCTCCTAGTCTTTTATGGGTTTCCCTTGTAAGTTAAGTTGGTTTTTTTTTTTCTCGCTGCTTTTAAGAGTCTCCTTTTCCTTAGATAATTCTGTGTCCTGGTGTGGGGCTCTGGGTTCTACTTATTTGGAACTCTGCAGTTCCCAGATGTGGGATGTCTCTTTCCTTCTCCAGGTTGGGGAAGTTTTCAGCCATTATTTCTTCAAATAAGTTTTGTGTCCCATTCTCCCTGTCTCTCCTCCCAGGACCCCTTTATGCTAATGTTCATTTGCTCTCTGTTCTTTCATAAATCCTTTAAGGTATCGTTACTCTTTTAAATTTTTTCTTTTTGCTGCTCTGATTAAATGAGTTCCACTACCCTGTCTTTGAGTTCACTGACCCCTCTACCACTTCATCTAGTCTGCTCTGGAACCCCACCATTGTATTTTTCAGTTCAATCATTGTATCCCTCAGCTCTGGGATGTCTGTGTGTTACTTTTTTATATTGTGTATCTCTTAGTTGAAATTCTCACTTTGTTCATTCATTTCTCTGTTGAGGTCAACATGAGCATATTTGTGACTGCTATTTTGAACCCTTAGGTAAATCACTTATCTCCATTTCATTAAGATCTTTCTGAAGTTTTATCATGTTCTTTTGTTTGGGATGTATTACTCTATTTTTTTTCCCCCCCTCTACCTTGGTTTCTGTGTATTAGGTAAAATAGCCACTTTTTCCAGTCTGGAAGGCATGGTCTCATGCTGGAGGTGAACCTTGTTCAACCTTGCCCTTACTCTTTGTTGTCTCTCAAACCTTTGTGATTGTCCAGGCAACCTTCTTTGTCCTTAATGACTCCCAGTGGTTGAAGGCTTGCTGAGACCTGTCCTGTTCCAAAGAGGAAGATCTCTTTCAGCACCTAGATAAGGCTGGTTGGAAGCTGGGCCCTCAGGCAGCAGCTTTTTAAGTATGTAAATATAGTTGGCCCTTGAACAATGAGGGGGTTAAGAACAACAGCCCCTCTGCATGGTGGAAAATCTACCTATAAGCTGACTCCCTAAAACTTGTTGACTGGAAGCCTTACTGATAACATAAACAGTCAACATGTACTTTGTATGTTTTATGTATCATACACTGGATTCTTACAATAAAGCTAGAGTAAAGAGAATGTTAGTTAAGAAATTGTAAGAGAAAATACATGTACAATACTTTACTGTATTTATTGGAAAAAAAAAATCCATAGAGGTGGACCTGCACATTTCAAACCTGTGCTGTTTAAGGGTCAACTTTATACACCTTTCGGGGAAGACTAGTAAATGAATGTTTTTCTCTTGTCCCTCTACACTAGTAGATAGCCAGTCATGAGCTATCTCTTTGCTTACTGTCCCATTGAACTGATAAACATAAGCCCTGCTGGCCACTGGAGCCGGGGTATTGAGAGCTGTGTCCTCTAGGTGGCAGCCAAAAAAAAAAGACAGAGTGCCATACATTTACATAGGTCCTTCCACAGAGATGCTGGTGACCCAGAGCATGGTAGAGGGATAGTGCGAACATGATGCCCACAGGCCTCCCGGTTCTGGGCAGAGGACATATCTTTGGGCCACAACTTTTAAAGGTCTACTAATAGGCCTCTTTCATGGAAAGACTGGCTTTCCTGTCCGCTGCCTCTGTACTGTGCCATGGTGTGGTTCAGGATTTCTTTTCCTTCCCACAGTCTGTGGTCACACTGCTTTGAAAAATGAAGAGATAAACCAGACAGAGTGGTTAGGCAGCAAAGCAAGGTTTATTGAGTGATAGTACAAAGCTCCTAAAGAGGGAGGGGAGCTGAGAGGGTTGCCCCTGGAGTTTCTAAGTCTAGGGGGTTTTATGGGCTTTGTGATGGGCTATTTGAATCTAATGAACCCTCCATGCACCTGTCTTGCAATCAGGTTTATGTCCTCTTTCTGTCACAGGGGAAAAGGTGAAGGGCTCCTTCCAGGGTGGTGTAAAATCCTTTAAAGTATGGTTTCCTTTTAGGGGGGTGGAGGGGGCTTGTCCCTGCCTGCCTCTCTTCCAACTATTCTTTATCAGTGGGATAGCCGATTTAGAACTATTTCTTTGTTATAGTCCTGTGGGACCTAGAAATGAAAGCCCCCTGGCCACCAGAACCAAGTAATCAAGGGGTGTCCCTTAGTCAATAGATACAAAGGCCAGTGTTATCAGGTAGGTGCACAGGCTCTTCTCTGGGAGATACTCCTGGCATGGAGCAAGGCAGAGAGGGTGGAGATGATGCCCTCCAGACTCCCTGTTCCCTGGGCAGTATTTCTGTAGGCCCCTAGATGTGTGTGAAATTAGGTAACTGTCACTCAGGCGGATGCTGTGAGATAAACAAATAATCTGCTTTCACAAGAAGTCTGGGTACTTTCAGTTGGCTGCCTCTACAAAAGGCCCTGGAATGGGAAATCTGCATGCACAAGCCCTTCGAGAACTGTTTCTCAATTTGCTTTATAGCCTTGTGGATTTTGTGGAGCCAGCCGCTTTGGCTTTCAAAGCTAGGTGTCTGGGAAGCTCATCTCTCAGATGCAGATCTTAAAAGGTGGCATGCCCTGATATAGGGTTCACACCCTTTCCTCCTTAGAGAGATCAGGTTTGTGAATTCTCTCCTGATTGTGTATTGCCGGTGACAGTGGTGGGGTTTATGGTGAGTTGTGTCTCAGCCTCTCGAACCCACTTCAATGTGCATTTTTTTTCTCATTCAACCAGTGTGTAGGAGTTGCTAAGCCAGCTTCTGGATTTCTTTCAGAGGGAATTATTGCATGTGTAACTGTGGATTTGGTGTTTGTATGGGAAGAGGTGAGTTCAGGAACTTTCTATATTGCCATCTTGAACTAGAACTCTATAATGGAGTTTGTAGGTGATTACCAGAATCTTCCCATTTTGGGGATCTAAAACATAAATATTATCCCCATTTGCTTTGGGGCATAGCCCTGTGCCCTTTCTCAGTCCTGACCTAACACTCAGCTGCTTTGTGATTTCTAGAAAAATAACTGTGTGCTACCTGAGGATGTGAAGAATTTTTACCTGATGACCAATGGCTTCCACATGACATGGAGTGTGAAGCTGGATGGTGAGTCAACCTTCTTGCTGTAGGGGAATGTTTCTCTGGCTGAGAGTTTGGGTATCTGGATGGTTGTCATGAGTTCTCCTAAAGTGCAGTGTCCAAAAGCTATGATTTTCCCCCCAAAGCCAACAAATACTATCATTGCTTCACCCACCATCCACTATGCCAGAGTCTAGCTGGTTTCCTTTTTTTGATGATTCCCAAAGCCTTTCTGTCTCTCTCACAGCTGGCTAGAGGCACTTTTTATAGCTTATTACTGAATATTTACCATGAACTTTTAGATTGGAATTATTTCCTCCATTGGCCTAGAAACCATTCTTATCATGATCCTTCTGTCACAAGAGTCCTTCTTTGAAGCATGACTATGGCCTTTGGAGTTTAGAGTGAGAGAGAGAATGGACAGAGACTAGACCAATGGTCAGGTTTTCCCTTACCTACATCATGAAGATAGGCAAGCCCCTTTGCAAGTGGCCCACAGAGAAGAAATAAGTCACAAAGTTTTCATGAATGAGTCCCTGCTCATTATTCTAATACCTTCTCTCATTTAATCCTCCCAATCCTAGCCTTCTTATGCTGTCCCCATTTACCATCCCCCTTTCTGTCATTTCCTGGATAGCTAAAGTCAACAGCAGAGGCAGCTTCTGGTATTTCCCTCCATAATGGTCTGTTCTGCTTGGACTTCATATAGTCTGTATACCAGCTCTTTCACTGCCTTTGGGTTTTTTTCAGCAGTTGGATTTCTAAGTCTTTGTATGCCATCCGGTGGCCATCATCCTATATGACAAGGATTCTATATAATAAGGAAGATATACAGTTACCTGTTCCTTATTTACACCCTAATCACAGAAGACTAGGAATCAGGCAAGGCTGGTTCCTAGTCTTCTGTCAAGTTCTCTGCAATGAGTATGAAAAAATGGCAACTAGAAGGGGAGCAATCTTCCATCATGGAAAACTTACAAGAGAAGAATGGGTCAGTTATATAACCAAAGCTGTTACTTCTATGGGAATTATAACCCTTCATGCAAGGGAAGGGGGGAGCAAAAACATTTTTTTGGTCCTTTGCTCTTCAAACAGGGTCCCCAGCCTTGATTTCTGGGTTCTTTTTGAGCATCCCCTTTTTAAATTTTCTTCAGTACTCTATCTTAATGCATGCCGTGGGGTCTCTTCACTCATGACTCTTGTTACAAAAGGTTGGTGTTCTGGGGCATATGGTGCATTGATCCTCTTCCTTCCACTTTCCATTAGATTTTTAGCCCTGGGATCAAACAATAGCCAGGCTTAAGTTATTCCAGCAGAAGTTCTTATGATGATCATGGTAATAAGGCTGTTTCTCTTTGCTCCTGTTTCCATAGAGCACACCATTCCATTGGGCAGCATGGCAATTAACAGCATCTCAAAACTGACTCAACTCAACCAGTCTTCTGTGTATTCACTCCCGAATGCACCAACTCTGGCAGACCTGGAGGATGACGCACTTGAAGGTAACCTGAAGGAACTTGTGCTCTGAGTTAGAAATTAGCCTGTTTGTTTCCCTTTTATAATGCTGAAAGCCATAAGAAGATGCTGTGGCATTGTAGTACCTTTCGCCAAGCCAAAACCTTTCCCGCTGTGGCTTCTTAGGACCGTGGGAATAACATACAAAAACAGCCTGTATCCATAAAGGAAATTGTCGTGAAGAAATGCCAAGGTTGAGATTTTTGTTTTGTTTCCAGTACCCACTTTAGGCCTGGCACATAGTCGGTACTTAATGAATGTTTAGTAAATGAATGAATGTTACAGATCACTTGACTCAGCATTTCAGTATCAAGAGCTTTCAGGGAGCATGGACTCTAAATGCAGCTCCCTTCCTCCCTCCAGGCTCTTTGCCATCTCTGATTCAAATGGCTGCGAAAAGCTATGAGCAACTGCACATAAGTGAGGACTTTGTCGATTAGAATTGTGTTTGGGTGCGTATGTCAGAGACCCAGTTACAACATCTAAACTAAATAGGAGTTTATTTTTCTCATAACCAGAAATCTGGAACTAGGCTGATGCAGCTGTTTGAGAACGTCAATAATAAAGTCTCCCTCTGGCTTTCTCCTGCACCAGCCTTTGGATATGGCCTTCATCCTCATCATTGAAGAATGTGGGCTGTACCTCCAAGCTTCCTGTCTATGTACAGGGAGGAAAAAGAAGAGTGAAAGGCAAAACAACAATAAAAACTGTCTTTTGGCAGAATCTCTTCTTTTTTATCAGGAAAACAATAGTTTTCTCAGAAGCTCCTCCCAAAAGCCATTGGCCAGAACAGAGTCAAAAGTTTACCCATAGCTGCAGGGAATCTGAGGAAGTATGGTTAGCTGTGCCAGTGTTTTCCCCTCAAACAGAACTGGGGTTTAAGAAAGAAAGGGAGAATGAATATTGACTAAGCAACTAGTGTCTCCAATACTAAGGCCTTGGCTGCACTGAAGGTCTGGCAGAGAGAACCGATGCAAGGCTTCTCCATCAACTGCACAAGCAGGTATACACTAGTTCAGGCAAGGCATCCCTTGGAGATACGCAGGTTCAGTTGCAGACCACACGAATAAAGCAAGTGCAAATGTATTTATTGGTTTCCCAGTACTTAAACAAATTAGGCTTATACTATGTTATGGCCTTTAAAGTGTGATTTCTAAAAAAACAATGTACAACCTTAATCAAAAAGTACCTTATTGCTAACATGTCAACCATCATCAGCTCTCAGCAAGTTGTAATCTTTTTGCTGATGGAGGGTCTTGCCTCCATGTTGATGGCTGCTTAATGATCAGGGAGGTGGGTTGCTGAAGGCTAGGGTGGCTTGGCAATTTCTTAAAACAATGAAGTTTCCTGCATTGATTGACACTTCCTTCCATGAATAATTTCTTTATACTGTGCCATGCTGTTTGATAGCATTTTACCCACAGTAAAACTTTTTTCAAAATTGGTGTCTTTCTTCTCAGACACTGCCACTGTTTAATCATCTAAGTTTATGTGATAGTCTAAATCCTTTGTGCTGATTTCAGTAGTCTTCAGAAGCCTCTTCACTAGGAGTAGAAACCATTTCAAGAAACTACTCATCCATAAGAAGCAAGTCCTCATCCATACAAGTTTTATCAGGGGATTGCCAACAATTCAGTCACATCTTCAGGCTCTCCTTCTAATTCTAGTTCTCTTGCTGTTTCTACCACATCCAGTTACTTCCTCCACTGAAGTCTTGAATCCCTCAAAGTCATCCCTGAGGGTTGGAATCAACTTCTAGAGTCCTGTTAATGTTGATAGTTTGACATCTACCCATGAACCATGAATGTTCTTAATGGCACCTAGAATGGTGAATCCTTCCCAGAAGGTTTTCAGTTTACTTTCCCTGGATCTATCAGAGGAATCACTGGTTATAGCTCCTATAGCCTTATGAAACATATTTCTTGAATATTCAGACATGTAAGTTCAAATGACTTCTTGATCCATGGGTTGCAGTATGGACGTTATCAGGCATAAGAACAACATTCATCTCTTTGTACATCTCTGTCAGAGTTCTTGGGTGACCCAGGTGCATTGTCAATAAGCTGTAATATTTTGAACTTTTTTTCTGAACAGTTGGTCTCAACAATTGGCTTAAAATATTGAGTAAACCATGTTGATAGCAGATGTGCTATCATCGGGGCTTTCTTGTTTCATTTGTAGAGCACAGGCAGAGTTGATTTAGCATAATTCTTCGAGGCCCTAGGATTTTCAGAATGGTCCATGAGCATTGGCTTCAACAAAGTCACCAGCTGCAGCAGTCCCTACAAAGAGTCAGCCCATCCTTTGAGGCTTTGAGGCCAGGCATTGACTTATTTAGCTTTCAAAATCCTAGGTGGCATCTTCTAACAGAAAGATATTTTGTCTACACTGAGAATCTGCTATTTAGTGTAACCACCTTCGTTAATAATCTTAGCTAGATATTCCAGATAACTTCCTGGTTTGCCTTGGACTTTTATGTTATAGAGACAGCTTTTCCTCAAACCTCATTAACCAATCTCTGCTAGCTTTAGACTTTTCTTCAGCTTCCTCCTCTCTTTCAGCCTTAGAATTGAAGCTAGCTGTGCTCTGGAATAGGCTTCGGTTTAAAGGAATGTTGTGGCTGGTTTGATCTTCTATCCAGATCACTAAAACTTTCTCCATATCAACTATAAGGCTATTTTACTGCCTTACCATTCATGTGTTCAGTGGAGTAGCACTTTTAATTTTCTTCAAGAACATTTCCTTTACATTTACAAGTTGGCTGTTTGGAACAAGAAACCTAGCATTCAGCCTATCTCAGCTTTCAACATGCCTTCCTCACAAAGCTTTTGATTTGTGAGAGACATGCAATTCTTCTTTTCACTTGAATCTTCCAAGGCCTTTGTAGGGTTATTGATTGGCCTAATTTCATTATTGTATCACAGGGAATAGAGAAGCCTGAGGGGAGGAAGAGAGATGGAATGGCCAGTCAGTGATGCATTCAGAACACATACATTTATCAGGTTTGCTGCCTTCTGCAGGTGTTTATGGCACCTCAGAATGGTCAGAGTAGTATCAAAGGACTATGGTCAAGAAGATAGGCACAAACCTCACCACTACCACATCTCTCAATACCCACATTTTGCAGGCCCTTGGTCTCTGCAACAGTGACTATGACAACAGCTCCACCGGGCCCTGTGGAAGCCTGAATCGTGCCTTGCTAAGGTTGAGTGCCCAGCCATGCATACTTCACAGATCCCGTTAGGGCTGAACTCTCCTCACAGCAGTGGTAATAGGTCTCATTTCTCGAGCAAACTGGTGCATACCTTGTTAAAATATACCCCTACCCTGGCTGGGGGCCAAACACTGCCCACAATAGGCAAAGAGAGCCTCTGCAGATGACTGCACTGAAGGAAAAAGAGGCCAGGACAGAGGGCACACACAACACATATAGAAGACACCTCTGAAGGGCACACACAACACATATAGGAGACACCTCTGAAACTCCAGGTCCCAGTGAACAGGGGACGCTGCGCTGTAGGGAACTACAGAACTGCTTCTTCATAAGGCCATTACTTTTAAGAGCAAGAGATATGGCTGACTTTCCTAACACATAGAAACAGATGCAGAGTTAGACAAAATGAGACAGAAGAATATGTCCCAAATGAAAGAACAGGACAAAACCACAGCAGGAGACCTGAGTGAAACATAAAATATGCCTGATGGAGAATTTAAAGTAATGGTCATAAAGAGAATCACTGGATTTGAGAAAAGAGTGGAGAACATCAGTGAGACCCTTAAAACGGAGATGAAGAATACAATAAATGAAATTTTAAAATGCACATGGTAGAATAAATAGGAGGCTAGAGGAAGCAGAGGAATGAATTAATGACCTGGAAGACAGAGTAATGGAAAGTAATCAGACTGAACAAGTGAGGGGAAAAAAGAATTATGCAAAGTGAGAATAGACTTAGGGAACTCAATGACTCCATCAACATTATAGCAATCCCGGAAGAGAGAAAGGGGGGAGGGGCAAAAAATTTATTTGAAGAAATAATATCTGAAAACTTCCCTTATCTGGGGAAGAAACACAGATATCCAGATCTAGGAAGCACAGAGATACCCCCACCCCAAAAATCAACCTAACGAGGTCCACACCAAGACACATAGTAATTAAAATGGCAAAAAGTAGTGATTAAAAATTTTAAAAGCAGCAAGACAAAAGAAGACCATCACATACAAGGGAAACTCCAGAAGGCTATCAGCAGATTTTTCAACAGAAACTTTGCAGGCCAGAAGAGAGTAGCATGGTATAGTCAAAGTACTGAAAGGATAAAGAGTTCCTCAGATAAACGAAAACTAAAGGAGTCCATGACCACTAAACCAGCCCGCAAGAAATATTAAAGGGGATTCTGTGAGTGGAAAGGAAAGACAATAATTAAGAATATAAAAAGTAAAAGCAAGAAAAATATCTGTAAAAATCAGTCAAAGGATTCGCAAAATAAAGTTATGTGAAGTATGACACTATGTACCTAAAATATGGGGGGAAAGGTAGTAAAGAATGGATTCAAACTTTAAAACGTCACTGATCAAAGATCATCGTAACAAACAATGCAAAAGGTTGATATATTGCAAGAATTACCAAAATGTAACACAGACACAAAGTAAGCAAATGCTGTTGGAAAAATGGTGCCAAAACACCAATATAAGGTTGGCACAAACCTTCAATGTGTTTAAAAAAAAAAAAAAAAAGGCAAAAAAACCCCACTATCTGTGAAGCACAATAAAACAAGCTATGCCTGTACTAGAGGGATCCAGGAGCAAAGCCTGGAAAGAGACAGGTCTTGGGAAAAACCCACCCCTCAGAGATGTGTGGAGTCCTCAAGAAGGGAAAAGGTCACATCTGCTTCATGTGTGTGCTGGGGCTTTGAATACCCAAAGGCAAACAAGTTGTTAAATAAGTAGACTGAGTCTTCCCTCCCTTTGACAAAGTTGGAAGATAGAGGTGGATTGGATACTAGAGAGGATTTCAGGGACCCTCAGCTAAGGACAACATAGCTAGGGGTAGAGACTACATTGTCCTACATACCCATAGAGATAGAAACCACTTGGCCTTTTGGCACCTGCTGAATTCACACTTTTTAGAATAGTCCAGTAGTTAGACCCTGTCTTATTATACCTAATTGGAAAAATACTTTTCTCAGGGTACTCAATAGTCAAAAAGTGGATGATCAGGAAAAAATACCAGGATATACAACCAGGCAAATAAAACTGCTAAAGAACACATGAAAACCTAAGTAAAAACAAGAATCAGATCTGTTAGAGACATTTAAGACAGCATAAAGGCTTCCTATAGAAGAAAAGTAAAATTTCTCAAACAATTGATAAATTGAAGAATTTAAATAAGATTTAAGTTGGTAGCCTGATAAACCAAGTGCAAAACTTATTTAAAAGCACAGATAAATTTAAAAGGGGGAAATTATGAGGGGAAAGGTGGAAGGGTAAGAAAAATAGAAAATAGGGTACCTGGGTGGCTCAGTTGTTAAGTGTCTGTCTTAAGCTCAGGTCATGATCCCAGGGTGCTGGGATCGAGCCCCGCATCAGGCTTCCTGCTCAGTGAAAAGCCTGCTTCTCCTTCTCCCACTCCTCCTGCTCGTGTTCCCTCTCTCACTGTCCCTCTGTCTCTGTCAAATAAATAAATAAAATCGTAAAAAAAATAAAAGAAAAATAGAAAATAGATCCAGAAGTCCTTTCATTGTCATTACAGGTGCTCATAAGAAAAAGACTAGATAGAAAGGCAAGACACACTAATAAAAGAAAATTTCTCTGCAAATTGAAAGGGCTCTGAGACCCAGGTTAAACTGGTGAGAAAAGAGACACCTAGCTATTGTATAATGTGGGAAAGAATTATAGGCTTCTAGGCAAAAATAAATTACTTGTGATGAAATAATCAGACGGATACCAGACTTCTCTTTTGTGGCAGTGGAAACTAGAGATAAAAAGCATGTACACATTACTGAGCAACAAGGAGTAAAAATAGAATCCTATGTATACAGACCACATATACCTCTCAGTTTATTTAAAAAAATATGGAAGGATATGTAAAACTTCAAGAATATTTATACTCTAACCAGAAGACAAATGCAACTGAATGGAGGTCCCAAGATGTGGGAGGAAAGAAAGGGACCAGTGAACCTCCCATGAAAGAGTTAGGGTGCATTTAATCTTAATAGAAAGGAGTCTTTCTAGATAGGAATGTGTTGTATAACTTTCTTTTTTAAGCTTTTATTTATTTGAGAGCACAAGCTTGGTGGGGGTGCAGACACAGGAAGAGGAAGAAGTAGATTCCCTGATGAGTGCAGAGCCAGATGTGGGGCTCAAGCCCAGGACCCTGAGATCATGACCTGAGCTGAAATCAAGCATTAGACGTTCAATTCACTGAGCACCCAGGTGCCCCCTAAGAATTCTTAAGTAATAGTTACACAACACCGGGGCACCTGGGTGGCTCAGGTCATGAGATTGAGCCCCACATTGGGCCTCAATGGCATCTAGTAGGCATCTAGATTGGGCCTAGTAGGCATCTGCTTCCCTCCCTCACCCTTTGCCCCCACCTTACCTCTTCCCCCGCATGCCTGTGCTCGCTCTCTCTAAAATCTTTGAAAAAAGAAAAAAAAAATTCTTGGGAAGGGGGACACAGTGCAAGGAATATTATAAAACCTACTGTAGTTGATACTTGAGCAATGTGGAGGTTAATGACACTGACCCTCCATGAAGTCAAAAATCCCAGTAGAACTCTTGACTCCCCCAAAACTTAATTACTAATAACCTACTCTTGACTGGAAGTCTTGCCAATAACATACAAAATACATGTTAATTGACTGTTTGTTATGTGTAATATACACTGTATTCCTACAATAAATTAAGAGAAAAGTAAATGTTATGGAAATCGTAAGGAAAAGAAAATATATTGATAGCACTGTAAAAAAAAATCCATACATGAGCCCATGCAGTTCAGTCTGTGTGTTGTTCAAGGGTCAACTGTATACGGTCTCAGCTAAAACTAAAAGAAAGGAAAAAGGGAAGATATGAAAGTATTATGGGTTAAATTAATGCCCACCCCCTCCCAATTCACATAATGAAGTCCTAACCCCCAGTTGAGAATAAATGTTACCTTATTTGGAAATTGGGTTGTTGCAGGTGTAAGTGGTTAAGATGAGGTCATACTGGAGTAGGGTGGATCCCAATCCAATATGACTGACATCCTTGATGTCAGTGGAGACACAGGAAGAATGCCATTTGAAGATGAAGGCAGAAATGGGTGGGACTTCTACACATTAAGGATAGCCATAATTTGCTAGGAAACTCCAGAAGCCAGGGGAGAAGCATTGAACAGATTTGTTTCCCCACAGCCCTCAAAGGAACCAACTCAGCCAACACTTCGATCTTGGATTTGTAGCCTCCAGAATGGTGAGACTACAAATTTCTGTTGTTCAAGCTGCTCAGTTTTGGTACTTGGTTACAGCAGCCCTAGCAAGTAATATAGAGAGTGTTCCTGAGGTCCTTAATAGTAGAAAATGTAGGACAAAGGAGGAAAAGCAGCAGAAAGTGGAAGGTCTCCTCCTACTATAGGGAAGAAATAGTACCACCTTATTGCGGGAAACAAGATTACCTTGGTGCTTGAGCTTTCTATTTTTGTGTAATAGATTACCACAAATTTAATGTTTTAAAATTCCACAATTTTAAATCTACTACCCTTAGATTCTAGCCACGTGACCCTCTCACAACATGGCAGTTTACTTCTCAGCCAGCGGGAACAGCCTCTGCAGTCTGCTCTTACCGTCTCCTATCACGTAAGCTAATCAAGGGAGTGGCTGCTACATCATACTCTCAGGTCCTGACTGTACTCAAGGGCAGGAGGTCCTGCAAGGTATAGATAACAAGGAGCAGAAATCTTGAGGGCCTTAGAATTCTGCATGCCACACTGTTTAGGAGAAATAATGGTCTATTGTTTTCAAATAAGGGTAAAGTCCTATTGATCTAATCATGCAAAGCGGGGGTATGGGGAGGAGGAAGATAACCACTAAATGAATAAAAATCTACATTAAATGTTTAACTTAATAAGGGAATATTGAATCACAGGAGGAAAAATAAGAATTAGGAAACAAAACATTAGGAGAAATAAAACAAGACTGATCAATCCTGATATTAAATGTGCTGGGATTAAATTTCCCTTTTGAAAAATAAAGACTGTTAGATTGATACAAAAAGCAAAGTTCATCTATATGTTATTTTTAGGAGCACACTTAAACTGATGAGAAATTTCCTCTTCTGGAAATGGCAGACAGGTAACTCAGAGAAGCCTTCCTCCTGAAGACAACTGAGAAGTCAGAGCAAAATATAAAAGCCACCTCCCTAAAAACAGCAGAGAGCTAACAAGGTGATGAGGTAATGTCAGATTAACATCCAGAAGACACAAATCCAGGGGGGACGAGATTTAAGCGCTTGTAGTGCATTGATTGCCCTCTTCACAACAGGCTATAAGGATGCTGGAACGCTGCGGATTTGCCCCATTTTGAGACCAGTGGAATAAAACAGAGCCCAGACCTTACAAAAGATGACACCCATAAAAACTTGCTACTTTTGGGGTTGGCACCATTAAGAGCAGTACCCAGGAGACAGAATAAGCCAAAAGTAACCATTTTTCTCCTGGACTGAGGCTCAAGTGTAAGTCCTCTGTGTGGCCCAGAAAATGTTAAATCTGGAAATTGGACTAAAATGATTCGAGGTTACTGATCTCCTCAGGAGCATAGCAGAAACAAATTCACTCTAGAGAAATGTTCTAAAATTGATTATCTTAATGGTTATATAACTGTAAATATTATAAAAATCATTAAATTGTATTCTTCAAATGAGTAAATGGTATGGTAGGTGAATTATATCTCAGTAAAGCTCTGATTTAAAAAGAAAATTCCACCCTGGAGGATGATAATAGTATCTTAGACCTCAAATTGTTTTATAAATAATTTTTCAAAAAAATACTTCCTTTTTAAAAAATGACTAGGCACATGAAAAACACACGACCATGAATAAGAACCAGCACAAATAACAGGTAACAAGAAAGAGATTCATGGGTGCTCCTGAGAGTGAATTATTAGGCACGGTAATGCTAATGCACACATGGGGATAAACCCAAACTAAAATTTCAGTGAGAAACTAAGACATTGCATATTTGGTGTTACAAAAAAAAAAAAAAAAGATTCAAATACTGACTTCATCTTCCTGCTAATGGCAGAGTACCTTTTACCAAGTCAAAGACTACTATAAACTCTGGGAAAACTTTAAAGACAATGACCCAAAAAGATTGGAGAATAACCAAAAGTGAGCAGAAACTAGAGTGGCATCTACAAATGGGAGAAGGGAGCCACACTGAGTGAGGTCCTATTTTATACTCTTCCCCTGCGGGCAGGTCCCGTCAGCATCAGTCAGGGCAGGGCTGCTGAAGCTTGGTGGGACCCTACATTCTGGACTTCGGATTTCACCCAAGATGGGAATCACAAACCTGATTTATCTGCCCTCTTGGAACAACAACAACAGAGAAGATACATAAAAATGGATTTCAAGGGGCGCCTGGGTGGCTCAGTGGGTTAGGGCCTCTGCCTTCGGCTCGGGTCATGATCTCAGGGTCCTGAGATCGGGCCCCACATCGGGCTCTCCGCTCAGCAGGAAGCCTGCTTCCTCCTTTCTCTGCCTGCCTCTCTGCCTACTTGTGGTCTCTCTCTATCAGGTGAATGAATAAAATCTTTAAAAAAAAAAAAAAAAAGGATTTCAAGACACTGACCATCGGGCAGTGAAGGACCATGAGCCTGAGAGATGTAAATAAAGAAGGGAAACCTCAGCTTATGACTTGAGAGAGTTTTCTAGTCCACAGCCTAGAGCTGGGAAGCCAGGCGGAACTTGTCGCACTCCATGAGTCGAAGACCACATAAGATTAAGAAGAGTATAAAGGGCGCCTGGGTGGCCCAGTGGGTTGGGGCCTCTGCCTTCAGCTCAGGTCATGGTCTCAGGGTCCTGGGATGGAGCCCTGCATCAGGCTCTCTGCTCAGCAGGGAGCCTGCTTCCTCCTCTCTCTGTGCCTGCCTCTCTGCCTACTTGTGATCTCTATCTGTCAAAAAAATTAAAAAAATCTTTAAAAAAGAAGAAGAAGAAGAGTATTAAAGTGTAACTTCCAGGGGAAGGAAAAGTCATGTTTAAAGCACTTTTTAGTTAGAAATGTAAATATTTTTGCATTTGCGTAAAATTATATGTATGACTCTATGTACAAGTAAAAAGTAGCCTTCTTATAGGCTTTGTTTTATCCAGTCTCTCCTAGGTTTGTAAACTCTCACCCTCACTCACTAATATTAATCTTTATGACATAACGGCTGTAACGAAAGAAGCAGGAAAGGTTTCTGACGCTTGCATTTCTAAAAATGGCTCTCTTTTCTGGTATGCCATTATATGTGATTACTAGGTAGGTATCTCTGATTGAACCAGGCTTATCATTAATTATAATGTAATTAACATTAAATATTATAAATACATTTTAGGCCAAGGAAAAGAGATTCTAATCAAAAGATCATAAAGTGCTATAAATAAGGGGAAAGCAGTTATCTGGGAAAAAGGGATGGCAACATCAGGCCAGATTATTTTGCCTTTATATGTTCCCACTCTCGCAAGTTCAGTTTGTTTTCCTGTGCCACCGTCCGCTAGATTCTGTGACACTGTCTGTCTGTGATAGAGAAGCCCAGACAAAAGGCTTAGACATGAGTAAGATCCTGGGCATACAGAGTATAGAATTCATTGGGGGGTGCCTGGGTGGCTCATTCCGTTAAGTGTCTGACTCTTGGCTTCGGCTCAGGTCATGTCATGATCTTAGGGTCCCACGCTCAGTGGGGAGTCTACTTGAGGATTCTCTTCCTCCCCTTCTCCCCCTACTTGCTCCTGAAATCTTTAATTTTTTTTAGTTTGTTTGTTTTTGATAAGAGAGACACAGCGAGAGAGGGAACACAAGCAGGGCAAGTGAGAGAGGGAGAAGCAGGCTTCCTGCTGAGCAGGGAGTCCGATGTGGGGCTCAATCTCAGGACCCTGGGATCATGACTTGAGCCGAAGGCAAACGCTTAACAACTGAGCCACCCAGGCACCCCTGAAATAAATCTTTTTTTTTTTTTTTAAGATTTTATTTATTTGACACAGAGAGAGAGATCACAAGTAGGCAGAGAGGCAGGCAGAGAGAGAGAGGGAAGCAGGCTCCCTGCTGAGCAGAGAGCCCGATGATCCCAGGACCCTGAGATCATGACCCGGGCCAAAGTCAGAGGCTTTAACCCACTGAGCCACCCAGGCACCACCCCCCCGAAATAAATCTTTAAAAAAATTTCATTTGGCCTGCATTGGAGATAGTAGTTAAGAATATGTCTGAGATAAGGCTTTTTTCTGTTTTTCTCCCCCACCCCCCAACCCTAGCAGTACTGGATAAGTATGTGTTTGAGTTGAGTATGTTTGAACGTAACTGTTACTTTCTGGGTTTGCAGCCAGTGAGAATCAGCCAGAGAAGCCACACTTTGATTCTCGCAGCGTGATATTTGAGCTGGATCCTTGCAATGGGAATGGGAAGGTTTGCCTTGTCTACAAAAGAGGGAAACCAGGTAAGAATCATTGACAGGCATGGCCCTGCAGCTGGGTGTGGCAGGATGATCCTCCTCTCCAGTCATGACACAAAAGGCACATTCCACTCTGGACCCATGAGATGCGGCCAGGTCTCTTGGAGATGTAAAGACCCAGTAAGCCTCTTTGGTCCTCCCTGAGCATTCCCTTCTAGGCCAATCACTAGAGTCTTTTTTTAAGCTGTCATTTGTGAGTTACTGCAGAAAAAAATAGGAAAAGGAAAATAAGTGAGTAAAAACTAAAAGAAATAGTCATTCTGTTTCTATAAACAGGCTCTATATAACATTCCTCTATAAACATTCCTCCAACGGGTTCACACATCAGAAAAGCATCCCGGAAAAGCATTATCTTTCTTACACACTTCTCTATGTAGGCAAGTTAACAACACTAAAAACCTGAATGAGTAGACATCAGTCTTAAGACCTCAGATGAGAACTCAAGAGGAAAAGGCTCTGGCCCCAGAGCAACAGCTGGCCCCCCCAGCAACTATTCAGGCCCTGCCCTAGGACTGTGGACAAGGCCCAGCCCTCTCCAGGTAGCTCTCAGCCTGTACGGGTGAGAAGATAGAGACGCCAGGATTTTAACCCTAGAGAAAGGAGGGACCAACTTTGCAAAGTAGCCTTTCATCCACATCTTGGGTTGTGGAGAAGGGTGGGGCAGGAGGGATTGTGGGGTAAGGGCAGCATGCAGGCAAAGAGACTAGGTAAAGCTCTGCCATGGGAAAGTGCAGCTGATTTGGAAGGAATGATAATTTCAAATCATAGGACTGCCTGGTTCATCTTGTGGATAAGGAGATGGAGCCAGAAGTCCAGTTGTTCCCCTTCATGCACAGCTTGGAAGGAGTTCGGACATGGCACTGGGAAGTCCAGTAAAGGAACAGCCAAATTAAGATGGAAATGTACATTTGCACAGGCAGTCTTAGAAGAAGAGACTGGAGGGTGGGGGCCACCGAGGAAGCCATCGTAGCCATTAGACAAGAGACGAACTAGAGGCCTGCAGGAGGAAGAATGGAAGGTCAGAAGTGAGTGTGAGGCTGGCGCTGCTGGGACCGTGCCTGTTTCCACTGAACCCGGACCTCCCGCAACAGCACAGGCAGGACCCAGAGCAGGAGCTGGTCTGGACTCCAACACAGTGGCTGCTCACGGCCCTTCAGCTTCCTGACAGAGATCTCCTCAGAAAACCGGAGCCTTGGGGTGCCTGGTGCCTCATCGCTTAAGTGGCTGCCTTTGGCTCCGGTCATGATCCCAGTGTCCTGGGATGGAGCCCTACATTGGGCTCCCTGCTCAGTGGGGAGTCTGCTTCTCCCACTTCCCCTGCTTGTGCTCTCTAGCTCTTGGTCTCTCTGTCTCTCAAATAAATGAATAAAATCTTAAAAAAAAAAAAAGAAAAAGAAAAGAAAAGAAATCAGGCTGAGTCTGTCCCATCAGGAAAACTGAGATCCACAGTCTGTGCCCAGTGGGGCGGGGGGGCTGCTGAATGGTCAGCCTGAATGCACAGATGGCCAATGCCCAGCACAGAAGTCAGTCAGCTGACTGATCAGGTATTTGTACAAGAAGACCAATAAAACCCCTAACAGTGGCCATGGGAGAATGGGCCTAAGGAACTCTTCACTTGTATTTTTCATCCTTCCACTACTAGAATTTTTTTTTTAATTTTTTTTTTTAAATAAACATATAATGTATTTTTATCCCCAAGGGCACAGGTCTGTGAATCACCAGGTTTACACATTTCACAGCACTCATCATAGCACACACCCTCCCCAATGTCCATATCCCCACCACCCTCTCCGGTCCGAATTTTTTTTTTAAAACCATGAGAGTATATTGGCTTTACAGATAAAAGTAGAAAAGTCTTATGCCATCCGTTCATTTCTTTCTTTTGTTTGCTATTTCAGCATTAGCACAAGACACTGAGATCTGGTTCCTGGACAGAGCATTATACTGGCATTTTCTCACAGACACCTTCACCGCTTACTATCGCCTGCTCATCACGCACCTGGGCCTGCCGCAGTGGCAGTACGCCTTCACCAGCTATGGCATTAGCCCGCAGGCCAAGGTAAGGGAGAGACACGAGCCATCTCCTATCTGTGGACCATATCAGAATCTCTGAGGAAATGCTTAAATGCAGATTCCCAGCTTCCCTGTCTGATTCAGAAGACTTGAGATGGAGCCCAGGAACCTGCATTTTCATTAAGCAAGGCAGATGGTGCCAGTGAAGGTGGATGGCCTGACTTAGTACTGAACTAAGTGGTTCCCAAACTTGGCTGATCCTCATAATCACCTGGGAGTTTTCTAATTAAATTTTAGTGGGGGCTTAGGTCTGAGCGTTGGTTTTAGATAGGCAGGACATGCACCCAGGAAGGGTGAAAAGTCAGTCTTATTCCCAGGCTCTCCAGCCTCCCAGCCTCCCCCAGAGGCAGCCGTTGTTTCCGTTTTTCTTGTGTTTTTCACACAGTACTTTTGCCTAGAAAGCATATAGGCATATGGTTTTCGGTTCCTTTTTTCTAAATCACAAGTGCACTATACTTCTCACGTCATTGTGCACCTTCTTTTCACTTAACAGCCCGTCTTGGGGTTCATTCCCTACCAGTACCTGCAGAACTGTCCTTTTTAGTAATACGGAATATGCGTTGTATGGATGTGCCTTGTTTGCATAATAGATCCGGGCGACATTTCAAGCATGGTTGCCTGGTAATGCTCATATACCGCCTAGTTTGAGACCAGGTGTGCCCTGAAGAACTTTGGCTGGGTGGCAGTGACTCAGGGGCTCAGCACCAGGCATGTATTCATCTGCTGGGCCTTACTTTGCCCAAATGTCACCTAACATCCATCCAGTCAACATGGTGAGGTCAATAAATGTGATGCTCTTTGCCCAGAAGGGAAAGAGAGCACCAGCACACGCAGCTTCCCACAGCCAGGGCCTGCCACTGGCCTCTGTCATGCACCTTCCCTGGGGGGAAGTGCTGCCATATCCACCTGACGGGCAGTAGCTGGTGTGAGGACAGAACAATTAGAAGGACGCTGATGCTCTGGGTCCCACATCCCCATGCTCAGGGCTCACTAGATCAGAAGGAAGTTTACTCACATTCTCAGTCCTTGTGCTAGATTTATTTTAAAGGTTACGAGACTTAATAAAGCAATGTGTGTGCCATCACTTTTACCTAAAGGAAGTCCTAACAGATTTTCAAGGCTTTTTTCATAAAAATGTTTGTTCTCTTTGCCTTATCTCCCCACCTCTCTACCTCTGGGTCCCCACTAAAGAACATAAACAGTCACCTTTCTCCTTCGAATTTTGACCTCTCCCAATTCTCCCTTACAGCAGTGGTTCAACATGTATAAACCCATCACCTACAATACAGACCTACTTGCAGAAGAGACCAACTCCTTCGTGAACAAGCTGGATCCCAGCAAAGTGTTCAAGAGCAAGAACAAGACCTTAATCCCCAAAAAGAAAGGGCCAGTCCAGCCTGCAGGTGGCCAGAAAGGGCCCCCAGGTCCTCCCTCCACCTCTAAATCCTCTTCTAGCCCTGGAAACCCTGTCCGGAAATGAGCACCCCACCTCCCCGCGAGCCCCTCAACATGATTTCCGTGCACAGATGGCCCAAGCCTCAGATTCTATGAGTTGTACCATAGCCCTCTTCCCATCACAGTGAGCCAAATCCTAGGCCTTCTGCTTCCATTGGTATTAGCCAGGAGTTCAAGGGCATTCTCAGGTCTCCCCCAGAGTCCTTGCCTCATCTCTTGCCTCTGAGAGAGAGTTTCCGAACGTAAGTGTTAAATAGAGCTGTGAAGAGCTTCCCTCTCTTTCCACCCCCAACCCTCTACACTTGTCAGTGGTGGTGAGAGAAATCCCCTGAGAAACCACTGATTTTGACCCATGAGGCATTAGAACTGTGCTGTTCAGTTGGTAATCACTAGTCACAGTGGCTGTTTAAACTATATTAAGAATTCAGTTCCTCAGTTGCATTAGCCACATGGTGCGCATCCATGTGGCCAGTAGCTTCTGTAGTCAACAGAGATAATGGAACATTTCCGTCATCACAGAAAGTTCTGTTGAGCAGCACTGTATTAGAATATTTTCATGCTGCCTTACTCAGATCAGTTCATTTTTGTTAGAAAATGTGGATATCTTGATTTGATGGGTCATAATGTTCCATGAAAATTCTTGAAGATACAGTTGTATATATTCTTTTTATTTTTCTTAATTCTGGTCTTTTTTAGCTTCCTATAAAAGTTTGTCATTTCCAGTTTTGCAGTGTGTTTATACATTGCCAAATTTTTTTTTTTTTAAGAGGAGGTAATTCCCTGCTTAACCTTAATATAAAAACAAAAACAAATTCCCAAGCATTGTTTTCCATGACTCCTCATAAAGAGTTTTTATGAAATCACTGTTGACAAGAGTTGTCCACCCGCCCTGCCTACTATCCCCAGCTTTCATCAATTCACGGAGTGGCAGAAAGGGAAAAAAAAGGACCAAGCTGTCAAGGATAATAGCTGAAGTTTAGTCTGTTAGAAGAATTGTTTTGCCAGAACCGATCAAATCAAAGGGAGAACCAACCGCACAAGATCAGTGATTTCAGCATGTGGCAGCTGCTCCAAGACAAGTCAGAGTTAGAAGAACATAGAGCAGGCATGTCCTCCTGTCCTATAGCCAGCCAGCCTCTAGTGCTGGTGGCTCCCTTGAGTTACTTTGAACTCAGCCCTGGCCCTTTTCTAGTTCTCACAGGTGCAGCAGCAGAGGAACTAGGAGAGCAGTGGTGCCCTTCACATCAGTGGGAGTCCTCAGGAGGCTATAGAAGAGAGAAGGAAGGGGGCTCCATGAAGGAAAGGAGAGCAGTGAAGAGCCATGCTGGCTACCTGAGGTGCAGGACCCAGAGCGAAACAAAGATGTGGGGCCTCATGTCCAAAAAATAGGAAAATAGTACCATTAAAAGTACTGAAATGTTCTTCCATGGTCTCTCTCACATCTTGTTATGCGGGGTTTTTACTTGCTACTTAATGCTGTCCTAAGTAATGAAAAAATTTAAATTCTAAATTATTAGCATTAATTTTATTCATCTTTATAGTACACAATTCCTGTTTTAAATGCAACTAGAAGAGCAGTGAACTCATGCAGAATCACCAAAATTAATTTGTATTTCATAGCTTATGTATACATGTTGTATGATATACATACTTTGTCCTCACTAGAACACTGGAAACACTACAGAAAAGCCTCGCTCAACTATTATTTCCCTCCTTGATATGTACACATTCTATCAACACTCTTTCACCTTACTGATGAGTAAGGAAGGACTAAAAGAAAAAGTAGGAGCTGCCGTATGTTTTCTTTTTCTCCTAAGTCATCATTTTCAGCAGACGTGGATGGCTAACGAAGGAAAATGACAGGAGTAAAATAAGAAAAGTAACAAGAGTAGAAAAAGGATATGATGGGGTTCCAGGGTCATTCACACTTCTTAGAATGCCATTACTTCCTTTTGCATTCAAATCAAGTCCGGTTCCAATGGAAAGCATGGCCTCTTGGGGCTCTCAGTGCCCCCACTTACTCAGTTGTAGGAATAACTTGCTTATATTGAATCTCTTCTCAACCTGCACATGGTGGGTCTGCTGGAATTCTGTGCACACCGGCGTCACAAAGGCTCCAAGTGAATGGAGTGGTGGGGAGCAGGGGACACCCTGCAGGGATCACCTCTGCTCCTGTGTATGTGGCTTTGTCTCATCAGACTTCACTTACAAAACACAAGTTCAAAGACAAGATTAAGAACTCCAGACAGTGACAGGAGAGCATTCAACCACGTGTGAGGCCCAGTGGGTGTGGGGCATCATGTGTGCCCATCACGTGCCTGTGAAGCCGCCCCTGTGAAGGAAGAAGGGAGCTCTCCTGAGGAAAGGCGCAGACAGCCCGTAAGCTCGGTGTGCTAGCTGGGGAGAAAACTCACCCATGAGAGTTGTGTCTCCAAACCAAAGCAACTGACATGGCAGGAGGCTCTACCGTAAATCAGCTGCCCAGAAAGAGATACTCTGCTGGAATCACAAAATGAGAATCAATGGCAGGATGCCTCACGATGCACTGGCATAATTAAGATTGTGTGCGAAGTGCCACATCCTCGTGCTGCATGGGTCCTACAGCCAGGAAGTGCCCCAGCCAAGGACAGGACGACGGGGGGCTACCTGCACATAATAATCCATAGAATCTCTCCCTCCCCAAACCTGAACATGCATCCATGTCACTGGACTTGTGTGTAGAAAATCAGATACTCCTGTCCCACTCCAGACCCACTCATCAAAACTGCAAGGAAATACCAGGACTCTTCATCAACTGCACTTGTGACAAGAATGCTGACCGAGCCCGAAGCTTTCCACCTAATGGGTCTGAGGGGTTGTGCTTGCACTGCATGGACAAGAGCTCAAAAGCTGTTTTTCATCTAGAAAAGCACGGACAATGATTAGATCAGAAGGACCAAGGGGCCCTGTGTGAACACATGTATTTTTTAAACCTTTTATTATGGAGAATTTTAAATATTTACAAAGATAAGTAGAATAACGAACCCATGTATGTATGCATCACCCAGTTTCAGCAATTCTTGTGACCAAGCATTTCTATGTATCTGGTCTTTGCCCTTCCAATTTTAATTTTTAAATAATTCCATTTTAATTCACCTGTTGGTTTTTAAGTTACAGTTCTTTGCATTACATTTTTAACAGCTGCTCTAAGGATTGCAATATATATAATATATATTCTGTTTTCTGTTCAATGCAGTACCCACTCAGACACAGCATCCCTAAGTGGCCATGCTTGTGTAGTAGAACTCTGGCCCCCTGACTGCAGGTCACCAGCAGTAGGTGGGTACCCGTTTATACTGACTACCCTTTAATCCTGGGGGTCTTGCGGTGAGTTTTCTTCTTTGGTTTAAGCCAACCCAGACTGGACTGTTTCTCTAGCTGAATATGCCCTGGTTAGTACACAGCCTCCATTACGGAGCTGTTATGAGGATTAAATCAGCGCATAGGTGAGCAATCAAATTAGTCCCTTCTTTTTCCCTTCCTCCTCTATAATGTGACTCTAACCTTCGTTAGACATAGTTTTGTAGACAAGGTGTTCATTTCTTGGAGTAAACATAGGCCAAAGCAGTTTATATACAAATTTCACTCCTTCCCCAAAAAAAGTATGTAAAATGAATAAAACAGTAACAGAGTATATACAAAGGTGTATTCTCTCATACCTGCGCTATCCAGTACTCCGGCGACTGACCACTGTAGCCATCTGAACTTAAAATCTAAAACTCTATTCCTCAGTCTCTCTGGCAGCATGTCAAGTGTTCGGTGACCACGTGAGTTTCGGGGCTGCCCTACAGAATGGTGCATATATAGAACATTTCTGTCACCACGGAAAGTTCTACAGGGCCGCCCTGACCCAGACCGCACGGGACTTGTCTTCACCTCACAATGCTCAGAGTAATTCTGCTGCGAAGCCCTTTTATACTCCTACTGTACTCAAGAAAACCTGAAGACACTCTTTTTCTAAGTAAGACACTGCATCCTGGGGCGCCTGGGTGGCTCAGTGGGTTAAAGCCTCTGCCTTCGGCTCAGGTCATGATCTCAGGGTCCTGGGATCAAGCCCCGCATCGGGCTCTCTGCTCAGCAGAGAGCCTGCTTCCTCCTCTCTCTCTGCCTGCCTCTCTGCCTACTTGTGATCTCTGTCAAATAAATAAATAATACCTTTAAAAAAAAACCAAAAACACTGCATCCTTTCCTACTTTATATATTCTTTTTATACCTCTTGGCTCACAGGGAAAGTCAGGGAGGAGGCAGCATGTCCCTGCACTGTGGAAAGGCCCAGCGGGCTGTGCAGGTTCTGGGCTTTGCCCCGTGTGGCAGTCAAAGGCTATGAGGCAGCTCAGCCTCTTGGCCTCTGCTGTGTCCAGCGTGGAAAGCAGACAGAAAGAAAAGAACAATTTTCTGCCTCTTTGAGCACCTTCTCTCCTCTGCCCTTAAAGGAACAGGTGAGCCTGGCTTTGAGAACACCCTCCTGAGCTCAGAAATAAGAACATTTCTCAAAGTACCTACCATTCCTCTGGAGATAGGTTACCTTTTCCCACAGCATCAAGACTGACAAAGAATACCTTGGAGACCAACCAGAGCAGGGACACAAATAGTCCTCAGAATGGTTCAAGTCCAGCTAAGGGAAAGACCTTGTCCTTCAAGCAAAAGCTGCAAATAAAGACCAACTAATTAAGGGCAAGATTAAACCTCTGGAAAAACCGCTTACCTTTACCACGGCTCCAGTTCCCAACTGTCCACTTTTAAACTTTATCTGTAAATAAGGTCATCCCTTGGGGGACAGGTGAAGGCAGATTTCTCTTGAGGGTACATTTACATGTGTGGAGGCTCCTGAGGCTCATCTTCCACGGGTGGCTCTAGACTATGGCCACACACAGGTTCTGAAACAGAGTGTTAGGATTCCAGAACATAGGCTTATTAAGGAACTTCAATTAAAAAAAAAACTTTTTTCTTTAAAAATGTGATTCTAAAATGGACTGCTGTGGCCTTAATTACTACTAACTCTACAAATCATGTTTTAGACCATTTTTTAAAAAATGGGAAATCACCTTCAATATTATCCATTAAAAACAGGAAGAATTCAGTCAAGCACAAGCAAATTCAGAAATTCATCTTCTATCATTTTTCCATAAATACACCCTTAAAAATTTAACCCAAGGGTGAACTTCTATATACATATGTTGATTGAAGAAGTTGTCAAGTTCCACAACCTTTACAATTTCAGGGCAGTTTTTCCTCCAATGAAATTCAAATTATTTTTTTCCTACCACCTGCTGAGAGAGGATGCTGGATTAGAACGCTTTTTTTTTTTTTTCATTGAGACTGCATTTCTAAGGTTGGGTTAAGGCAGGAATCAACTCTTTTCCCTTGTCATTTCCCATCTTATGCCTTAATCTTCTGAGTCAAGAAGGTCTCTGATGTTGATGAATTGCTCTAATCCTGTGTCCAGCTCTACCACTAGCTGCTGTGTACTGAGTTCTAGTAAAGATGACCTTGTTCAAATCAATGTATCTAGGACATTTTTTTCAGAGACCAAACAAAGCAGTTGTAAAAGCTTTCCTTAGCACCCAGCTCTTCCTGCACAGCTACCACATTTTTTATTCTTATTTGAAAGTTGAAGTTTGCAAAAGTATAAATGTTCCATTGGGTACACAATTCAAGTGTTTTTAGGACTGGGCGACTGTCTCCATTTCCTAGCCCACTTCCCTGTGCAGAAGTCTGTTGCTGTCCACCCCTGGAGCCCCTTCCAGACAGCAGTGCCGGTTTAAAAGCATTTCTAGGCAGAGGCTATTAAGGGGCAGTGATTCAGAAGGAAATTGAGCTTTCTAGTTTATTTTCTGAAAGTGCAAGAGACAAGACCCCCTCTTGACTGGGTCCAGCGAATAGTCCTGAGTACTGCAGTAACCCCTCCTACCAGTTCCCAACTGGAAACTGGAAAACCAGCTGCTGACACAGTCACAGAAAGCACCCTACTTACCTTGAGGTTGATTTCACGCTGTGTATTTGTAACACACGGTGCAGGGCCTCTACGGAGTATCTTTTCCATTTGACCAAAACCCATCTCTTCCTGTTTCTACCTAAGTCAGTTAACGTCTAGATTATATCAAAATGAACAGAGGAAAATGTGTTAAATAGACTCCAGCTGTCTAGCCCCTCTAACGGGAGATGAGGTGAGCACGCCCGAGTCTCCACAGACACAGCGACTGGTCCATGCAAACCTCTTCCGGCCCCACCAGCCATGAGCAAGGAACCTGCTACATCCGGTCCCAGACGTGCAACAGCCCAGCACACGCTGACCCTACAGCATCCGAGGAGCTGGGTGTCCATCATTCTCCAGTGATGGCCGCTTGGGTGACTTGGAAGCACACACTTGGATGTACTGTTTTTCATCCTCAGTTGTTCTAATTATCCAGCTGATTTAATTTTCCTGTACATGCAATGCTCTACTTCTAAATTACAAAACATTCTGGAAGCAAATCATTGTTGCTAATCCAGGAGTTAGGAACAATTTCCACTAAATCAACAATTGAAATGGTGTTTGAACTACAAAATCATAAATTTGTACTTCCTCAGGTGGATCATCTTAAACAAATACACTTTTTAAACGCAGTAATTAAATAGGACTCATTAAGAGAATATAAATGGCTTGGCCCTCCCTTAGTTGAGTACCAACAATCTGACTAATCTCTTGCCATATCCTCTCACCAGTCGGAGTAGGAATCATCACAAAATCACAAAAGATACTTCTGGACCTTCCCTACTTAGGTGTACACAGATGGCTGGGTGACTGATGTACACAGATCACTGCCAGTTAATCATTAATGTAAAAACTGCGTGGTTAGGAGCCCTCCTCAACAGTTTAGATGGTGCTGCTGCTTGGCCTGCCACCAGGCTTCCAGGGTGTGGGCTTGGTCAGTGTGGGGCTGACTGGCTCTCCAGCCACCAGGCCCAGCCCTGGGTCAGTCTGGGCCAGGTGCTGAGAAGAGAACATGTGGAAGCAGGGGTACTGCTGATTAACAGGCCTTCTTAAGGGTTCTAAAAGAACAAAACCAGGACCAGCATGACAAGCCGGCACATTGCACTTTCCTATCTTTTGCCCCTGGGCCAAGTCATTCAATCCCTCTCTTCCTTCCTTCCAAGGTAAAATGAAAAGGCAGAATGGCCATATGGCTTATATAAAGTCATCCACAAGTGACCACACAGAGATGCCGTCAATACTTGAGCTCTTTTAAAAATCGTTCAGAAAGTTCATCCCCCAGAATTGCCTAGCAACATGATTTTTCTACCAGAGAAACTGCCTTTCGTGACAAACACTGATGGGGCATTTTAATATCCTGTACCTCAACTGCATTTGCGAAGACATTTCTCTCTTCTCCTAGACAATCGGGCATTCTTATTTTTACTCACTTCTCTGGCGAAATGTATGAATAGCTGCAGATTAAACTAAAATTTAATTTTAGTTGATGACTACCTCTCATGGCCCTAAGGGGAGGGATCATGACTCTCCTTTTCCCAGCTGAATCCGCAGCTCCTGGCACAGGGTCACCTCTATAAATTAGGCCCTTGCTGCATATTTGTGGTTAATGGTTGTTATTAATTTTCTAGAGCTGCCATAACAAATTACCACACACTTGGTGGCTTAAAACAATAGGAATTTATTCTCTTACAGTTCTAAAGTCCAGAAGTTCAACATTAGTTTTACTGAGCCAAAATCAAGGTGCCAACAGGGACATGCTCTCTCCCCAGAGGCTCAAGGGGAAAATTCGTTCCTGGCCTCTTTCAGTTTCTGGTGGCTGCTGGTGTTCCTTAGTGTGTGGCCGCATTGCTCCAATCTCTGCCTCTCTGTCTTCATAAGACCGTCTCTTTTGTGCATGTAAAACCTCTCCCTACCTCTGTCTTAAAAGGACATTTATGATTAGGTTTAGGGCACACCTAGATAATCCAGGATTATCTTTCCACATCTGGATCCTTATTCAAAACGGAAGACACTCCCCTTTTTTTCTTTTTAAAGATTTTATTTGTCAGAGAGCACAAGCATGGGGAGTGGTTGGCAGGGGGAGAGGAAGAAGCAGACTCCCCGCTGAGCAAGGAGCCCAATATGGGACTCAGCCTCAGGACCCCGGGGATCATGACCTGAGCCAAAGGCAGAAGCTTAATCGACTGAGCCACCCAGGTGCCCCTTGCAAAGACCCTTCTTTATAACATTTACAGGTTCCTGTGATTAGGACCTGTTCTCTTTGGGTGGCCACGCTTTAGCCTCCACTGGTGGTATTTGGTGATACACTGTTCAGGGCCATGAGCAAAGAAATGGTGGATTTAGGAGCGGTGGAGAATAAGGCAGCCACCCACAGGTTAGGAGCTCAGAAACCAGGTCTCCTGACTCTGATCCTGCTCTTGCTTCCTGCAGCGTTCAGTGATGGGCTTGGGAGAAGACAAAACAGGGTCTTCAACACTCGTGGGGCCTGTGCATCCTCCCTTCCATCTTTCCATCCTCAAATCCCTCAGTAAGTTATTTTTTAAATAGAAATAAGATTCCAAAGACACCAAAACCCAGGCATCTTTAACAGAAGAGTTTGCCTTCTTTACTGGCAGTTCTGTAATGTCCAACTAGATTTAGAAACAGGCATGAGAACATCCATGGTGATGACCAGCAAGAGTGCATCTCCCAAGGGTAAGGTCACTGAATTCAAAAAGAAACAAAACAGAACAAAAACACTGATGGAGGGAGCCAGAGGAAGTGGCAACAAGGAAGAAATGAGCAAGAGCAATAATCCTTCCATTTCACCAAAAACTACTAAACAGAGTTCTCTATAAAAAGACTGTACCTAGCTGTAACCAAGAAATTAGTTGACCTTGCTTCCTCTGAGAATTTTTGAATCCCTAAAATAAACTTCAGATTTAATCTGTCACTTCCTTCTGAACGTGACCTTTTATTCCAAAGCAGTGTCTCTCAGCAGAATGCCAAGGGCCTCTAGAAGATCATCAAAGTATCTGTTCGCTAAACAGGGCAACAATAATGCATCTTCCTTTTGTTTGCACATCCCGATCCCCAGCGACACAGATATTCTATGTCTGGGTTCGGTGCTGAGGGAACAGGCAAATGCTCTAACAGCTAAATCATAACACAATATTACATGTTATTTAGAACCATAATAAAATAAGCATTAATAATTCATGTATCTTTTTCGATAAAGTGATTAAACTCCATTGTCTGTAATATACAGACCTACTCTTGGCAGATTCCAGGCTTTCCTGGGCTGCTCACATTCATTACATACTTTTTGACCAATAATCTGCTGGAAAGAGCTTCCGGCTCTCAGTAGAGTGGGGATGCAGACTCGGGGGGACACAGTCACGGAGGCCTGTGGGGTGAACATCCGATCTTTGACTCTTCAGACAACACGACTACATCTTGTCTCTAGATCACAGACACCAGGTTCAGGAACACAGAGTCACAGAGTTTTTAAAAGGGACGCAAACACGGAATTCATGGCTTGACGATCTACCCATGCAGTGGTTCACCTCTCCCTCTCCCCAGAGACATAGGTTCTACACCAGGAACTGTGAAACCCGGGGCAGAGGGCTTTCGGTGGAGGCTAGACCACCACCTGGGCACCAGCCACCCCCATGTGGCCCCTGGCAGCGCCTTCCCCACCAGACACCTTACCTTCTGCTGACCAGTACTTAAGTGCCAAGGACTATGTTTGTCACTCGAAGGTTCTTTGTAGACAAAATTTTAAATTTCTATTTTGTTCTGGGGACTCAGTAAACTTTTTAAGAAAATGAATTTTTACATGAGAAGCAAGTGAGAGAGTTGCAGAATAGTTCAGGTTTTAAATGCTACTCTAATGTTTGTGTCAACATTACAATGGAGCAAAACAAAGCCCATGGGTCAGGTGATCTATGTAAGGTCATTGCTAGCAAGTCTTGCAACAAACACTGATGCCTAATTAATCAGCAGTTACAAAGAGCACATTGGCAGGCAGGCACTTCCCACACTAACACAAAACAAACACCAACAAGAAAGCCAAAGGGCCTGGAGGCCATTCCAAGCCAGAGGCCTTCGGAGGAACCTGAGGAAAGGTTTCCCTGATTCAGAAGAAGATGAGACTTTGGAGCTGTTTAAGGCCTTCCGCCCAAGAGAAAAGAAATGTCCAGTTCTGGCATTAAACTCTATTTATTTAGTATTTGAAACATGGTGTACATTTATGAATTTGTATAAACATTTAGTACAGCTAAAATCCACAACTGGTAAACAATCTGTGCTTTCTTTTTGTGTACAATTTTGGAGTTTCCATCTGGGTATGTTGGTGTTGTGGAGAGACCCAGTCTGCAGACCTACTCAAACTGCCTCATACGACCGCAGTAACTGTGACCGAGTCATCTGCTCCTTAAAAGGGCTGCTCCTCGCACAGAAAAAGTGTCACACTTGGGAACTACTAAGCCAGGTGTCAAGGAAACAAGAGAAACACAGCTGACACAAGGAAGGAAGTGTGTGAGGGAGACTCTGCGAGAGCCCCATCAATGCCCAGCACACCGCACGCAGACACCTAGAGATGGACGCTCTCCTTCGGAACATTCGGTGCTTAGTGTCCAGGCTCTTCACCCCCAGCTGCAGGGATTCCATCCAGCAGGAGTTTGCACTCTCGGGTGCACCTCTTAGGGCACCCACAGATGTCACAGCTGCAACTCCGGGGTGCCAACCAGGCCCAGGGCTCGGGCTTCTTCTGCAGTCAGGCCGTTCTTGAGGGTCCTTCGCACTGCAGCAGCACCCGCAGATCACAAAGGGGTGAGAAGACAGGGAGGGGTTAGCAGCTGACACATGATTACCCATCACCCCCGCCCCCTGCCCCCTAAAGACCCCCCCAGGGTAGTCACAGGGCTCAGAGATGCTCAGCCGCATCCCGCTCCTGCCGAAATTCCTGGCCATCTGCCAGGGCAGGACAAATTCTGGGGCTGCAAGAGGCTGACCTGAAGAGCCAAGTGGAGGGACTGACCTTGTAAGAGGGGACAAAGCAGCCCCCACCCTTATAAGATTTCTGAGAAATGGGTACGAGAGTAAAGGACAGACGGCATGTGGAGAGCTCAGCCTCTGGCCAGCCTAAGGAGAGGATCAGAGCTGGAACAGTCCTTACGGAACATAGGGAAGTGCAGGTTTCCTGAATCTAGGTAAGATCACCCCACAAATCTGCAGGAGGGATGACGATGCTGGGGACAGAACTCGGTAAGCGGCGGCAGTTGGGAGGAATCTCTACGAGCATGATGGGTTTCAGTCTCAACTCATCAAAGGGCCTCTAGAGGCAACAACTAGTGAGTCCTTATGGACTGGAGGTCAAGGAGCAAACTGCCAAACTTCCGACTTGACTCGGTAGATGTTTCCTGTGAAACACATGCTCTCCTCTGGGGCTTACAGCGGGCAGGTGGAGGCACACTCACGTGTGACAAAGAACTGGCTCGTGTTTAGCTTGGCATTGTGGGTATCCCCACTGTGTAGTGCTGACCAATTCTGACGTCAAAATAAAGGCCGAATAAGGGTGAATGAGGAGGCAGCTGTCCCTTCCAAGGTAAGTCCTTGCATTTGAAAGGTTGCCTAATTACATTTCCCTTCATTTATAAATTGTATTTGGTCTCCTTTCTATATAAGGTCATAGGGAATTTGGGGTATTTTCTTCATTTTCAGAAGAGATGTGTTATGGATATACTTTCCAACCTAAATCCTAAATCAGCCAGAGGAACTGAGATGAGCAGGGCAGGCCCTTGATCAGAATGTGAAGAAAGTAAAGCTCAACCTTCCCATGCCAGACCCAGCTCCCTGCAACCCCTGTGACCATGGGGCCTGTGTCCTCCTCCTCAAGGGGAGGCCCCAGACGATAGATACACGCACCCGGATCCCAGCTCCTATGCCTGCAAGCAACACCCCGTATTCCATGCTTTCCTGTCCTCCCCTAAGCAAAAGCCTACTCAGCCTGTGGATAAAGGATCTGAAGAGACCTGGTAGAATGTACAGGGTCTAAATATCTATGAATAAATGGTTTCTTTTCTCCCGGGAATCAGCACTTTGAACAGGGGCCAACACCTAACCCATCAGTTGGTCAATCAACAAGTACTTTATGCAGGATCTATTGTGTGCTCAGGACGTAAAGAATTGAAGCACTGCTGGGAGACTCACAGACACCAAGCATGGATCTGACACAGACAGAGACACAAAGATCTGTGCTGAGGGTTACCCTCCAATCATGTCCCTGCACACAACCTCTGGGCTCCCCGACCATCCGTCTGGAGCAGTTCTTGCCCTGGCTCGCCCTCCCTCTACCCGAAGCCCCTGGGCTCCAGACTGTCTAAGTCATCCAGACAAAATGTTTGGCTCCAGAGCCTCGGCTGGAGACAGATTGCATTTAACTGAGTAATGGAATTTGTTCTATGGGGCAGCAATAAAAATACTAGTTTGTAATAATGTTTTATGTTTTTTAAACACTCCTTCAAGTGTTTGTTAAAGATAATTTTAATGGCAGAAAATAAGATAAAATGTTTCTCATTCTTGACAAGGACTGCCAAGACCTCTCTTCCAAGACACAAAATTCGGGTTGAGGACCGTGCTGCACACGAAAGGCATCCTGAATTTCGCTAGGCCTGGGGGTGGCCTGGCCAGGAGTCTATGAAGTGTAATTGCTGAGCCTCTGGGGATATGTGGCGGCCAGATGACTACAGGAGACCTCCTGAGCTGATGGGCATCTCACAGGAGGGCATTTGGAGATGCTTCCTTAACACCTGTTCACACACTTGCTTTAGTCCCCTAACTGTGGAGTTCAGCTCAGCTCACGGGAATACTTGAGTGGGGACCCTGGCACCTTATAGGATGTGCAAGAATCTCACCGACAAGGGCACTGGGCCAGCCTCTCTGGGACAGGTGCAGAGACTAGAACCAAGTGTACTGGTGCTGCTTTGGCCCCACTGCCTGGCCACATAGAGCCTGCGCCCTCAGCTTTGTAGCCTCTTCTTAGTTTTGAGGGGCCATCCTGGGGGGGGTCCTCCCTTGCCCCTGGGCCCAGGTGTTCTCTGCTGCAGAGGAAAAAGCCAGCATGGGCCACGTCTCTTTGCTCCCCAGGTGTGTCCCAAGAAAGGAATCCACAGAAAAACCCGCCCCATTAATGGAATCCAACTTACTGCGGGTATTCGTGACAACTGAGATAAATTCTCTCATATTAAATACAACTACCCCATATAGTAACCCCCGAAGACCTTAAGAATCTGAGCTCTTCCTTTGTTAAAAAGTCACATTATCACTTGAAAAAACATGTGAAGTGAAGACAATCGGTTAAAATTAGTCTTTGTGCTCCGGTTCCAATTATAGCAAGGGTCTCTTTGGGTGTCCATTCCTCCATCTGCCACCTCTTCAATTCATTCATTTGTTCGCTCGTTCGTTCATTCATTCACTCAGCAAAGCTACCTGTGCCTCCACCCTGAGCCAAGTGCCGCGGTTGGGGAGGCAGGGGACTGACGGGGATGCAGTATGAGGAGAAACGCTCAGGGTAGCAGACCCTGGCTGGAGAGGGTGTTGGCTCTCACTCAGTTTCTGGAAAGTGAAAAAGGACTGGGACATAAGAAAAAGAGGGGACCAGCAAGTGGGCAGGCAGGATATGGACCCTGTACAATAGAAATGAGTCATCACATGGAACACGACACCAAAAACTAATGATGTACTGGGTGCTGACTAACATAATAAAATTTTTAAAAAAGAAAGAAAGGAAGAAAAAAACAAGTCATCAGAGAGGGGATTTCTCCAGTCCCAGGGGGCAGGTGCTGGCACACGTCTGACACGGTAACGTCTGGGCCCTTCTCTGCTCCCAAGTCCCGCTTCCCGCGCCAGCACCCTGCCTGCGGCGTGGCTGCTCCCCGGCCTGTCACACGCACCTGCCTCCTCTGCCCGCAGCCGCCTAACAGAGACCAGACCCTGCAAATGTTGATCCCTGCGTGCCCTGCAGCTCTTCCACAGACGGCATGGGTCACTTTGCTGGCCCCAGCAGCCACTCGCTGCCCCTGGCCTTGTGACAGCTCTCACAAGGCAGCGGTGACAGCAGCGGCATCAGACACACGAGAGCCTCTGCTGTCAACGTGCCCCACGGGGTGTCTGGGGACTCAGGGAAAAACCGAAAGTTCTTTTTCTCTCACCGCCCCCAGAACTGAAAAATAGTTTGATCCCACAAAGTGCTCTCAGGAAGCCCTTCGCTAAGAATGAGCTGAATCTGAGAATAACAGCGACGGCGGCCTCCACTTACTGAGGGTTAACCCGGATGATTCCATGTGGAATCCGTGGAATCTAATTCTGTGGAAACCCTATGAGAAGAGCCCCGTTGTTATTTCTCCAGCAAGTGAGAGGACAGCACAGAGAGATCAAGTCCCTGGCCCAAGGGCGCACAGTAAGTGGTCCACAGACGGATTAAAGGCAGGACATGTGAGACCCAGGCCACCCTGGAAACGGGTGGGTCCCTGGGACCACCTTTCATACCTATGAGACATCCACCGAGTTTTACTTCCATATGACAGAAATCTATTAGCACTCTTTCACCTTTAGATCACTGATAGTTTTTTTCTCTTTTGCACAGAATGCCAAACAATTTGGAAATAAGTTTGCCTTTTTGTAATCCCTAAGATACTACTAAAAATTTTCTACCATGTATACAGAGAGTACCGTGTCTAGGACTATGGGGACTAATATCAGAACGTCAAGAGGTCTTAAATGTATGTGCCTGGTTGCTGGGAAGTGACAAGCCTGCCACTATTTATTTACACCTTGTTCCTCGAGGAACCCGTCCCTGAGTGGAGCCGAAATGGTGGCTTCACTCATGCCTCTTTGGACTTAAATATAGAGAACTGTTTTAAGCTCTATCGTGCTTATTGATTCTATATTGGAATTTCTGTGTGTTGGCTCGTTTTGTTCTGTTAACGTTGATTATCTAACCATCTGAGCCCTTTTTCTTGTTTCCATCCTCCATCCTGTTTTTTCTCAGCACTCTGTCTATTAGAAGCAAAGGTTTCCTAAATTTACAGTCATTTTACAAGGGAACTGACCAATACTTTTCAAAAGTGTCAAGCTCTTAAAATGTCCTCCACACATGGGAGGAGGCATGCTGTTTGAGTGCAGTGCAACAGCGTGGGTAGGGTAGTGGGACAGGAAGAAGACATTCATGGAAATGCTGGTGACAACCCAGCCTTGGGTGCACAGCGACAAGCCCACTCAAACTGCACCCTGGGGGACAGGAGAGGTGAAGATGGGTCTGGTCTATTCCCTGCAGGCCGAGTCAGGTGGGTGCTGGTAGCAGAGTGACTGCTAGGTAGGTGTGCTTCCTGTGCCTGGGCTCTTGTGTGACTTCGGCCTCATATTCCCCCCTGGCTGGGGACCCTTGGGTAGCAGTGTGACAGAGCTGGGGAGGGAGGACGGTGGGAACCTGTCAGATGCAGAGCACCTCACTCAGTGCTCACAACTGCCTGGGAGGGGCCCCGCTGGCCTCACTGGACAGCAGACTGAGGCTCAGTGGGGCTGAGTGAGTGAGGAGGGACCCCGTTTCCAGCTGTTTTGTATGAATGGGTACATTCCACACAGGGAAACAGATTCCATGGGAACTGCAAAGCAGCAAAGGCAATGAAATACACTATCTTCATGTCAGGAAGGAGCCTGGCACTTTTCAAAGCCCCTTACAGGAACCCTCTTTGCTTTGCTTTCAGAGCAGCTCTCACAGGCAGGACAGACTGACTCCCAGGTTCCTCCTTTCACTGATCTCCTTCCTCCTGAATCTCCAACTCTGAGTCCAATGGGCACCTCGCACCCCGATGTGGGGGAAGACAGAGAAGCCAGCCTCTCCTTTTTCAGGAGAGTGGTAGTTCCCAGTTTGGGAGGATGAGCTGTCTGAACGTGAAACCAGAGGGCCACCCAACACAGTAAAATATTTCCAAACTCTTCCTGCATCTGCCTCTTTGACCCGAAGCTTCTAGCCGAGCTTCTTGCTGCATCAGAGTCCTGACCTCTGGCTGGGTCTCCAGGCTTGGGTGTGAGGCCTATACACCCTACTGTTGGGCCCACCTTCAGGGTCTGGGTGACATGGGGTCTGTTGGGCATTCGGACAGCACCTCCTCTTGTTTGGGCCTGATTGCTCTTCCAAGCTCCCAGACTCTGATGACATCCTCTATCACCCCCACCCCCCATAGCACTTCAAGTCTCTTTCCTGCAGGACAGGTGGGGACTGTCTATCCCTACCTCCAAGACCCTCCCAATGCAGAGCAAAGGCTGCAAATGCCTTCTTCACTTCCTGCTCTTACTTTTCTAGAGAGAAAATCTTAAAATCACCAGAGGCTTAAAGGAGGCCACAAGAAATCAGAAAGTCATGGTCAGCTCCAGCTTGTTCTGGTCACCCTCTTCTGTAGCCTGGAGAAAACATGGGTGGCACCTCTCCTCCCACGAGGCACACACCCTCCAGCTGGTCCTGCACAAGGCAGCAACTCCCCATATAGTTCAGGGAACAGACTGTCAGTCTTCACTTGGACTTCTTTCTGTCCTCCTGTCCATGGGCACCTCAGCTAGCTATCTTCAGAGGAAGGTCAGTCCTTCTGTAACGAACTCAGGGGCTGAGTAAATAGGAATGAAGTTGTTGGGGAAAAGACAAAAGTTTGAGCCTTTTTTATCCTTTCCACTAACATCTTATTTTACTCTAGTGCAAGAGCATGAGTTTTAAAACCTCTGTTTTATTGCCATTGTTAGCTTGCCCTATAAAAGAATATAAAAGTGATTCATAATCAGTAAGCAAAAACTATTTAAACAAAACACAGGGAAGTTTTCCTTAATGAGAGTAATGGGGAAATTAATTAACCACCTTGGAGACATAGGGACAAGTAAACAAAGCTGTGTACTGATCAGATCCAGGGCCAGATCTAATATTTTGCGAGGCATAGCTCCTGCTTTCCCTAAAACAAATTCAATAATTTTTCAGATTTGATGGTTTTCCTTCTCCATGAAATTCTACTTAACATACAGCATGGTTATACCCCTCAAAATTCTGTAGAAGAAATAAATTTTAGTTACATCAAATCAATGTGAGCTATGTCACATGCCCTTTGAAAGGGATGCTGAAGCTTCAGGACATGACGAGGAGGCAGTCATGGTTGGGGGGTGGGCTGTTGGGGGTCAGAGCATCAGATCAAATCAAGTTTCTGTGCTCCTTTCCCAGCAGTCCCTGGAATTAGACTTCTGGCTCTTTCCACTGAGAAACTGTTCTTCTAAGGGTGATCAGCCTTAAGATCTTAATTAGCTAAGAAATTGGCCAGTTTATTTGTAAGTCACATCAAAGTAATCACATCTTTACAGAAATATAGCTCTGTGCCCAAACTTCATAGTCATGTCACAGGTGGGGCCCAGACCCCCACCTTAGAAGGAAACTCAAATATGAAAATGGTACCTAGCCTCTCTACTGTGACAAGATCTGGCTCCCCAGGAAAAGAGAACAGAGAGATTATGAGTCTCTAAACCCTGTTCTGTTCTGCGATAGTCCAGGCTGTTGGCCATATGTAGCCAGCCAGCTGGGCAGAGACGTTCCTCCAAAGATAGGTCCAAGAGAAAAGAACATGGGGGAGCAGCTCCCCCTCCTTACCAGCTACCAGGGCCCATTCTGCAGAATCACAGTGGTAAGGATACTTCAAATGCCATTCGGCTTTAGGATTTTCTAGAGAAGGCCAACATCCAGGATGCCTAAGAGAACAAACTGCCCTGGGACAAAATATTTGCCCCAATATGATGAAGAGAAAAACCAATATAAGAAAAAAACCCAAGACCCTCCCAGAATGTTCTCCCTCGGTCTGATCCACCAGCCAATCGTAGAACCTTTGCTAGAATCAGGGGCAGGGACATGAAAGAACATTGGATCGACCATTTCACAGGCTAAAAATCAACTGGACAAGTCAAAACACTTTACTTAATGAGACCGGGTTGTCACCAGCTGGAAAAGTGGAGCTGAGCCATGGGAACCTGCGAATTGATTAAGATGCCTTCCCTGTGTCCCCACCAGCTGCATATTTCAAGATTTAGGAGGACATTTGGCATGTGCGGTCCTAGTCACCAGCATCAAACACGAACGCAGACATTTAATTATCTTGGAAGATTCTCAAGTGGCTTGGAGGTCATAAATTTCTAGGTTATGGGATGGATTCTGTTTGGTTTCCTGCAATAGCCGGACTATTACTGTCTTCAGCCAAATGAGTGATTGCCCCAATACATTGGTTATTCATCACCCCCTTGCCTCATCACGGCCATTAAACAATCAAATCAAATATACCATTGTTTGAGATGGAGACCCATACCATGGAAGTTCACATCGATTTTGCAAATTGTTTTTTTTCTTATTCTTTTAACCTCTTGCGAGAAAGCTGGAGTTTATCATCCCCCTTAAAAAGAAATCAAAGTAATTTTCCCCCATCTTAAATTTCTATTGATGATGCCATTACTAATAAATTATGCCTGTTACAGATAAACACTTACACACATGCAGGGCTGTATTTGTTGTAGTAACTGCATCGCAGAATAAAATGTGTTTGGCTAAACAAAAAGAATATACGGCTGTTTTGCATAAGATTGGAATGGAAATGATACCACAGGAAATTAGTTTATGTCAACCACAAAAACAGGCAAAATATCTCCCTGGCCAGATTGAAGAGGAAAATTAATTATGACTGTGTTATTGTTCCCAGTGACATTATGTATCTCTCTAAGAATCTGGTTCCTTCTAGACTAGACCAGAGGGCAGGGTCTATACTCTTTGCCAACACAGGCATCTAACCTGGTGGGGGAGCACATAGCCTAGGCCTCCAGGGACTGGCCAGGTCACTGCCTCCTGCAGTCTCCTTCTCTGAGAGCTCTGGCCCCACAATGCCCACCTTCCATGAGGGCACCCCCCTGCCTGGCATCCTTTCTCAGCCCTCTCCCTTGGGCTCTGCCGCTCAAACCCTGATACCCCCTCCCCTGCCCCCCGCCTTGTGTATAATCTCAAAGGTGGCACCAAACTGAGTCTGGAGTTCTTACTGAACTCCCACCTACCCAGAGTCAATCTCCTTTCACTTTGTGGAGCCATTACAGGCAGAGGTAAACAGGCTTCCTTCCTGTGACAGTCAAAATCCCTGTGCCCCTCACCATCCCTGATTCTTGGAGGCAGAGCCAATAGAGACTCAAGCTGGTCTCCTGAGCTGAGTGGCACACCATCGGGACCAGAGGCTGGGGGCTGAGCTCTTTCCTAAAACATGCGAAGGTCATGGCTAATGCAGACATATGTCAAAGGATACAGAGAAACCCAGAAAGCAGCCCCTCAGAGAGCTAGCATGGTGCCCACAGGGGCAGCCCCACACCCATCATCCCATGGGCGGGAACAGGCAGAGGGTTTGAAGGGGAAAAATCAATCCCTTTGATTTAGTGGACTTTTCCATTGAGTACCAAAAGAAACAAATCAAACTGGTCAATCTAGATTAACATTAAGTATTCTAAGCACCCCAGTGACCATAAAATCATTGGTTTTCACCTTTGACATGTTTGTGAGCAGCAGTGAATCCCTAAGGGAACCATCTTCAGCTACAAAGTGGCCCGATGCAGAAATACAGCTTCAGCAAAGAATCTGGGGGCAGTGCTTGGCAAATGGCCCCCCCTGCACCTACCCCTACACGCCAGATATATTTAAGGGTCTTTCAGACGCTCTTGGGAACAGGCAAGAACTGAGGGAGGCCTGGCCAGAAGTGGCAAATATACTGGACGGGGTGTGGCTGCAGCCCCCTCCTCCACACTGGCAAGGAGACCTTTCGTTGGTGAGTTTGGGTGGACCTTCCACGTGTCACTGACTGATGACTGGAGCTGGCTACTCAGTGTCTGCTCCTCCCCAGGCATATTGGTCAGGAGGGCAGGTCCCCCTAGGGCAAGTCCCTCACCCCCGCTCCAAGGCACTTACGAGACTTCCGGTTGGCCCGGGAGCGCTTCCTCTCCCGAGGCACCACCCGCTGACTGGGCACCTGGGTGGCCGACTTGACGATGCGATCCATTATCTCATCGGCTGCGTCATCCGTGACGTTAGGGGAGTCATCGGTTCCCATAGTCCAGGAACTGGTGGATCCTGAACCAGAGAGAAGGAACACACTAGAGAAAATGCCAACACATTCTTCCAGGCACAGAGCGCTGCCAGTGACCGGCCATAGCCGCGGCCAGAGCGACAGCATGAGCCTGCCAGACCGCGAGGACACACCCTCACGCATGCGCACTTGGAGCACTTACCTGCTCCCCTGAACACGGCTGCCAAAGGCCTCCGCCCGACCAGCCCCGTGATCCTGGGAGCGCACACATCACAGCATCACAGCACAGAGCACATCACAGATACTCCGCGATGTCCACCCAGTAATGTCCGGAGAAATGGGTTCATTCAGGTCTCTATCCACGGCTCTCTATGCCTAGTGAATGTCAACTAACCCTAACTTCTCTTCTAGTTAAATAGAAACCATGATTTTGTAATGGTTTACCTTTGCGCTGCTTCAACTTTTTTTTTTTTTAATACTTTAAGGTTTATTTATTTTTAGAGAAAGAGCTAGCACAAGTGAGCGCACGGTGTAGGGGGGCAGAGAGAGAGAGAGAGAGAGAATCTCAAGCAGACTGCCAGCTGAGTACAGAGTCCAACACAGGGCTTGATCTAATGATCCTGAGATCATGATGTGAGCCGAAATCAAGAGTCAACTGCTTAACTGACTGAGGCACCCTGGATTACCTAACCTTTAAAAAATCGTAACAGGAGAGGCACCTGGGTGGCTCAGTTGTTTAAGCGTCTGCCTTCAGCTCTGCTTCTCCCTCTGCCACTCCCCCAGCTTGTGTTCCTTCTCTCTCTGTGTCTCTCTCAGTCAAATAAATAAAATCTTTTAAAAAAATTAGCATGCTAATTTTTTAAAAAGATTTTATTTATTTATTTGACTGAGAGAGGAAGCAGGGCTTCCTGCCGAGCAGGGAGCCTGTGGCAGGGCTTGATCCCAGGACCCTGGGATCATGACCTGAGCTGAAGGCAGATGCTTAACCGACTGAGCCACCCAGGCACTTCTCTCATACTAATTTTTAAAAGCTTTTGGCATTTGGATATTGACGGCAATAGTTAAGAATAGCTGATCACTGTTCAGTAGATTGTAATTTTTATGGACACATGTTTGTGGTTGAAATTTTACAGTAAATACGTAATATGCTATGATTCACTCCTAATTTCTGCCAGTAAAATGCACATTGCTGAATTGCATACATAAGTAGTTCACACTTTGCAAAAGGAGTAGCAGGATTCCTGGGGTTCCACCACATGCATGTGTCTGAGACCTGTGGCTATAGGTCAACGTGTATTCCAACGACAAAGTTTTGTTGTTTTGTTGTTATTTTAAACATTTGTCGTATGAATGGGAGCACAGCCACAGCACTGGTATATATAAAACCAGTAACTGTATCTTTTCTGCTTATGCCCAAGCTCACTTGATCTACTTGCTTCCATCAGATTAGATTTTCCAGCAACATAAAACCCTTTAAGAATAGGCTCTTCTCAGAAAAGAATTTTTGAAATGGCTAAATTTTTCTGCCTTCTCAGGATGGTTCAGGTGGTCTAATTGGAGGCAAGAGTCCTCACACACTGGCACAGCGCTGACACTGGGACCCTTCAGCGCTTCTGAACAATGATCTTTCTCTGAGCAGATAGAGCAGTCAATAGTGCAATTGTGTTTTGCCCAGCAATTTCGAGTTTTCCCTTTTACCTACTGATTTATAATTCTGTGTCTCATTTTAAAATGCCAAACTATCCTTCCAAAAACACACAATTTTCAATCATCTGTATTTGCTCATAATACATTTTCAGAGCACTGGGCCAAAAATGAAGGCATCCTCTAATCTTCCTACTAAGAATTCCCAATTCTTCCCATCTTAGATGTCCCTAGGGATCTGCTTTCACTGCAATATGTCAGGAGATGCTTCAAAGGGACGTGTTGCCATATGTGCAGGATTGCCAGACTTGGTTTTGTGATGATGTCATTCTTTTATGACCTCAGTCCTGATTCTGCTTTTTTATCCACCCCTCTCCTTGGTTACTTTCCTGCCTGGTAACTGTTTATATGCTTTCTTTCTTTCCACGTATAAGCTTTTTGCCCTGGAACCCTGCACCCACACAGAGCATCAGGGAAACACTACCCACACTTTTTACAGACTCCAAGAGGCCACTGGCTCACCACAGCCTCTCAAATGTTAGCAAGATTTTTTTGAACTTTATTTATTTTAGAGAAAGAGAGAGCCCACACGTGGGCACATGTGTGTGGGGGGCAGTGCAGAGGGACAGAATCTCAAGTAGCTCCCCTGCTGAGTGTGGAGCCTGACATGCGGCTCGATCTCATGACCCTGAGATCATGACCTGAGTCGAAATCAAGAGTCAGATGCCTAAACAACTGAGCCACCCAGGTGGCCCGCAAGACATTTATATACACTGGGATGTGGTAGAAGGAATGAGGCATTATAGATTATGATAGCACCATATCACTTTACTTTTTACTTCATTTTTAAAAATATGTAAACTGATAACACACACTCATACACTCATTGAATCACAATGTTACACACCTGCAACTAATAGAACATTGCGTGCCAAATATACTTCAATTTAAAAAAAAATGTAAATTGCAGTTGGAAAGAAAACACTATAATTTTAATTTTCCCCTTAAAAATCTAACCTAAAGTAACAGTTTAAATGGGAAATAATTATATCAAAAAGATTATATTTTAATGTAATAAAATTTTGCCTGTGTTTCTAAAAGAATTTCCCTGGATACAGACTTCTAGGTTTAGAGCTTTTCCTCTTGGCAGTTTGAAGATGTCATTTCACTTTCTTCTGACTTCCACGGCTTCTGATAACATGGAGTCCTCATTCTGATGGTTGTAACTTAGAAGGTAATTTATCTTTTCCCTCTGACTTTTTAAAAGATGCTATCTTCATCGCTGGGTTTTAGCAGCCTGCCTACATTACACCTAGGCACAGTTTTCTTTTTATTTATTCTCCTTGGATTTGTTAAGTTTCTTAAATATGTGGGTTGATACCTATCATCAGCATTGGGAGATTCGTAGACATTAGCTCTTGAGTTAATGCTTCTTGTCCTTCTTTTGCTTCTCCAGTTACACAAAGGCGAGACCATTTGATTACATTTTATTCTGTTCTGTCCACTTTTTCTTCGCTATGCTTCACTTTGCACATTTTCTAATAACTTATCTTTGAATGCACTAACCCTTTCCTTTGCTGGGGAGAGTCTGCTCTTAAACCCATCCAATGAGTTCCTTAATGCAGATATTTCTTTCGCAGCTCTCGAACATCCATTTGATTATTTTTAAGAATAAGTTCCAATTTGTGGTTGAAATGATCCACTTTTTAATAAATTTGCCTATACTTTCCTTAACATTCTCTAACATTTGCAATGGTTAAAACTTCGTTGCAATTTTCAACATCTGGACCACCTGTCGATCTGCTGCTACTGCCTCCTTTTCCTTGTTGGCCATATATTCATTTCTCCTCTTGGCTCAAATTTGGACCATGCACTGCACTTTGTGTACAGAAAGACGCAGAGACTGGGGTCAGATTCATTTCCCCCAGCCTTCCCTCTTTTCTGTGAAGCAGACATGGTGAAGTACTGAGTGGGGTTGGGACCAGACACGGTGAAGTACTAGTGAAGCATCTGTCCCCATCTCTTTCTAAATATCTGTATTTGTTGAAAGTGCTTACTCTAGCTTTGTTTTCTCAGACCTTCAAGGCTACAGATTTCTTCCAGCCTTTCTGGCTCCACTCCCTCCCCTTCTCCATGCTGTCCTGGCACGTGCCAAGGTCTCATGGAGAAAACATTCTAGGAGTTTGGAGATCCTCTACTTCTAATCCCTTGTGCCACATTATGTGACTATTAGACATTCTGCTGGCTTCTCTCTCCTAGTCGAGTCTTTCTGCCCATAGCAGGTCCAATTCTCAGCCTATGCCCAGGCTTGGCAAATGGCCCTGGAGTGGCATGATCAGCTCATCTACAATTCTAGTTTGTCTAGTTCTCTTTCCCTTCACAGGTTGCTGATACCCTTAAAAAGAAAGCTCCTGCCATTATTTAAAAAAAAAAAAATTCTAGTTGTTTTAGAAGGAGTGGTAGCCTGCCTGCCCTGCTATGTTCCATCTAGAAGCAGAAGTCCCTCAAAATACAGAGAAACTGAACAAACTTCCTTTCTAAAATTAACATATTCTCTCTCTTTTAAAATTAATATATTCTGTATGTTCCATTAGGCAAACTAGGTTCCATCTCCCCAGATGGCTTCCATGGAGCTACCCTTGAAACCACCCAGGTAAAGGACCTCAAGGCTCCTGATGGTTGTGGTCAACTCAGTGCAAACATTAATGCTCCCCTTCATCATCATCATCACCTTCTTTTTTTTTTTTTTAAGATTTTATTTATTTATTTGACAGAGATCACAAGTAGGCAGAGAGGCAGAGAGAGGAAGGAAGCAGGTTCCCTGCTGAGCAGAGAGCCTGATGCGGGGCTCAATCCCAGGGTCCTGGGATCATGACCTGAGCTGAAGGCATGGGCTTTAACCCACTGAGCCACCCAGGCACCCCTCCCCTTCATCTTCTTGATGATGTTCCCCTTCATCTTCTTGGTGGCCAGGACAGAAAGCCTGCAAGAGCTGCTGGAGCCCAGAGTCTAGACTCACCCATGGAATGTCTTGGGTCTTTTTGAGTACCGAGTTACGTGATTCCCATCCACACACTCCAAAACACAGCCAAGCTCTGTTTTTTCTTTTATTCTTATCCCTGTTTGATGTCTCATGTAGAATGATAATCTTTACTGCTAAGCATTTAATGGTACTATTTTCTTTACCATCTGACCTTTCCCACTTTTTTCTCTCCTTTATTATGCCTTCTTGCTCACACATCCTTTCTCTACTTGTCACTACTTGGCTTTTCTGAGAAATGGAGGCCTTTTATAGATAGCACTGGCCAAGAAGAGGACATCTCTCCTTCCTTATAGAAAATCAGATAACCAGGGGCGCCTGGGTGGTTCAGTCAGTTAAGCATCCGACTGTTGATTTCAGCTCAGGTCATGATCTCAGGGTTGTGAGGTCAGGCCCTGTGTTGGGCTCCTAGCTTGGCAGGGAGTCTGCTTGAGATTCTCTCTTCCTCTCCCTCTGTCACCCACCCCCCCAAACCTCCATGTGCACACACTCTCTCTCAAATAAATAACATGAAAAACAAAAAGAAAATGAGACAATTGGAATGTACCATGTAGAGTGTTCAGGACTGTGGTTCTTCACAGCTTTATCTGTCTGCTGTTGGTCACCAAAAGCCTGCTCTTTCATTGATAAAGCAGAATATTTCTGTATTTTCTTCTCCTAACTCCACATCCAAGACTACCTAGAAGTCAGGGAGTTTGGAAAAACCAAACCTCAGAGAACCCAATCTTTGGTTCTTTGACATAATAATAACATTTGCAAGTATTCGGGGTAGAGTTTGGGCATCAAGGCTGTAGTAGAAGACAGGACTTTCCTACTTTGGCGTCTGTGTCTCAGGATAACACTGGGGCAAAGGTGGCTGGAGGCAGCCCTTCTCCTGTCATCTTAACTGCCTATCAAAGTAAAAACCCTGCTAAAAGGTAAAGACTGAAGTCCAACATTAAGAAGCAGAGAAAGGAACTAGAGTGATATATTGAACTCACATGAAGTAAAAAAAAAACCAAAAAACTGGTAATTTCATAAAAAAGCCTGAAGTGCATTTCCACTAGGGAATTCCACATAAACCTGAGGGATCTGGCACACTGCATGGAAGCCCTTTCAAAACTCCTCCGTCGATGGCAGCTTGTGGTCCTTGAAGCTCCAAGGAACTGTATGTGTCATGTAACCCACTCTCTTCTAAAGAAAACTGGAAACTACAATTATTTTTTATGTTGAAGTTATTATTACTGTATTACTACTACTATTATTATTATTATCCTTTGGTTATATGGAAGAGAGCTGACAACAGCAAAATTCCCAAAGTACCGTCAGTCTGCAAAGGTAGTTAGGAGTCACTGATGGGCCTTCTCCAGGTTGCAGCTCGACATTCCAGCTGCCATCTCGTGAGTCCCAATGTTCTCCTAAGCCTGGGACAATGCCTGATGGGCACCGCATGTGCTCACTGCTTTACTGAGTTTTTGTGATAGGTAAGCTAATCCACCACCCAGTTTATCCGGTCTGTTCTCTGTTGTCACCCAGTATAATGACTACCAGAACCACTGTCACATGCCGGAGCATGACAGCTTAGACAATAAGTGATAATGCCTTCCTCTAGAGGTGCACCTAGCATGTGCCAAGCAAACACCGAGAGGAGAAAGCCTGTCCTCCAGGAGTTTGTTCTCTTTAGTGATAAAGTCTGTAATCTTGAGGCAGCCTGAACTGGGGGCTCGGGAGTCCGTGGAAGGAAGGAGCAGCCCTCTGAGTTGAGGAGTATGGAGGCGGAGGTGGATTCTGGAGGTGAATGGGGCCTGGACTGGCAGAGGAAAGGAGACAGCACCACCAGCGGGGGTGGGGTGGGGGGGCTCAGAGCAACAGGGTGCAGAGAAGAGTGGTGCCCACATGTGGGGGAGAGTGAGTGCTAAGTGGGGAGACAGGCTGGGACCCAACCGCAGGGGCCCCAAGCAACAGCACCAACAGTTTGGGCCGTGTGTTGTAGGCAGTACGGAGACTGAGGAGGGTTCCTGTGCTGTCAGGCTGGATCGAGGACCACCACCAAACATTCTCAGGTCAAAGTGGAGGACCACCACCAAACATTCTCAAGTGAAAAAGGCACCTCATTCTCAACTAAGTTATAATTGAGTAAAATTACTAAATAATTTATTGGTGGGATAAAATAGCCCCCACTAAGTTATGAAACAAACCTAGAAACTCTTATCTGTCTTTACAATCTTTAGTTTTCATTTCTTCCTTGCCTGTAAAGATTTAAAAAGGCAAAAGGGGCTGTGCTTGAATCCAGCAAACTTTCCTACACAGGGCCAGCCAGTGAAAACCTGGGGCTCTACGGGCCCCACTTGTCTCTGCCACAACCAGCCAACTCTGCCACCGCCGCATTCACGCACCATGGACAGCACCCACACCCGTCAGCCTGGCTACATTCCAGGGAAAACCTCAGGTATAAAACAGGTGGCTGGCGGAATTGGGCCTGGGGCCATGGCTGGCTGTCCCCTGCTTTAACCCATAAGGGTCCATTCATAACCAAAACTCCTCCCATGTGAATGAAGTTACACTGCTGGAGGGCCCTGTGCTTTGGAGATGAAGTACTACGGTGAGCCCCAGAGATGTGAGTGAAGGCAAGGGTCTAGGTCAGCATGGGCGGGCCTCAGCCGATACTTCCTGGGCATTGTCACCTGCACCACCATGACGGGGACCCCCCCAATCGCCCCCCTGCCAGGAGTCACCTCGGCTTGCTCGGCTGCGTGTGCGGACGCCTAGCACCGGGGTGGCATCTTCCAGCGCCGACGACGAGGTCTTCAACACAGCCTTCATGTTCTCATGTTCTGTGGCATCCTCCGCATAGCTCAGGCCCCGTGGCGGGCTCAGGGGTGCCGGAGAGCTGCTGGAGAACTTGCCCGACTGCAAGACCAAAGTAGGGGAAAGGGCGTGAGATGACTCCCCAGAACACCAACTTCCATTGAGGAAAAAACCTCCTTGTTTGTGTGCATTCCAGAGACACATTCTCCACCGCTGTCCCTAACATTTTCCTTATGCCAACGACAAACATCCAGACAGACGGGAAGTTCTCTTATCAGAAAGAAGAGCTCTGGTCCCAGAAGGCCCATACTCTTCCCTCCCCCACTGCTGCCCTCAGTGGGTGCTAAGGACCAAGGACATCAACCCTGGGAAGAACTCAGAAACCCCACCTGTTTCTAACACCAAAGCCCTGATATGAGAATTTAAATATGCCCAGTCAATCAAATGTATTGAGTTTTTTTTTTTTATATTTAGCATCAGAGAGCAGTTAAAATTTTCTTATAGATCATTTAGGAGGTTAGCATTTTAAAAGTGGGATTCAGTCACAGAATCCTACTATGGTAAAAGCACTGGGAAGAATCTTTCCAGAGCTACTCCCATCCCACTTGACAGAGAAGGGAACTGAAGCCCTCCAGATTCAGTGACTTGCCAAAGGCCCCAAGGGAATCAATTTCAGGCCCCTGGCCGGCATGTGACACGGACACTCATGCTGAAATGGAGTTTGGCCGCACTCATTGCTTCTGGCTGTGTCAGACACGGGGTTGCTTGAAAACGCATCAAACATACATGATCATATCCTCTAACTGTAGCTCAGCAAAGAATTAGGGCATATATGTTTTACAAGAGGTACGCTAGAACACTGGGCCCTATGTACACAAGGCCAAACAGCTGATGAGAAGGAGAAAGTCAGATTAATGTTTGCAAAGAGCAGTCCCACAGATTCCTGGCTTCTTTTCATCAAGTGTCTCAGCCACGGCAATAGATCCCAGGACACATCAGCTTGTACCATCTGCTTGCCCCCTCATCTTCTGGGGTCAATCAGCCCTGCCGTCGTCTCTGGTTCTCCCATCTGCACCAGGGCCAGGAGGAGGAGCCCCTGACATCCCACCCCTGCAAACATGACTTCCAGTGAGTCCGATGGATGCCGGCTGAGAAAAGGGACACAAGTCAATGGCTGCCCCTGGGCAATGACCACATCTGTGGTCGCTGTCCCACTTTCTCTTTGGTTTTAGGGCTCTTTTCATGGTTATTCTAGAATCCAGTTTTCATACTGGGGTTACCCAAAGGCTCAGCCAAGGGGCTGGAGGGAGAATTCCCTGTCTACTTCTCTAATATTGGGAAAATATCTCCAATATTAGACCAGCTGAACTTGTCATTCTTGACAGGGCCTGGGACTGAGGGAGACTTGGGAAATGCAGTTAGCCTTTTGATTCCTGGCATCCCCATCATGATGAGAACCTGTGTAAGGAGGTTAGTGATCACACGGAAAGCAACCAGGAAACAATCATGCATGGTTTAGAGCACTGGGTGGTGCTGATGCCTCATGCTGCTTAGGTTAGGTTAGACTCTACAGCACGCTTGGGAAGGTCAACTGTTGCCTTCTTCATGTTCAGAAACAGTCCTACCTCCATGTCATCCTCTTCATCAGTCTACCCGAGCGGACAGGACAGGATGGAAAAGACAGAAGGGATTCTTAGAAGATACAGAGATTAGCAAAGATGAGATCATCTCAATGTCACACCATATTCCAAATTAAAAAAACTGGCCGCCACAACCAGGGTCCGTCCTCCTGATGCAGGAACTGCCAGACCCCGACCGCATAGCCCTTCTCCTGCCTATGGCCAGGTACTCCCTCTCTGAGCCCCAAAGCCAGTTCTGAGTAATGTCAGGAGGCATTTGTGGGGCTCCAGACCAACTTCCTGAGGCCATCCAAGGGTACATAGCCAGCGTACCTGGTATCCTGACTAGTGGAGACCTCACTCCCAGCTCCGTGCCCTGCTCCTCAGCTGGCCACATCCTGTGGAACCCATCACAACCTGCCAGTCATCAGAGCCTCTATATGTGAACCAGCCTCCACGTGCCTGGTGCTCCCTGTCAGCTGCTATCCCCCTCTCACCCGGAGAGCTTGAGCCTCCCTGCCCAGGCTGCCAGGTCTGGCCCTCCATGAATCCTGCCACACACACCAGACAGAACAAGCACAACAGTTGCCCAAGTGGAATGGGTCCCATTACTCTCTCCTCAGAAACATGAAATTCAGACCTTTTAAAAATCTTACCCGCCCCTCATGGAGCCTTTCTGAGAGAACACGCCCAACTTTTAATTATCCCAGATAAACTTCTTGAAGCACCTTTTAAATAAATATCCCTCTCCTAAAAATAAACTGAGGGTGAACGTCATGTCCATCTCTTGGTTTTAGATGAAAAATACCCTCAGTGTAACCTGTGTTTCCACTGAGGTTACAAAGCCAGGCCCGCAGATTGGACAAGGTTTTTAAGAACCAACTCAACTTTCAGGAGCTGAAATGACAAAATGCTTCTGGTTCGCCACGTTTCCCACAACCCTCAGGCAAGTGGCACTACACCCAGAGACGACTGTCCTCTCTATTTCTATGTCTACCTTGGAGCTTATTTATTTAACCAGGATTGTTGGTATTTTCTCAGCCATCAGCCCAAGTGCAAGGCACTACGTATACAAAATCTCTAGCCTTCTCACTGTCCCCCAAAGGAACTAGCATTCCCTTTTTCTAGAAGACAAAGCTGAGATGACATGCCTGCAAAACTGAAGGAAATATTTAAAATAGTCAGGACAGCAGAGGGGGTGCTCTCCTCAGTTGCAGCCACCAACAAGAAGCAGCCTAACTTACAACCCAAGAGGGATGAAGATTCTCTCCTCACCTGGCAACAGCCCAGCCAATGAGAAACTGCCACAACTCAGCCAATGAGAAACCACTGCCATCCTGAATGCTTACTTTCTTCCAAGGGACTTTCACTGGAAGCAGCCCTTCCCAATGTCCTCTTTGCTCAATAAATTAACGTTCCTCTCCTTTGTTCTCTGGACCTGCCTCTGCTTTGGTCATAGCCTGCATGTCCCAAATTGCAGTTCCTCTGCCATTCCTGAATAAACTCATTCTGCTGCTAAAATAACAGCTGGTTCATTTTCAAGGTCAACAGTGCTCCCCCCTGAGCCCTGATGGGGAGGTCCTGGGACTGATGGCCTGAGGTCTTGCAGCCCATCTTGAGTATGATGACAGCAGACAGGGCCACGACGTCTTGTGCTGCTTGCCTTGCCTATGTCACTATTTTGTCTAGAGCTAGCTCAGGGCACAAGGATGAGGAATCCCTTAGTTTCTCACTGACTTCTACCTGGGAGGGCTCCTGGATTTTGAGAAAAGCAGCCTGCACTTCAGAAGCAGAGAAAGAAGAGGAGCGCCAGGCACACAGGGGCAGATATAGGGTAGACTCCAAACGCAGAGTCTTTGGATTTTACCCAGATTTCACTGTGTCTTAAACAATAATTGTTTTCCTAAAATCATCTCTAATTGCTACCACTTGTACATTCATTTTACCCAGCATCTATATTAAAAATGATCTTCTCTAAAAATCATTTCCAGCTCTAACGTTCAGGGACTCCATCTATTGCTAGGTTTTGTTTTTAGTGGTTTAAGTTGTGTATGTGTGGCTTTCTAATCATGAGGACATCCTTGGGGTATAAGTTTGTCTTCTACTGCAGTTGCACATATGGGAACACCAGGGGAACCTAATTCAGAGTCGGGAAAAGCAGCTCTACACTTCGTCTTGAGCAACAATACCCAAATCTTCCAGCAGATGGCAGTCTCTCTACGTGAATGATGCCACTTTGACCACCGAAAATTGGACCCCGTGGAGGATGAACCCTGAAGCCAGTTCTGTCCACATATGAATGGCAATTTAAATATTTTTGAGTCAAACTCTAGAAACATTTACCCTTGTTTATAAATAGGCAAGCTGAATGTTTTCAGAGAAGGGCAGAATTCGAAAATTAGTGGGATCTGTAAAAAAAAAAATCTCAAGAATTTGGCAAGAAATTTTTGTGTTTTCATAACTATTAAGCCTATTGGGCTTGTAGTTTTCACCTGCCAATGTGTCTCACTTCTTCAGAAACAAGGAAGCCCCTTTTAAAACTTTTAAAAATAACACCTTGGAATGAAAAGTGGGCACAGTTTGCCCAGATGGATTCATTTTGCTTCCCATTGCTGTCCTCTGGGAGGCTATACGTCCTACCAAACCCAGATTTCAGCTGGTGGCATGGGCATTCGGAACTGCAGCAGGCTATACAAAGGGCTCCTCTGCAGAGAAGTGATGTAAGGGTTGAGAAAATTGTGGGTGAACAAGGAGTCTGGGTGAGGGGATGAGTCCCTGGTTGTTCTTAGAAATGTCTTAAAATTACAACAAAATTTCTGAGCTGATAGATCCTGTCTCCATATCCCTCAAGAATGTGGCCAGTAACCACGTGCCCTCTGTTTCTCCTACAACATGCACACCTACCTGGAGACAGTGGGTAGAACTGATTTGATTCCTCCCCAAAGAAATCTGCCTAATTTGAGCTCAGTGGAGGCTTGCAACCCTTAGAATGATGGCACTCTACCGCTTGCACATTTACCCATCCCATTCTCTGTATCACTGAGTGCCAATGTGCTTCGCAGATCCATATACAGGTGAGTTAAGTTTCCTAAAGACCCACCAGAAAGAGGCACCTGCATGGTGGGTCTTCATCTCTGGCATCTTCACACATCCCTTTCCCTTCCACTTACAGAGCTTCTTGCATCTGAACGCCCACAGCACCTGTGGCCTGCAGGGTTCCAGGCTGAGGTGGGAGAGGGGAGCCCAGGAACAGGGGAAGCACACAAGCATGCGGGTGCCCACTCCCACTCCCAAGGGGCTGTGGGCAACTCCTGTTGGATTCACCGTTCTGTGGATCTCTTCCCATCTGAAGGTTCTCTGACCCAAGGGACCCTGATTGTGTCTTTGAGCAACCACATCCATTTTTTCTTGATTTAGTGCCTTGAATGGGTCCATGTGTCAACTGGTTGTACAGCATGTTAGAACGATTAAAATCCTGACTCAATTCCCAAATCAGTATATCTGTCTTCCTAGGACACGTGGCACTGTCTTTTATATTTTTTCTTTTCTTCCACTTTTACCCACATTCCAGAGGTTGAAAACGGCATCAAGCTTTTCACAACACCACAGCCTACAACACCCCGACATGGGTTAAAGTTCCTCTTCTAGCCACATAGCCTTAATTCACACGGACTTATCCCATGTCTGTCATAATAGCAGATTTTCACAGTAATAGGAGAGGAAGAGTTTAAGAGCACTTTTTAAAAGATGGCATTTTTTTCCACACACACACACACAAAAAGATCAGCCCCACACTGCAGGGGTTCATCTACTTTCACAACAAACGACACAAAGCGACAGGTTTCACAGAACTTACATCAGTGATCATCTTCCCTCTGGTCTTATTTCTCTCTCTGTGGTTGGCCCGTTTCTGTTTCTGCTGCAAAACCCTTTCCCTGGTGGTGCGATACTCCAGTGCGAATTCACTGAGGATCCTGCAGAACTTGTTTATGTTGACTTCCCGAATCGCGTAAGGCGGGTGCCCCATGAACAGCAAAAAGGAATGGAACCTGCAATGGAAAAGCCAATAGCGGTGATGACGCCAGTTCTAAGGAACAAAAAACCAATGGTCTAAAAACTCCCAGCAGGAAACCAGTCAGGCAGGCAGTGCTCTTCATTCCTGGGGCTCTGGGGTTGAGTCTTCTGGAGCCGCCACTTCAACCGGAAGTCCAGTTCAACTCACTTTCTCGCTGATGGAGGATGTCTAGGTGGTGGGATTTCAGGATTTAGTTACTGTTTTGTTTGCTTCTCAGTGGTTTACTGTTTTTCTAAAATGTATGTGCAACACTTTTGTAATATTTTAAAGAAAACACTGCACAAGTTTCTAGATTATGTAAGAGCTGAATACGGAATAAAGAAATACAGCTTAGTGATTCCTTGAGAATCTGCTGTAATGATTACTGGAATAAACCCAATCACATGAGCTGTTAATGGATGGTTTGTAAAAATGCTGATTAAGTTTTCTGTGAGTAAATACTCTGAAATATTTTCTCATGATATTACATACAATCCCCCCCCCCACTTTTTTTTTTGAGAGTGTGCACAAATGAGTGGGGGAGGGCGCAGGGGCAGAGAGAAAGGGAGAGAGAGGGAAAATGCTAAGCAGCCTCCATGCTGGCTGTGGAGCTCAACATAGGGCTGGGTCTCATGACCCTGGGATATGACCTGAGCTGAAATCAGGAGTCTGATGCTTAACTGACTGAATGACTCAGGTGCCCCACATACAATCTTAATTTCATTCAAAAACACCACATAAGTAGCCCCAAATAAATTTCAGCTATTTAACTTTATAAATTAAAAACTATTGGATTTTTTTTGACAAACACTTTGTAAAAGAAATTAAATAAGCAAACATGTACACCATCTTTAGTTATCAGGAAATGAGAAAGAAGATACTAGGAGACAGAGGGACATTAGAATGTAGACCAAACAGTCTTATATAAATGATACCACTATTTGTGGACAACTACTTTTGTTTTTGATCACTCTAATTTGTACAATATGAATAGGGGTTTCGTTTTGTTTTGGAGTGAGGGAAATGGGCCTATTCTTTATGTGAAGAATAATATAGTAAAACAGACAACTTGTAATTAAAGGGGCTGAAAAAATGCTGTTTAAAGTCAGAAAATTTAGCTAGAACTATAAAGCTCTTTGAGGAACACAGACTGTAAGTTTTCATGACTTTGGATTACCCAATGATTTTGTTTTTATATGGCCACCAAAACTATCAGCAACCAAAGAAAAAAATAGATAAACTCGACTTCATCAAAATTAAACACTTGGGTGTCTCAAAAGACCACCATCATGAGTGAAAAAACAACCCACGGAATGGGAGAGAATTTGTAAGTCATGTGTCTGATAAGAAATTTGTATCCAGGAAATATATATATATATTACAACCCAACATTGAAAAGACAAAGAAAATATGGACAAAGGATGTGAACAGACATTTCTCCAAAAAAGATACAAAAATAGCTAATAAGTGCCTGAAAAGTTCTTTCATATCACTAGGAGAATGAAAATCAAAACTACAGACAGTAACAAGAGTGGGTGAGGACTCAGAGAAACTAGAGCCCTCATAATGCAGCAGGCAGAGACATAAAATGGTTCAGCTGCTATGGAAAAGTCTGGCAGTTCTTAAAAAGTTAAACACAGGGTTACCCTATGACCTAGCAATTTTGCTCCTATGTATATACCCGGAAGAAAAGAAGATGCGTGACTACACAAAACCTCTATAGAAATGTTCGTAGCAGCAATAATCATAACAGCCAAAAAATAAAGATGATCCAAATGTCCAACAAATGAACAGGTTAACAAAACGTGGTCCATCCGTACAAGGTACCACGCAAGGGGCCCCACTTCCTCTCTCATCTCGACTGAACCCAGCTGCAATGGACTCAAGATTCCTTAAGAAGCCTCAGGCCCCAGGGCTGGTGTGCGGGGATCCTACAGGGACACTGAGATGGCTGAAAGCCTGCAGTAGGAGGGGCAGGGAGGCCATTCCATTGGCAGGACCACAGGCTCTGAAAGGTGTCTAGTCCCAGCTGTTTCCTGTCTCTCATCCTACAAGATTCTGCCCAACCATCACCTTCGCAGAGAAGCCTGATCTGTTTTATAAAACAGCACTTTGTCATTCCCTGTGTTGATTACACTCTTGATCCTTCTTCCTGGCTCTTACTCCTACCTGACACCAGAGAGGGCAGATAGGATCTATGATGCGGTAGCATAGGATAGCGCACGCAAGAAAAATTGAGGGGATGATCCCTCAGTCTCTTTGCTCTGTTCTGCCATCCACTCTTTCCCTCAAGTGTGCCAATGATTACGGGGTCTGGCCCAAGAAGGGGAGGGGTGGATTTGGGGGTACCAGGAAGCCAGTGTGGGTGTCGCTTGTCTCCCCATCTCTCCCCCTGGAGTGCCAGCCCCTTGCTGAGTTCTCCGGAGGCCTTCATCCACTGGCCCCCGGGCTCCAGTGCCCATCATTGTGTGCGTAACTCAGCCCAACGAGTGAGTCTACTGGCATGGGCATGTGAGGCTGCTGCAGAGGGGGCAGTGTGAAAAGAAAGGGGAATATGCACATTCAGGCTTGCAGAATGAGATCTTCTTAGCCATGCAATGGTTTTTGAAAGCTGATGGTAGAAGTTCTTTTATCTGCCACTTTACCAAGAGGACACCCAGTGGAGTAACTAAGGGAGGGCCAGACAGGAAGGGGAGGTGGGAGCGCCAGCTGCTTTCACTCCACGACCAAGGCGAGCAGGGAAGGTAGGTGGCTAGATATGGGTTCTCATCTCTCTCCAAGGAGAACCTGCAGCAGAGAGAGGTCTGTTGAGAGGCTACGGTGCGCTGAGGCCAAGAGGGATTTCTGTCCCATCAGGAGGTCCCTGTGCAAGACAAAGGGTTCCAGACCCAAACAGAACATGCCTGGCAGAATGCAAACAGCAGCATGGTGAGGTGAGGAAGCAGGAGGGTCTGGCCAGACTCCTCAGCCTTCATGGGATCCTGTGTGGTGTACAGCAGACCCTAGGGAACACAGAGGGTGTGAGCAGAGAGCCTGAAGGGTGTGAGGGGATGAGTGGAGCAGAGAGAGGGGAGACCCGACGACTTGTCCCTTTAGCTGCCAATCACAGCAGGGGGTGCCAGCAGACATGGGCCTATCCTGTCCTCATACGAGGCCCGTGAGGTTCCAGATGGCTCCATCTGGGAACCTATCTCCCGTTCTTCCCCACTGAGCACTAGAAATCACTATTCTTCCCCAAGGACAACTTTGAGAGGGATGAGTTGAACTCTTGAAGACCAAACACTCAGGAGATAAAAAGTTTAGCTGTTTACATCACTGGCTGGGTCAGCAGACCTGTCAGGCAGTGGTCATTAAGGAGCTGGACTGGACAGTGAGGGAAGCCAAGTTCTTTTCTCTGCATATCTGAGTGTCATGAGAACAGATCCGCAGTTCTGCTGCCTGTGAGGGTCTGGGCTCGCCCCCAGGAGCCAGATAACCTTCACACCCTGAGAACCTCTGAGCCGTGCCTGTGGGACATCGGCATCTTTCAAAAAGTGCCCTGTTGCATGAATTCCTAATTACACAGATAACAAAATAACTCTCACACTTGTAGGTGAGGAAAAAAGATGAAGGCCTAGCGGCTTCCAACTTTCTGCTCCAAAGTCCTCTGTTTAGGCTGATCTGCACACCGCAAAGGATTCTACCTGTACCCACCTCGACTAGGGTTTTACTCCTCTCTGGGTCTCAGCTGTCCAGCGTGTAAAGGGAACATGTTAGACCACAGCAGTCACAGGCAATGTTCCTGGGAAATGCTGGTCGTTGGGGAGGGAGAGAGGAAGGACAGCCTTCCGGGCTCTCGGGCCTCCATGGCCATTTCAACAAAATAATCCTACTTTCATCGCTTCTGCGTATGGTGTTCCCGCTAACAACTTCAACTGAAGCCAGGGTGCTATGGTTTGGTGTCTTGTCTTGGCGACTACCTGGACCCATGTCCCTTTTACACCCATGATTCCTAGCTCGTGCTGGGCGTCCCCAGTGGGACGGGCACCAGGGAGGAGACAGGAACCTGGGTCATGCGAAAGCAACTGTCATTTGGGTAACCAGCTTACCAGGGAGAATGGGACAATCAGAGCAATCATTATGTGCATTTTATACACACACACACATACACGAAAACACACACAGATGCCTATAGCTTAAGGAACAGCTGCATCACCAAGATGAGTTTTTACCTGTCTGGGATAAAATGGCTAATGGGATCAGGCCTAACAGCTTTACAAGGCCTTCAGAAAATTGCTCCAGATTCATAACATTCCAAGTGGAAACTATTTGTTTATTCGAGCAGTTTTGAGTTGGAAATTGCTCGTGTCCTACTAAGCATGGAGGGCCAGAGCCGGTCACATTCCCGGACTCCGCTTTTTAAACTCGTTAAAGTCTCTGATCAGTCCCTCTACCCCAGAGGTCCCTGTAAGGTCAAGGCGGAGTGCAGTGAGAGGGGTTTACAACTGAATTCCTGAAGTACAAGTAGTGGACTGTGGTCGACCTGAAGGGAAGATTCTCTTCCCTACTCTTGCCCTGGCTAACATCTAAAGACTACCACTACCTTCTCCACCCAGCAACAGTCTGAATCAAAACCCAGGAGGTGTACAGTTACGGAAGCAACAAAGGTGGGTAAGAGCTCTCAGGCAGACAAGACAATTACGTTGTTAAAGTGCTGGTGGGTTCAAAGAGGGTGAAGGAAGGAACGAAAAAAGAAGGTTAAAGGAGGGTGGGAGAGAAGGGAAGAGATAAAAAGTTAATTTAAAAAAATACAACACTAATAAGGATAAAAGAAAATACTGCCCATCTGTTTAAAAAAAATAATCAAGTGCTTGGACACCAGCCTGGGAATGCACTCGAGAGGCAGCAGGTCTCCTGGAAAGGCCCCAAGGGGTGGGCTCCCTTCACAGAACCATGATGAGGCCTGTCTCTGAAGGCCTGTCACCAGAGCACCTGCTCTGGGTGGACCCCAGCCTGCAGGTCTGGGGACAGGCCCATCTACTTAGTAAGGCCCAGGACAGAGCAGCTAGACCCCGAAGGCCAGGCCAAGAAGCCTACAACCATACTCTGATATCACCCAGAAGAGAGTGGTGGTGCGTGGTCAGAACCAGCCTGGCCCAGGAAATCAGAAGACCCATGTTTGGGTCTGGGTACGGCTCTTGCTTACGGGTGAGCCAGCCCTGGACAGCAGTGGAGAAGGCCTGGACCGCAGCCAGCCTCTGTGGGGCAGGCAAGGCCTCCTGCAGCCCTGTGCGTCTCAGGGGCCTCTTGGGTCCCGTGACTCTAAGGGCGGCTGCCCAGAGGGTGACACTGGTGGTGGGCCCATGCCTCACCCAGGCAGGCCACAGCAGGTGGGAGGTCTTGGAGGGAACACTGCAGATCATATAAAGGAGTTTTACTGACAACAAGTCAAACGGCCCTGCAAGGACACAGGCTGTGTGCACACGGACCTGTTCAAACAGATGTAGACATACAGGCTCTACTGGTCAGATTTCAGAGAGGCGGGGTGCCTGGGTGGCTCAAGCCTTCCGCTCAGGTCATGATCCCAGGGTCCTGGGATTGAGCCCCGAATCGGGCTCCCTGCTCTACAGGAGGCCAGCTTCTCCCTCTCCCGCTCCCCCTGCTTGTGTTCCCTCTCTCACTGTGTCTTTGTCAAATAAATAAAATAAATCTAAAAAAAAAAAAGATCTGAGAGAGGCCATTCCAGATTAAGTGGGATTTTTGGGTCACACTATCTCTGAGATTGCTTGCAACCTCAAAATCCAATGACATTCTATTATTGGGGGGTGTGTGTAAGAAAAACACCCCTGAAACAAACCTGCGCGAAGGTGTATTTTCTATGAATTTACAGTACAACTTCTGTAAACGTAACCTTCAGATCACGGTTTGTAGACCATTTTTAACATGCCACTGTATACAGGTGTTAACACTGGTTCCTTCATCCACTCACCTGTTAATTATTCTTCGGTGGACAATCTTTAAAATTATAATCCGCTCTGCACAGTCTTTTAGGAACTCTGACATTCTCTGTTTTAAAACTGGTTTCATTTCATGTTTTGCAATTGCCTTGAGGTGATCCCATGAAGCTTTGCATCTTCTCTCCATCTGACACAAATTATCCTGAAGTTGATCAAAGTCAACCTGAAAATCAGAGGGAGAACAATGGCAAATGGACTCAAACCGCCGGACACCAACCTGAACCAGGAAACTCAACTGCCTCTGGGGAGAAATAAACATCAAAACCAAATTTACATCTTGCAATACAAACATATTGAGGGCCTAAAAATTACCCACATGTGTATCTGTCATTATCTTGACATCAAATTATCTAGTGATAAAACTGTTCTCCAAATGAACCCAGTGCAAATATCACTCTTTTCTCCATCTCCCCCCACCCCATATTTGGAAAGAAATCTTAGGAAAGTCTTCGGGAACTGTAAATTAAAACATATCAAGGAACTCCAGTACAAGATGAACTGAGCAGATGTCTCACAAAATTTCTCAGAGTACTCTTGTTCTTGAGAGATGATTTTTTCACTTAGGGTTACAGGAATATACCAGTCATACAGGGCAATTCTGATATGGGGAGACGGTCTGTTCAGGGGCAGACAGCGTCTCTTCACAGTGATCTCTTTTACACTGTGTGACAAATTTTATTTCTCCCCCCATTCATTTATTCGACCCATGCCCATGGAGAAACCGGTGTGTGTCAGTTCCTACGCCAGGTGCTGAGAACGCAGAGATGGATGTTGAATGAGACTAAGCTGCTGATCTCACTCAAGGAGACTCGCTGTACGGACAGGTATACAGACCAAACACTGAGGAGGTACAGAACCCACCGTGCATGCATGCATGTGTGTGTGTGTGTGTGTGTGAGAAAGAGAGAGAAGTCTTGCTGGCAGATGCAAGCCGTGTGTGCAAAGAACAGATGTGACGCGGCCCCCGCTGTGCTCTTCAGGGAAGTGGGGACGTCCGGATTAACTGAAGTAGCCTGAGCTGAGGCTTTCTAAAGTAAGGCTTTTACTGAGTTTCTAGACTAGAAATTATGTGAATCAAAGAGTTTGTCATGGAAAAAAATGCACTTGAGAGCATTTAATACAGACAGCTGTGGGACTGGGGACAGAAACTGAGAAGGCGAGGAGGGGAGGCAGAAACACATAAATTGGTGAGCTTTAGGGAGGAGACTGAGGGCAGAGAAGTAGAAGCGCAGTGGGACATGGTGGGAGAAGGGGAATGCTGGGCAAATCAAGGTCAGAAGGAGAAAGTGGATGCATGGAGATGAGCTGCCATTGCTTAGACGACAGAGATTAAGAGTGAGCCTGGATAGCCATTTGTATGTCTTCTTTGGAGAAGTGTCTGTTCATGTCTTCTGCCCATTTTTTGACATGATTATCTGTTTCGTGTGTGTTGAGTTTGAGAAGTTCTTTATAGATCCTGGGTATCAGCCTTTTGTTTGTACTGTCATTTGCAAATATCTTCTCCCATTCCGTGGGTTGCCTCTTTGTTTTGTTGACTGTTTCCTTTGCTGTGCAGAAGCTTTTGATCTTGATGGCGTCCCAAAAATTCATTTTCGCTTTTGTTTCCTTTGCCCTTCATCACTAGCCATCAGGGAGATTCAAATCAAAACCACATTGAGATACCACCTTACACCACTTAGAATGGCCAAAATTAACAAGACAAGAAATAATGTGTGTTGGAGAGGATGTGGAGAAAGGGGAACCCTCTTACACTGTTGGTGGGAATGTAAGTTGGTATAGCCAATTTGGAGAACAGTGTGGAGATTCCTTAAGAAATTAAAAATAGAGCTTCCCTATGACTACTGGGTATTTACCCCAAAGATACAGATGTATTGAAAAGAAGGGTCATATGCACCCCAGTGTTCCTCCCAGCAATGGCCACAGTTGCCAAACCGTGGAAAGAACCAAGATGCCCTTCAACGGATGAATGGATAAGGAAGATGTGGTCCATAGACACTATGGAGTATTATGCCTCCATCAGAAAGGATGAATTCCCAACTTCTGTAGCAACATGGACGGGACTGGAAGAGATTATGCTGAGTGAAATAAGTCAAGCAGAGAGAGTCAATTATCATACGGTTTCACTTATTTGTGGAGCATAAGAAATAACACAGAGGACATGGGGAAATAGAGAGGAGAAGGGAGTTGAGGGAAATTGGAGGGGGAGATGAACCATGAGAGACTGTGGACTCTGATAAACAATCTGAGGGTTTTGAAGGGGTGGGGGATGGGAAGTTGGGTGAGCCTGGTGGTGGGTATTATGGAGGACACGGATTGCATGAAGCACTGGGTGTGGTGCATGAACAATGAATTCTGGTACACTGAAAAGAACTTTAAAAAATAAAAAATTAAAAAAAAAAAGAGTGAGCCTGGATGTGAGTGGTCCCGCCGTCCACAAGACAATGGAGGGGATCAAGTCAAGGAAGGTAGAAGGATCTATCACCAGAGGGGATGAAGCCAAGCTGAGCATAAGGGATGCCCTGAAGGCCAGGCAAGACATTGCAAGTCCTGGGTTTCTTGGGTGCTGAAGAGCCAGAAACAGAAGGCAAGTTTAGGCAGAGCCCCGGGATTCAGGTAAGCAGGGGGTTCGTGTGACTCTGAGAAAAATGATTTGCCTGAGACCAAAGGAATTCTGGGTCCAGAGTAGAAAAAGCTTCACTTTCCTAGGATATAGTAGAGCTGAGAAAAAAAAAAAAATCAGGTGTTTAGCCAAGAGGGGGGAAAAATGCAGATTCAGAAAAGAACTCAATAGTTCAGTCTAGAAAAGACCAGATGACCTGGGACTGACAAGTAACGTCTAGGAGATTTTAAGCCAATTGTAAAATGTCTAATCTTAACTCTCTGGCTCTGTCCTCATTTGCACCTGGCAGGCTCCCTGAGACACCGTAAAATAGGCTCAGTTCCCCTCAGACAGGCACCGAAAAGCACTGCACCATCTAACTAGGTGACGTTCGGCCAGCGGGGCAACAGGCACAGAGCAGCCTCGGACGCCCAGTAAGAGATGGTTTTCCGGGGAGGAGAGTCCACCGTGAGCCCTTAAGGTGGGGGCAGAAGAAAGTGACCCACTGCCAGCAGAAGGAGGGGAGGCTTCTGGTGAAGAGCAGTTTTGAGGGCTGAGCTTCGCGTAGCTTCTCCAGATGGGGGTTAGAAGGCAGCCTCCCCCAGCTGTTGCCTGGCCGGAGGCCACGGGCACAGGTGACCTGAGTCTTCACAATTATCCCCTGACCTTGGGTTCTCTTCCTAGGTCAAACGGATGCACAGAGAGGTGAAGTCGCTTGTGAGAGACCACACAGCTCTAAGCAGTGGAACTGGGATCTGAACCCAAATCTCTCTGGCTCGAGTCCAAGCTCTCAACCAGCGTGCCGTGAGCCTCAATTTGCCCCTAAAAAATTCCACCCCAGAGACAGAGCTGGCCTGGCTGCCGTCTTAGAGAAGTAAGTGGTTGCCTGAGAACAGATCCACAGGGGCCACTTTTATGTGTGGGAAGCCCCATGAGCTGTGCTCTGAAGCAAGGTCCAACCTTATCAAGTCAGACTGGGACGCTGTGGGACAGCTCAGGGACATGGTTATTCCACCCATGCCAGAGCAACCTGGCTCTTGGAGGCGGCAGTGCCGAGCCCCACAAGTGACATACTAGGGGATGGAGTGAAGGCACGGAGGGTTGGGGTTTCCTGAGGCTTATCTGGTGCCCGTCTACACAGAAGGACCCCTCAATACCCCAAAAAGCTTTGGGAGTAAAGGTTGAGAAGCGGTAGATGCCCTCTTGCAAGTCACAAGGAGCTGAGTCAACAGTCATCTTTAGCAACTGCCACAGTTAGTCAAGAAAATCGACCCGCACTTGTGGCTTGTGTAGCCAAACTTGGCATAAGGCTATGTTATTTTGTTATTACTTAACTAAAAACTGAACACCCTTTGGGAAAGTCTTGATCCTGGGGGTCGGGTGGGGGTGGGGGCAGTCACTGGGGGCCAGCCTGGGGTCCAGACTCCTCAGCCAAGCTACTTTAGTCCTAGTGGCCTCTACCTAGAAGGCAGCCCTGGGAAAAAACAAAGGACCACAGACAACTAAGGGACGGACTTGTTCTGTGTGGGTCGGGAAACAGGCAAAGATGACTCTAGCCTCGCAGCAGGCCCTGTCTCAGAGGGAGGTATTTCTAACAAACTGCCTTCTGGGAAGGTGCTGGTGGCGGGTGTCGGAGCAGCCACTGGAGGTCCCCCAGCTGCCACAGGCAGAGAGGCTTCTGGTCTTGGTTAGGATCCTGACATGCTGTTTGAAAAGACTTCAGAACAGTGCCTGGCACACAGTAAACGCAGGAAGGGTGCCTGGGAAGTAAAGGAGTCCATGTTCTCAGAAGCCTGTGGTCAGCTCTGACAGCTGGGGGATCGCCAGCCATGCCTCCTTCTGCCACAAGGCAGGCCCACAATCAGGCCGGCCCGGGGCCTCCTGCTTGCTATAACTGGCAACTGCCTGCCTGTTGCTCCCGAGGCGGGTGAAGGAGGGTCCCAGCCCCTGTGGCCCTACAAGCCAGTTCTGTGGGAGAAGGTGGCAAGATTGAATTCCGTGAAGGAGACTCTGGCAAGGCCCCTTCCCCACTGCCCACCATTCTATCTCCTCTTCTTATACTAGGGTCCAGAGTGTCCCAGAGCTAACAGTCATTTGCTTTCATCTCCTCAACTTGCCCAGGCTGGGTTTCCAGGAGGTTCCCTCACACTGGCTTGACCCCTGCTGCCCTATTCAGCTTTTCCCCCGGCGTCTCCTGCTGCTCCTGAGACCCTCCCATCGTCCAGCTGTGCTGTGCTGGGGACTCCCCGGGGGTGGTTCAGCCTCAGTGATGCTCCTGCAAGTGGGGCCGCTGGGTGTCCAGCTAGTGCCACTGTCTCTGTTCTAATAAACCACAAGTTCATGAAGATTTTAACTGTGCACTCAGTGTAAGAGTCCGCAGCCGAGGGGCCAGAACTATATACAGTTTACAGCCCTGTCAACTGTTTCCTCTGTGTAAGATCACAGGAAGAGCCAGCCAATCTATGAGTGCACAGAAGGCCAGAAGCCCTCCGTTTCCTGACTCCACGCCTCACCACAGGGTCCTATAGAATTCTGAGGAGGAGCCAAACTGCATCGTTAAGACATTTGTGCCCACCGAAAGTGGAGAAGTTTCCATGCTCGGGGGAGTCCAGGCCTGGAGAGGAGCACTGCTCCACAGCAGGTGCAGGGCCTAGGACCGGGACGGCAGACCTGCCTCGCATACCTCAGCAGGAAAGAATCTGACGGAGACCCAGCAATGGCAAAAGGATCTTAAAAGCCCATTGGGAACGGCGTCGGACAAGTCATATCCACAAACCCTAGAGCAGGGGCTGCCCTTGGACGTTTTTACTTAATAGAGTCTGTGCTCCTCAGAGATGACTGACAAAGATCCAACAGCTGAGGAAAAGGCCCACTCCTCTCTGCCCACGGACCTACCTTGGCTGATCTGGTGACGGCCCCGATCTCAGAGTACAGATCAGAGCTGTCTGGGAAGTTTTCCACCACCATGGTGCACACGTGGTGGAGAAGCGACTGCTTGTGCACCGTGTCTTTGACTTCTGGAACCTTCTCGAGGTAGCTTAACTCAAACGCTTTGGCCTGTGTGGTAAACATTAGATAAGGGACAAGAATAAGTTTTATACAGAAAGCCACAAATGGCTAGAATCAATGCCCTGTTGGGGGTGCCCTAATATTTAGTTCCTCTGCGACCAGAACTTCTCAGGCCACTTGCTCAGATCACATACGGACAAGCCACAACTGAGTGTGAATAAGCCTCCAGCCCTTTCCCACCACAGCCATCAGCCACGAGCTGTCCCAGGCCTCTACCCCTGAATCAGGAAGCTGTGGGGCTGGGTCTCCCCATCTGGGTATCTACAACTTCTTTCTCTCTTTGTCATCTAGTTTTCTACTTCTTGACCAAAGACAGGCCAATTTTTTTTTAAAGTTGGTTTATAATATGCCTAAGTACAAATACTTGAGTGATAAGTTTAGGAAAAAATGGGGGAGGGAGGTGGAAGAAATTCTTTCCAATGTCAGTTTTGAGAGTAGCCAAGCTTCGTAAGGAACAGGGTGCTTACTTTTCTAAATTTTCTTACTTAATAACAGGACACAGACTTAAATAAATAGGCCATGATAAGTTAAGGACAAAATTCCTTCTAGATTTTCCAGAAAGAAAATACAAAGGTTGCTTCATTTGTGCTTTGGGGGACCAGAGGTACAACCTCCCTCAGCAAATGAAGGGCAGGGATTTTGTGACAAGGGAGGTAGGACAATAAGGGATATAAGACACTTACATTAGTTCCATTTAGAAAGTTCCCAATGGCTAAGAGAGTAGACAGGATAAAGCCCAAGGTTTTATTGTTCTCCAGTTGGTCTATTCCTTCCTTCAGATCCAAAAGTGGTTCTGCCACTTCCTTTCAATTACAAAAAGTTGCAAGGTGATGATAAAGAATTCACATTTTGTCTTTACTTTGTTCTTTTTAACTTTTGTACAGGGTAACCACAGTGGAGTTCTCCTTGGTGTAAGGCAGTCCCATGTGGCGGGCCCATTCTCCTAGGTATGGAAAAGTGCCAAGAGGCAGCAGGGCAGTCTAGGCCTCAGTGGAGACCAAATGGGAACATACGGCCACCGGTGCTGGGGTGACAAGTCTTCCCCTGTTCCTGCCCATCCGCCAGGCTCAGGCAGGACCCTTAGACCACCCTCCCCTCTTCTCTACTTCCTTCACATGTACCTTCAGCATTTAGACCATGGTCTTCCTCTTCACTTTCCTCTTCTAGGCAGATGTCACCAGGAACCGTCCCTCACTGTCCCTGGACCCCTCAGGTTTCCCAACCTCCCCTCTGGGCACTCTGGGCTGGCCACCTCTTAGCCCCGGTTACTTTCTAGAAGACTGCCATCCTCATTTCTGCTACTGCCTTCATAACTCCCACTCTCTCAGACTTCCACAATGGTTTTGAGACTACATCACACCAAGTCACCTCAGCAGTCCTATATCTCTTCTTCCTCACTTGATTTCTGAATAAATTCAAGCACCACAGTTCCCTCCTGATGCCCCTACACCCACTGTCACTTATCTGGTCCTTAGGATAAACCCTGACACCTCCTTTGCTAGAGGCTGGAGACCCCATAGGCTCTTATGCTTTGGATCTGTCCCCTTTGGGAACTTCCTCTCAATTAAGCTCATTCTAGCTCACCTTCCATCTCTTTCCTCTCTACTACTTCCTTCTGCTCAGCCTGTAAAAATACTCCCATTTCCCCAGTCCAGAAGACAGTCCTTCCACACTACTCACTCAGATAAGTCTTCCCGTGCTGTCACTGTTAAGGTCCCTTTCCTTCTAGTTCCCTCTCAACCTCTTAGAGTAGTTTGCCCTCAACTTCCTGCAGAGGTACTCTCTCAAAGTGACTCTGCCAGGCCAATTGCCACAGTCAATGGCACTGTAGGTGATTGTCATCAGGTGGAAGGATTAGAAGTCACTTTCTATTTAGTGCATTTGTACTTGTATATTTTCCAAATTATTACAATGAGTTACACAGTCATAAAATTTAATTTTTTTTTTTAAACCAGTCATCTGGGACCCTCAAGCAAAGGTGCCAGATGGGGCCAGGCAGCCCCTGGAGAAAAATGTCTCACTGCCATGGCCAATCACTTAGTGTAGCTACAACCTTATTATCATTAACTTGCCCTTCAAACCCTCACTCAAGAATGATACTTCACTACCGTCACCAATAAAAAACTGACTTTCTCAACACTGCGGGGGAGGGTTGGCTAACTCCCTTCTTAAGTGTGTACCTTTTCTGTTGTTTCGTAATCCATTTTGAATGCCCAGAGGTGGAGCCGAGCCGAGAGCTCGCTGATGGAGGAGAGCGTGAGGAGGAACTGCTCTGCACTGCCCAGTGGCACGTCAGGGTTGGCCAGCTGAGCCTCCTGGATCTTCTGCTTCTCTTCCTCGGTGGGAATCATGGTTAGAATTTTCTGGAAAGATGGGACAATGTAGTATATTCTTAGTGATGGACCCTGTCCCAGCTCTCTGACATTGCCAAAATCATACTGTGATTTTCCAAACAGGTAGTAAAGAGATTCTATCATCAGTATAAACCAAATGCTGTAGAGAAAAAAGCTATCAGGTAGACCCTAAATTCACATTCATTTATTTTAAAATGCTCTCTTTATCTCTTTCCTTTGATCTCCTGTTTCAAGAGGAATTTAAATAATTTGCCCTAAATTTTCTGGGTCTCAAACATGAAGCACATTCTAGGTAAGAAAGGGGGATGGGAGGTGAGAGAAAGGGAAAAGCATAATATAGAAGGTTAGAAAGCAGCTCCCTGTTCCCAGGAAATAAAGAAAATTTGTCTCGACTATGTGAGAACTCAGACTGGCTTTTGCACATGGGGCATCACATAATTTAAGCTGTTTTAAATATTTAAGTCATATTTTACATTTTATGTGGAAATGAAAAAACTTTTTTCATTCTTATCTTTTTACGGAGGGAGAGAGAGCCAGGGAGGGGTGGAGGAAGAGGGAAAGGAAGAGAGAATCCCAAGCAGACTCCACATCCAGCACAGAGCCCCATGTGGGGCTCAATTTCACAACCCTGAGATCATGACCTGAGCTGAAACCAAGAATCAGACACTTAACCGACTGAGCCCCCAAATGAAAACACTTTAAACAACATCAGACTCAAGTCTGGTTGAGGAAAAATGATGATGGTATTTATAAAGAGAAATACCTACCTACTAATTAAAAAGTATCTTTTGCTTCCATTTGTTTCTGGTTAAAATTAGTGATGGAAGGCAGAGGAGGCAAAAAGTCACAATAAGGGTTATGATTCTTACAGATCCAAATTTGTTAGTAACTATAAGTAGTATAAAAGAAAGTAAAAGTTTCCATTATATAACATTTCACCAACAACATTATTAAAGGTAAGGGGTCATTATTTTTCTCTCATTTCTCCTTCTTTAGCAGTTTGTGGTCACTTATGTTAATTCATTAATTCTAAGTAGCTTTGGTCGCTGCTTTCCAGTAGCAAGCATCTGGGCAGAAGTGGAAGGAGCTCTGGTTCTGGGTAAGGTGGGGGTAGACATCCTCCACCCCATCTCACTGAATGCAGCTCCACACCCTGGACAGCACGAATGGAGCAACTACCTGAAGATTCTAAAAAGTACACGGTGGCAGGTATATTGGGGAAGAAGATCACAATCGGAAATTCACTCAACTGGTAATGAGTTGACCACTTGTTCTGAGCTCAGGTAACCCCAAACCTGGACTGGGTAGCAGGTGCAGACAGAGAGCTCCAGTGGAATCCTCTAGTGCTGACTTGAAGAATGGGAAAAGGATCTCCTAGTAGTGACAACAGTGACAGCAGGGGCTGGCAGTCCCCTACAACTCTGTGGGAGGGAAACTTCCCCTCCAATCAGTGAGGCTATGGCCCCATTAGGGCCAGACTAAGGGAGCAGTCAGGGTAAAGCTCAAGGTTTTATTGTTCTCCAGTTGGTCTACTCCTTCCTTTTGGGTCCCAAATTGGTTCTGTCACTTCCTTTCAATTAAAAAAATGGAAAAAAGACAATAAAGAATGTACATGTTTGCTTTACTTTGTTCTTTTTAATTTTTGTACAAGGTACTAACAGGTGGAGTTCTCCTTGGTAGAAGGCAATCCCATGTGATGGGCACATGTTACCTAGGCACATGTTGTCATCCCCTCACTTGGCCCCAGACATGGGCACAGTCACAGGAAATACATGGCAAAGTGAGGTGACCAAGCACCAGCTTTTAGCTGGATGACCAAAAAAGAAAGCCCCAGGGAGCTAGAAAGTACTAGGGAGGTCAGGGAAAATGAAGAGCCTGGCAAAGCAAGTGCAATATGTTGTTTAAGAAGTTCTGGAATCATCCCTGAGCTGTTTAGGTGTGAATCTGACCTTAAATGTCATATCAAAGACATTGAAAACTGAGCCGATACTGGAACCACGGCCCCAAAAAGGCAGCTCAGGTCAAGCCAAGTTGCTTGGCCTGAATCCAAGCAAGTGGGAGAAGAATATTCTAATTTATTATTTATTTCTCCTTCCTTCCTTCCATCCTTTTTACAAGATCAGAATCTCTAGATAAAGATATTACAAGAAAACTATAGACTATAGACCAACACCCCTGATGAACCTAGATGTAAAATCCTGAACTAAACTATTTTAAATATGTAAATGTCAATATATTAAGTTATATAAACTTTGCTATACTTTATAAAGTAACATTAAAAATAACAACCACAAGGTTGGTTCAGTACAAAAAAACAATCACTGCCATTAATCTATCATATTAATGATGTGAATAAGAACATTCACACAATGATGTCAATTGATGGGGCGCCTGGATGGCTCAGTTGATTAAGCATCTGACTCTTGATTTTGGCTCAGGTCGTGATCTCAGGGTTGTGGGATTGAACCCTGCATCAGGCTCTGCGCTCAGTGGGGAGTCTCCTTGAGATTCTCTCTCTCAGTCACTCTCACCATCCTCCTCTCAAATACATAATCTTTTTAATAATGTCAATTGATGAAGAAATATTTTTGATAAAATTCAACATCCATCCATAATTAAAAACTCTCAGCAACCCAGCAATAGAAGAAATCTTCTCCACCTGATAATTGACATTTATGAAAAACCAACAGCTCATATCACGCTTAATGGTGACAGACCGAATACTTTCCCTTTTAAGATTGGGAACAGGACAGGGTTTATAAAACTTAAAAGACTTACAAATCAGAAAGGAAAAAGCAAAACTATGTCTATTATAGACAGCATAATTGTCTATGTAAAAAATTTTGAGGAATCTACAAAAAGTTTTAAAACTGAGTTTAACAAGGTCATATGATTTAACGTTAATACATTAAACCCATTTTATTTCTATATTGATAGTAAACAGTTACAAACTGAAATTTTTTTTAAAAAGTACTACTTATAATGAAATATTTAAGAATAAATCTAACCAATCATATGCAGGATCTGTATGCTGGAAGGTAAAAATGCTCGTGAAAGCGATCAGAGACAACCTAAATAAATGGGATATATACCATGCTCCCAGATTGAAAGGTTCAATATATTCAAGATTAATTTTCCCTAAACTGATCTATAAATCTAACTAAATTCCAATAGAAACACCATCATGGATTTTTCATGGATATAGACAAGCTGGTTCTAAAAAGTTATATGGCAGGGCGCCTGGGTGGCTCCATGGGTTAAAGCCTCTGCTTTTGGCTCAGGTCATGATCTCAGGATCCTGGGATCAAGCCCCGTGTCGGCCTCTCTGCTCAGTGGGAAGCCTGCTTCCCCCTCTCTCTCTGCCTGCCTCTCTGCCTACTTATGATCTCTATCTGTCAAAAAAAGTCTTTAAATTTAAAAAAAGATACACATTTCTTATTAGAATAAAATAGAAAGTTAAATGGCAAAACAGATAAACCAAAAACATTTGGAAATGGGTAAGGTCTACTAAACAGCTACAGGAACAAGACAGTGTGACACAGGCATGGGAAACACACACGGATCAGTGGGACAATACAAGGAGTCTGGAAACAGAAGACACAAATACAGCCCTGTGAGTTTGACCAAGGTGCAAAGACAGTTCACTAGTGAAAGGATAGTATTTTCAACAAGTGGTGTTGGAACTGGAATCCATATGCAAAAAAAAAAAAAGAATCTTAAACCTTAAATGTTACACATAAATTAACTCAAAAGGGATCACAGATCTCAAAGTCAAAGGTAACACTACAAAACTTTTAAAAGGAAACACAGAAGGAAATTTTTGTGACCCATGTTAGGACAATGAACTCTTAGACACAATGGCAAAAATGAATAGGTTGAGAAATTGAACTTCATCCAAGTTAAAAACCTTTTCTTCTGTGAAAGACACTGTGAAGAGAACAAAGACTAAACTATAGTTCCTCAAACCCATTAAGCACAGATTTACCATATGGCCCAGCAATTCCATTTGTAGCTGTTGACCCCACAACAATGAAAACTAATGTTCACATAAAAACCCGTATGTGTCTGTAGCAGCTTTATTCACAAGTGCCAAAAACCAGGCCAAGCTACATGATCCTTGGACAGATGAACAGACCAACCATGGTACATCCTTGTAATGCAGCGGTGCTCAGCGATAGAAAAGGGACCAACTCTAGCTACACAGAACAACTTGGATGAATCTCAAATCATCCATTATGCTGAGTGAAAGCAGCCACCCTCAAAAGGTTACACTGCATGGTTCCACTTACGTGACATTCTCGAAAAGACAAAACCATAGTCATGGAAGAGATCAGTGGTCACCAGAGGCTACAGGTGGGTGAATGGCTATGACTAGAAAGAGCTAGTGTAAGACCTGTTCTGGGACACAGGATGGATCTGAATCCTGACTACAGGGGTCACTACATGATTTTATAGACTTTAAAAGTCCTAGAATCAAAACAAGTCAGTTTGCCTTTATGTTGATGCAAAAAAATTAAAAATAAAATTAAAAAACTGAACAAGACAGCCTAATCCATGCAAACATGCATATGACTGATTTGGGATCTGTCTGGGTGGGGTGTCTGGCATCCTGGGTCTGCTGAGAGTTCCCAGGGCTGGTCATCTCTATAGTTTCTTAGAAGCCAGTGGTGTCAGACTGCACTGAAGACACATGTTCCATGCTTTGGTCATGGTGACCCTGCAGAAGGGAGCCACCATTCCCTTCACCGTGGCCTTAACACTGAGACGGTGTGGGCGGAATCTGAGCATCCGGGCACACAGAAGGCAACAATGCTCTCGCTCCCACCTGTCCACACAGATGGTGTTAAAAAATAACTAAAACAATCCGAGCAGATGTCACCCCTTTAAAAACATCCAGGATCTGAACTGAACCAGCCTTCAAAGCAAGAGCTGAATCTGTATTTTAATTTTCTTACCGCTTAAATTGCTTGAAGCATGTACGAGAATTCCAAAACAAAAAATTGTCAACACCTTTCCCCCCTTCCTCAGAAGGCATTTTCCTGCAATGACTTTAGCTGTTTCTTTCCTTTGGGAAAGTAATCACACACTCTTACTTTTGTTTTTTACTTCTCTGACTAATTTAAACCATTTGTTCACCACTGAAGATTTATGAGGTTGCCATCGGTCAGTTTATTTCACTTTATTTTTTTTTACACATCCCTGGCAATAAAAATAGCCATAAGATGGGGAAACGGTGGGTTGAAGCCACCTTTGGTGAGACGATAGCCCTTTCAAGGAGCAGTTGACAAGGGCTGAGTGGGAAGAGGTACCTTTAATTCGTTCTTCTACCATGTCTGTGAATTTACTGATGATTTTATGGTCACCATTTGGTTTCACAGGGAAAAAGACATCAAACAAAACCACTACGTAATAATCTCCATGTCTGTTTTCTTTTTTTTGCTTTCTCCCAGACGGTATCCCGCCAGCATCACTCTAAGTCTACCTTGCTTTGGTTATCTCAAAACTGGACTCCAGAGAAAACTAGAGCGGTCTCATTTTTTACAAACCCAAAGGTTTTTGGGCTTGGCCATGTCATTCACCTGCAGATAAGACTATCATGAGGAACTGTTCTGCCCCCAAGAGTTTCAAGAAGAACCTGGCTAGAGCTCTGGATGAGAATCTAGCCTGGGGATTTTGGGGACAACAGCAGAAAGCTGGGGCCCTTAGGGCTGGGGTTGGTCTGTGTACAACCCACATAACCTCATGAGTTAATGGTTCTCTATTCATGCACTTATTCTCCTGCAGGGATTTCTTCCCTTTCTTCTCAAGGTATCTTGATTATCTTTTCCTTCATTTTTGTGACTCCTCAGTGAGGCATGTGGGGCAGAAGAGGTCGCATCAAATTTGCAGGTCAAGTGCTTTGCCTGAAGGTCAGCTCGATCAGCCGAGGCAGAGCTGGAGAGCCACCAAGGGGGCTGCTCCTAATTTCCCAGCACCGTTTCCATGACCTGTGGCTATTCAGCCAGAAAGGCAGAACCACCGGTGTGGCTAAGGCACCCAGCTGCAGGGACATTCTAGTTCCCTGGCCTGGCTGAGTGACCACGGCTCCTAGGCCTGGGCTCATCCGTGTGTCCAGCGCCCACTCGAACAGGGGCAACACAGCACACATGGCCTGAAAATGTGCTCTGGTTTTGTGTATGTGGCTGAAGGGACTTTCGGTTCCTAGGAAACTGGCAGCCCTGGCAACCAAAGTGAGTCAAGGTGAGTGTCATTTGGGGCCAACCAATTGTACTACCCTCTGTAGATACCTACAACAGAAGTTAGAAAAGCAAGAGAAAAAGAGGAAAACCCTTCATACTTCATTTATGATAAGCTGACGGCATGCTTTATTTGGAAAAATACCATGAATACTACTTAGAGATGGACCCGAAATGTGCTCTAAAGTTTAATGCTCTTACGAAAGATTATTTCCTTAATGAAGTTAGTTAAGCACTCTCTCAGGTTTTCGTGACAAAGCCAGATACATATCACTGGGTTGCTAAGCAAAGCCACAGGATGTAATTTAATCCATTGTAATCACATTTGGTACACAGAGGTTTCAAATGGCCCCTTTAAGCCATGGTACCATGCTACAGTGCCTGCGTCCAAGAAGCAGACAGCTTGTTTGGCAAAAGGCCCTTCGGGCATTAGCTGGAAATCTTATTAGCAAAGATCTGTAAGTACACGACTTCCATCTCTTCTCAGTCCTGACTTAGCTCTTGAACAACAAGACTAGAGAGTAAGTTCTGGGTAGTGGCTCAGGACATGGATCTAGACCAGTTATGCCCCCCCAGGTCTGGGAGCTCAATGACCAGAGGTGGCAGGTGACCAATGAGTGTGTCCAGTTTCCACTGGACTCTTCAGCATGACAGACCAGAACTGAAAAATATACATGGTCCCTGGGGGCGCCTGGGTGGCTCAGTCGGTTAAGCAACTGCCTTTGGCTCAGGTCATGGTCTCAGGGTCCTAGGATTGAGCCCTGATTGGCCAGACTCCCTACTCAGCAGGGAGTCTGCTTCTCCCTCTACCCCTCCTCCCCACTTGTGTTCTTGCTCTCTTTCAAATAAATACATAAAATCTAAAAAAAAAAAAAAAAAAAAAAGAAAAAGAAAAAGAAAAAGGAAGAAAGAAAGAAAGAAAAATAGACACGGTCCCTGGATTCACATGGGCAGCCTTCAGATTGGGTATTCTCACAGGGATTTTTGTTCCCAGGGCACTTCTGACAAAGCTGGAAATGTATTTGGTTGTCACCACTAGGAAGGTACCACTGGCCTCCTTGGGTGGAGGCCAGGGATGCTGCTAACCATCCTACGACATAGGGGACAACAACCATCTAATCCAGAATGTCAGTAGTGACACAGTTGAGAAACCCTGTTTAGATAAACACTGTGATAAAAAAAAAAAAAAAAATGTGCCGCCCCCCTCTGGTGTTGTGCGCAGGGTGCACTGGCTGAGCTTTCAGGACACAACGAATGCCCAGGAAGGGATCAGCAGTGGTTCTATGGCTGCGTCCTCCGGCTGTAACCATTACGCACATCGGCTACCTCCAGGGGGCGCCCTGAAGGTGGCGCTGTGAGGCCGAAGGCTGGCCTCAGGAGTCTTCTCCCTAACCTTTCAGATTCCCTCTTGTTCTTTTTGTCACATGAGCCTGGGCCCTGACTGAAACTGGGACTCTCTCTCCTCATCTTCAAGATGGGGAACCTAATAGTTGTACCTCACGAGCATCTGTGTAGAGCACCTGGCCTGCTCCTGGCCCACAGGAAGAAAGCCACGGGAGTCACGTTTAGTGCCACGTTATTGTTCCCGTAGCCCTCAGCGGCACTACTGTTGTTATCATCGCTCCTTCCTGGATCGAAAAGGTCCTCACTGGAAACCAGTCAGGAAAAAAAAGTAATCTGCGTTCTTCTAAAATCGAAGTAACTTACTGTATCTGAAACTTTCCCTACCCACAGAGCTACATTTCAGGAAAGAACAAAGGCAAAACCCAAAGGAATCAGTCTTTCCTGACAGACTTTCAAGTTCTCATGACAAGAAGGGGAAATATTTGTAACAGGGGAAGAGGTCATTTTTCCTTTCCATCAGGCTGGCTCTGGCTGCATTTGAAGCCTCTCTTTGTATGAATCTGAAGCTTTTGCAGTCTCCAAAGGACACTGCTAAGCAGGACGGCTGGCACGTGTGCTAGGCCCTACCACGTAGCTCGTCCCGATGAAAGACACGTTGCACTGGGTTCTTCCGGCTGGCAGCTCCCACCTGTCTAGGGACCAGCCCATGCTCTTCTCTTTCCTCACTTCTGTGGGGGCCCCAGAGAGGGACTGCCTCACACTGAGGCCTGGCCTGCCGCCTTCTCACTGTCCAGCAGCTGCCTCAGTGTTCCTCTCTGTACCTGCCTGCTGTCACCGGCTCTCTCCTGCCTCAGTCGGCCGCATGCTTGCACTCCTCAGCTGCCCACCTAGGCAGATTCCCCTGCTCGGCTGTCTGGCTGAACTCCAGGGCTTGGGGCTCAATTTCCTTTCCAAGCAGAAAGCAGATGCATGCTCCTCCTTGTGCCCAACTCCTGGAACAGCGTGTGTGTGTGTGTGTGTTTCTCAGAGTTGAGCAGTTCAGACCTCACAGTGGTTTTCTAGTGTTGCCAGAGGACTACAAAGCCGGGTGGTTAAAACAACAGAATCCTCTCAGTTTGAGAGACTACAAATCCGACATCACGGTGTCTGCAGGGTGGCGTTCTCTCCGAAGGCTCCCCTCACCTCTTCCTAGCTTCTGGAGTTGCAGGCAATCCTTGGTGTCCCTTGGCTTCTAAACGCATCACCTCCCATCTCTACCTCGGTCATCGATGACAGTCTGTTCTGTGTGTGTCCCTGTGTTCTGGTCTTCACAGGATGGCACTCCCCTCTCTGTTTCTCTGCCCAAACTTCCCTCTTCTTATATGGACATTAGTCCCTGCAGTAGGGCCAACCCTAATTGAACATGACATTATCTTGATTGCCTCTGCCAAGACCCTATTTCTGAATAAAGTCATATTCTGAGCTTGTGGGAGGACACGTATTTTGAAGGGACACTGCTAACCCGGGATAAGGCTCTAGGAGCACAGTTTTTCCTGCGGGGGCCTCTTCTTTTCAAAGTACAGAGGGATGCCTGACCTGCTGGGTTCAGACCCACTTGGTCCCATGGGCCCCACTGCTCCTTCCCACACTTGGGGCCATGGACGAGCCTTGCACCATGGTCCTGGGCCCTTCCTCTCTGAGGGGCTTGCTCTCCCTCTGCAGCCAGTCTTCACTGGTCCCGCCCATTCTCCAGTCCCTCAGAGAACCCTGCACATGAATGAACCCCAACTATGGGAAGGCTTTAAAGGGATCCCAGCCTCCTTGCCAATAGGAAGGATTGAGTGGGTGTCACCCAACACCACAAAGTACTGTCCTCACATCCCCACGACAACCCAGTGAGCCCCAGGCTATACTGCCTACCTGGAGGAGCCTATGTGATGGGCCACTTGCCCCACTCACTCTTCATTATTAGAAGAGGAGATTTAACTTGCCACATGCAGCCCACGGTGGACACAGAATGGGGCGTGGCAGAAGAGCACTGAGCCCAGCAGGCCATGTGGTCCCAGCCAGTGACCCTCTCTCTCCAGCAATAGCTAATGGCGCAGGTGGCATGGCTTCTCCAGCTTATCAACCCACAAACTAGCTCTACATATCCCAATGAACACCAAGAGAGAACCAAAGTCATTCACCAGGAGGTGAGCACACGTCAAAAGCCCTACTCGTGAAACTGTTCATTCAGCATGTTTGGTCGGAAATGACATGAAAGAAGCCCCCACCAGTCCCCGCAGAAAATTGTCCTCTCTTCTTCCAAGCTGAGGTGGAAGCATGGTCAGAAGGCAGGCAGTAAACGAACCAGAGAGTGAGGCTCACTGAACTTCACAGGCCAAGTGGGGCTTCCCCCACGACCCAGAACTTTAAAAAACAACAACAAAAAAAAGTGAGAATTTTTAACATTATTCAGAGTCTGGCTGAAACAGAAAAATGGCAAGCCACCCTGTGGAGAAAGTCATATTGGACACAGTAATGCTTTACATATGGGACACGTTAACAGAACACGAATAATGTTTCATAAAACTTCTCTTACCTCAATTCCTTCTTTGTTTAAGGCATATTCATCAAAATTCAAAATGGCTATCTTAATCGTTCTTGGAGGGGGCAGCACTGTCAGACCAATATTAATGGCATTGCTCCTCTTGGGGTCCAAGACGATGACCTCCTGCCTTTTTCCATCTGCAGCAGTTTTCTTGGTGATAAAATAAGGAGAATCCAAGATTAATGCGTCATCTTCAGTCTTTTCTGTGTTTCATTATTAAAAGCAAACTCACTACTTATTTAGAGATGAAAACAAATGGCCCGATTCAGCTCAGGAAAGGACTGGCTACTGCTCAGCACAGAAGAAAGAGATCAAGGATTAGCTCTGAGAAGCCGCCAAGCATGGGTCAGCAACGGAACTTCGCGAGTCAGACACATTACAAAATAAAATTGATTTTCCTTCAATTGGGAAAAATGTGATATTTGGCAAGGAAAAAAAAACCTGTTTTTTTCCCCAGAAACAGTGGAAACAAAACTAAAACCTCTCAGCACTCCTTTCCTGCAGGCTGCAAGGTGTCGGAATGTGCCTTGGTTGGCCCTAGCACACATGGTATGAGCCCAGAGGTGGAGACCATCAGTATACATGCGGAGAAGAGTGATGAGGAGAATCCAGTGTCGTTGGCCAGTCAGCCCCTCTGCATCCTAGATGCGTCATCTCAAGGGTCTTCCCACCATTTCAACCTCCTGTGCCCCCACCTATAGAGCACCTGCCGATCTTAGACACCAGGTGGCTGCCCACTGGGTAGGTGAAGAAGGGCCTTCCAAGGAAGGGAAACCAAAGGGAACCTGCTCAAGAAGAATGAGGGGTGAACGGACACAGAGGCCAAAGAGGGGACAGGTGTCCTCACGAAGCCCTCATGTGTATGGCTCCCCTGCTGACCTGGGTGCTCCCTGGGCGGGGGAGGGTGGGCCCTGGACTAGCACATGACCAGAGCCTAATGAGTCTGTGAGGTGGTAAAGCAACAAGTGCCGGGGCCGAGATGACTAGGCCCTCCATATTCTCCCCCTCAGCTCTCCAGAAGTTAGGGGTGGGTGGCAATGGGGGCAAGGGAAGGGGATCCGCCTCAGCAGGCACCTGTTCATGCTCAGATTTCCCCTGAGACAAACAGAGCCAGGAGGATGCCTGTTTTCAGGTATGTAACATGCCCAGGACGACAATGATGAATAAGGCACAGTGCATCTCCTGAAGGCAAAGACCTGTTCAGCATGATGGCCAGTGTGCCCCCCATGGGAAAGCGCTCAGCAGTGGGGTAACTACCTCACCTGGGGGAGGAGGGGGTCAGGTCTGGAGTGGTTGCCACTTGAGCTGGGCCCTAAACAATATCTAGGACGGAGCTGGTAACCAGGGAGTGGAGATCAGGAGCGAAGAAGAGGCTTTGTCTAGCTTGTTGGGAACCGCCAGAGATGAAGCTGGAGGCTCGAGGGCCACAGGCCGGGGACCTCAGGAGCCAGCTGCTCCAGTCTGTGGCACGTGGGCCACAGCGGCGCAGCTGATGCTGCTGACGGTCAGTTGGCTGTGCCAAGGCCCTTCCGACTGGCCAGGCCTGCGAGCGGCTGAGCTCTCTGGAGAAGCTGGCTTGCTCTAACACTGGAGGCTGGAACCTGGCAAGGAGAAATGGGCTGTGGTTCCTTACGTCCTCCTGAGCCCTTCCCAACTCAATTGCTAAAATTCTATTTTAAATCCCTAAATATGCATTTGGGGATAAATTAAAATTTCCTCACGAAGAAAAGAACTGAAAGCATCCCAGCTGTTCTGGGGCCTGGTGGCCAGGAGGAACAATTCTTGTGGGTGTGATCAGTTTTGAAGGCCCAGGGACATGTGGTGCAGAAGCATTTCCACTCCACAGGGCAAACTGATCTTCTATGTATTTAATCAAGGAAGCTTATCAGGAGCCCCTGAAATTCAGTTTTGAATTTAAGATAATATTTTGTGTGTGGAAAGCAAAGAAGGAACGAGAAAAGGTTTGGCAAAATGCTGGGTAGAGGCAACGAAGAGGGATGCCAGGACAAGAGGCCTGGAGACCCACGGTAGACATCCTGTGAGCAGGAGGAACTGGTGCCACATGAGGAGGAAAGCAGGCATGGCAGGAGAAACAAGTACCCACAGCCAGGCTCCAGGACAGGAGGCATTCCTGGAAGGCAGGGATTCCCTGGGAATCATTGGCCCTTAGCCCCTCATCTATATAGCCCCTCTCACTCCAAGAGCCTGGAAAGATGCATGAGCAGACTCAGCCCAACCCAGCCTATGTGCAAATGAGAAAAAGATGCCCCCTTGGAGGAGACACAGCCCCATGGCAAACAGCTTGAGAGAGAAGCACCACTCAGATTTCAGTCTCTCCCCCTCAGTCAGCATTCACGTATGGCAAACCACCGACAGACACCTATGCGATGGTTCTGAGCCGGACACGTCCTGGTTCCCATTCCTAACAGAACTCAGTTTACACCAGTGGACACGCCCACACACTCCCCTATGAGTCAGGGAGCAGCAGAGCCGCCGAGCATCCTGAAATGACACGGAGAGCTGGCCCCAAAGATGACTCCACGTGTTTTCAGAGCCCTTCGACCCACTTGGTGAAGGAAAGAATAAGAATTAAAGTAATATCTGAAATTGAAGTTTTCAATCTCTGAATTTTATCCAAGAGGTGTTTTAAATGCTCTTCTTCAAAATTAAAACAGACTTCACTGGGCGCTGCTGAGCATGCAAGAGCCCCGGGGTCCGTTCTGCCCAAGACAAAGAAAGGGTCATGTGGGGATCTCTGACTCTCTCCTTCCCTCCCACAATAACCTAGAGCAGCAACTTCAAGGGTGAGCCAAAGTTCTCTGTGCCTGGGAGCACATGTCCATGTCTCAGGATCAGTAGTCATCGAGTCTGAGCCATCTCAATTGTCTTTCTGTGGTCAAAGCCCCAGAACAGCAAGAGTGGCCTTCACAATGTCCTTCACATGGTCCTGTGACAGAGTACCTGTTTGCAGGACTCTGCCTCTTAGAACAGATTGGTTCCAGAGAGCAGACCTCAACCCAGAAAGCTGACAACTAGGTGAATTGGGGACTGCCGGGAATGGTCAGAGCCCTCCCCCATGCCTTAGCAGCTAGCAACAACCACTTAAATTGATGACCTCCTCTATGCTTCTCAGAAACCCTTATGGCCTTGGGGGCTGCCCATATGAAACCTTTTCCTGGAAGGGCTCACTTCTGCCTTCCTGGAAGCCGGAACTTCAGTCGTCTTGCACAGCTTGGAAAAAGGGAGTTGAATTGTTTTAGAGACCTCCTTCCTACCCCTTCCAAAAGGTCTCTCCTTGCCTTGACAGCATCTCTTTTCATGGAGAGTAACTTCTTCTCTTACCAATTTGGCCATCTATACTGCGCTCCTTCCACCCCCCGCCCCTGCAATCTTCTTGGCTGAAGCAGTAACAAAAACAAACACAAGCCCTACATGGCATCCAAGGCTGAAGCATTTCCCCAGAGACAGTATTTCTGGAAAGGCAACTGTTGGCATGCTAGAGGATGCCTGATAGTTGGGGTTCCAAAGGTGGTGCTCTCTTAGATGCTAAGCATTGCTGCCTGGTTCTGCTCAAGAGTTCAGGTAAACCAGGCTTTCTGGAAGCAAAGCAGAGCCTGGCTTCTTCCTGGGGTACTCCATACCCCTTAAAGAAGTTCCTATTTTCCCCTGAACCCTTCAGGACATATTTGGAGAAGTGGCACGTTCGGAGACAGCTCCACAGTGGTTTCCCCACCCTGCCTCGTTACCACTCACCCCAGAGTCTACTGTTCCTGTTTTCACTTTCCGCCAAGTCCTAGTCTAGCACACTGTCCCCAGAGCCTGGACCCCCAGGAGCCTCCTTCCAGCAATCCTTTCCTCCCTGAGAGTTCTTGAGATTTGGGAGGTGGGAGAGAGATCTCTCCTAAGATGATGATCTTTTATCAAGAAATAGTAGAAATAAAATGGAATCCAAACATCACATGGACAGACTTGGGAGCCCTAAAAGTAGCTTCATCTGGCATCTGACCACTCATGACTGTGTGACTTTGGCAAGTCACTGGACCTCTCTGACCTTCTGTTTCCTCTCTGGCACATATATCACAAGGTTTGCTATGAGAATAAATGAGACAAAGGATGTAGAGCAGCAAGAATAATGCCTACCTTATGGTGGGCACTACAGAAGCATTTGCCAGAACTATCAGAATAGTATTACTGGTATTAATACATATAAGGTCCTTATGACAATGCCTAGAACACAATGCTTCCTTTTTTTTTAAGGTTTTGTTTATTTCTTTGTCAGAGAGAGAAAGAGAGAGAGAGAAAGAGAGAGAGCAAGCAGAGGAAGCAGTGGGCAAAGGGCAAAGGCTGAAGCAGGCTTCCCCACTGAGCGAGGAGCCTGACTCGGGACTTGATCTCAGGACCCTGGGATCATGACTTAACTGAGGCAGATGCTTAACTGACTGAGCCACCCAGGCATCCCAGAACGTAGTGCTTTTTAAAATGATCTCTTACCTATTTCACCAATAGTGGTTCTTTTTATTGTTTTTACTCTGTTGACATCTTAAAAACATGTGGTCTACCAATGTATATTTTTCATGCCTAATGCATCTACCACATTTATTGATCAAAGGCACCTACATAAATAGGACTGTCAGATCAGATCAGTGTCCCCACTCTGAAGAGTGACAGTTCCAGAGGAAAGGGTAGAGACTCCATAGAAAATGTAGCCCACGGAGCTGCTTGCTGGCAAGCAACCATGATCATGCTGCCATGATCAACTTGCATGGGGCTTTGTGAATGAGTGAAAATAGCTCATGGGTGTTCATCAGAATCTGTGCAGACCTCCAGGCATATTGAATCCCAGAAAATGAGTGCACCTTCAGGGGTACTAAAGATTTTGCAAAAAAGAATGTAGAGAACATCACGGATTCTGTTTTTAACAAAGAATATTATGGTGATTTCCACATGCCGAATTCCCTTCGGAAGCTAACAGGCTAGTCTCCAGGACTAACACAAAGGGATGTTCCGGAGGAAGTACAGGAGAGTCTCCTTTTCCAGCAGACATGGCTGCCTCCATGACTGATGGCAGAATGGGTAAACATTTAGTCACTATCACTAGCTGGGAGAAATTCAACATCATGTAACTGAGGAGGAAATAGGCCTGATAGATCTACAGACACTTTCTGAAGGAAAACCAGAAAATGTAGTTTTTTTTAGACCAATGCTTTACCAACTGTGGGTACACAAAGAATCTTCAGTGACTTCTAAACATCAGTAACGCCTGGGTTCTATCCTCTGAGAGTCTGATCTCCTTGATCTGGAGCAGGGCATAACGGGTCATAGACGTTAAATGATCTCTCATGCAATCAGAGTTATTGATTTCGACTTTTGAGACAGGAATTTTGAGTAGAAAGGTATTCTTTCAAGAGGAATGCAATTTAAAAATAGGAACCAAAAGGCAAGAGATAAGAGGACATTTCTTAAAATAGAACAACAGTAACAGGGTCCTCCTGTCCATTCTAAAATGTAACAAGGACCGATCCTGCCATTTTTATGAATGATGCAGGATAAAGTCCTGACAGCTACAGACAATGCAGGAAGTTTTTATCAACGTTACAGTGAGACTGACATACCCAACAAATGCCAAGTTCACATCCCAGGACAGGGAGCTAAGTGGACAGCTATAGAGAAAAAAACAGTCTTTCCACAGCATGGGAGGCTCTGGGGTTGGGTGCAGCTGACCCCTGAATGGCCACACATTCTGCCACAGCTAACATCACGCAACTACATCATGGGTGAGGCTCTTGGAAATAAAACAGACAATCTGGTTCCTCCTCTCCACACAATCCTGGGGCTTCTGCCTGTGGCATACCATGATAAGGAGGACCAAGGTCCAGAGTAGGGCTCCAGTGAAGTCAGAAAATCCCTCATGAGGGGCAAATATGAAATAAAAAGCATGGGGGGGAGGGGACAGGTGTGGAGGCAAGCAATCTGGGCAGGTAAACAGCGTGGTTTCCAGTTGCCTAATGCTACCATGAAGAGTCACTCCTTTGAGTTTTTAAAGACTGATTTCACTAGAAAGAAAGGACGCAAACTTTAAAGAGTGGATCTTCGGTGTACAGAACCTGTCACCCCATGGTGCTGGGACTGAACATAGGAACTGCGTTCAGGATGTGATTTATTAGATGAATAGCCCTAAGCTGGAGAGCACTCCCAAGAAATTCACAACCTCTCAAAATGCTTCTCGGCTTTGCTGTCACAAACCCTGGTCTGGCTCAGCAAAGCATGGGCTCCACGATGATAAATCATTCCTCCTCACTCCCCACTAACTGCCAAAAGAGTGACGCCAGAGGATATTTTCAAAACTGTCTGTTGAGAAAGTGACAATGACAATGAGGCCACGATACAGATGTCATAAAGATGGGACAACTGTGGAATTTTCCTAAGTCCTGTAACAAGGGAGACCGATACACATGGGTGAGCATTAAGGCAACAACATCACCCAACTATGTCTAAATAAAGGCTGAAAATCCCATAGTTAGGAATGGAGTTTCTGAGGAACTTGGCAGAATAGGCTTGCCTTATCATGAAGTTTTGCGAAAAAAAGTATTATTTTCCCAGTTCTTCTGCAACAGTCATCTGAAGCTAAGACCAGCTGCAAAACAGCTGCATTTCCCATGGGAATGGAGTATGTGTATTACCCAAACCAGGACACCCCTGGAGAGCAAGGAAGAGCTCTTAATACTCACACCAGGACAAAAGGGACACACCTGGGCCAACCTGGACACATGGGATGTATGGTCAGCCCACTGAAGTCCCAATGTCGGGTTTTCTCTGAGCATGACGTTAGATAAAATAGCTTTTCCATATGTCCTGAACTAGAACACAGGGTAGGAAAACTTGATTCTCTTCCCAGGAGAATAAAACTGAATGGGGTAGGGGGTGGGGGAGTCAACATGGAGAATGGTGGTGTGTGTGTATTGGGGCGGGGAGGTGGGATCAATGCCCTCCTCATTGGTATCTGATTTTTCGCTTTAAATCAGTGGGGTGCAACTTTGGTTGAGTCCCTAGGGAGCTTTTAAAAATAACCCAGGCTGGGGCTCAACCCCAGACCAAATAAATCATCATTCTCTGAATTTTCTTAACAAGTCCCTGCTAATCATATCTGATCTACTTTAAAATGCCAGGGTAAATAAAGTTGAAAAAATTTCTTCAAACCCATTTTGGAGTTCCCTCCCCATGATAAACCTAATGAGCCCAAGGGAGTAAGACAGGAGGGAGTCCCCAGAAGAGGAGACCAAGTCTCTTCCTTCCTTCTGTTTCCTCTTCCACTCCACACAAGTCTGGGTCTGTCTGTAACTTAGGATCTAAAAACTGCCTTTTGGGAGCAGGAGGGGCTTTGCTACTCTTGATTGGGCACATGGGTTGAAGACCACTTCCTGGGGCTTCCTCAGGATGATGGCAGATCCACAGGGGCATCTCTCCTTACCTCCAGGGCTTTCTGCCCTGACATCTTTCTCTGGGGTCACTCCTATGATCTCCTCTGTGATTTGCCACACCTTAGCTCAGCAATAGAAGCACAACATGATGAAATGTAGCACAAGATTTCTGCCTTTCTCCACAGAAAATAATTAAAGTCATCTTACTAAAAATCTATATATATTTTGTGCTGAGAGAGAAAAATGGCTCCAGTTCCAAAAACTATTTGGAAAGGAAACACAAAAGCATAGTTTTCTGTTCTTATTTCCACTAAGTGGTCACCCAGCCTTGGATCTGGAACAGGAGTCTTTATTTTGGGGGTGACCCGGATGGTCACAAGCATGTTCCAGAACTCTGGTCTAGTGTAAGTTTTCTGACAAAACCCCAAACCAATTCCCTTTGCTCTGTGCTGGCTTGTGAATTCTATTCCATTATATTTGTGTTGCTCGCTATTGTGTTTAATGAAGAACGTCTCATGAGCCAGAATTCGGAAGTGGCTGTTTACAGCTGTGTTTTATGAAAATCACAGTAGAGAATTAGAAACAGAAATAAAATTGGTTATACCTGCTTTACTAACCTACACTTAAGGGATTCAACTCTCCACTGTGATGTATCTTATTCCTAATGTGCATTTTCACCTTCTGTGACATTTGTGAATTAGTTCCTGCTCACATTTCTTATCTGTGCCCCCACCCCCAGCCCCACCCAAAGAGCAAAGGTATGGCTTTCTAGGTCCCACGGAAGAACATACTTGAATCCATTTGGTAAATTTTTCAATATACTATTACGTTTCTCTTATGCTCTCACCTTATAAAAACCAGGCAAACATTTGTCCTTCAGCCAGGCAATAAAGTATTTTATGAGGTCACCACCTGCTTCAAGCCAGAATGGAACTTTGGGCTACTGAGCGGGCACTGACCAGACTCTTGTCACCAACCAGAGTAGAGCCAAGAGAAGGAGAGGGAGGCAAGTGGACTGCCCATTTGGGGTTTTCTCAGTGAAGCTTTTAATCTTGCTATTTCCTTTGTAAAAATGAAGTCAGAAGTAACTTCACTGCCGAACTGCCACTCCCTTGTCTTCCTCCCACCCGAGTCAAGGACCAGCCTCCTACAGGGGCTGAGCACCCAGGGGAAGCCCAGAGGGCACACCAGCCAGAGGAGCCCACGTGGGAGGTGGCAGCCAAGGAAGACCAGCCAACGAGATCAGTGGGTTGGAGGGTGGTCAAAGCAGGCCCTGGGGAACTGTGGGCCACCAGAGACGGCTGTTGGAACCAGCCAGGCCTGTCTTGTCCCAAATGCCGGACTTCACTGGAAGAACTCAAGGGGGCGTGTGGGAGGCTCAGCACCACATGTCCCCAGTCCTGGCAAAGTCAGGACACAGACACACAGAGCAGGTGCCCAACCTCACTTTCCCCGATGTCATTTCTGAGAGAGGACAAAAGGGGGTCTACTTTCAGCTGAAGGAGAACGCTGATAGGACAAGCTTCGCTATGCTGGATCCTAGCTGTTTGGCTTTATAAGCAGGAGGAAGCTTTCATTCTGACTCAGGGCCGGGGGTGGGGGGCGGGATTCCTGAGGCTGGAATAGTTTAGATTCACATCCTTGCTGAGACTGGGCAGAAATCGACACCAGGGTAAAGGCCAACTCAGGAAAAGCAGCCCTACCTGCTCCCTCCCCCCCCACCCCAAGCACCCCAGCACCACCCCTGCCACCCCAGGCACTGACACTGTCCCCTGGCTCCCTGTCTAAAGGGCACTCTTATCCTGAAGTTGATTTGATCTTTTTGATTCAGAATTGGTACTCGACTGGCAGGTGGGGGAGCCCAGCTCAGGTAGCTTTATACTCACCCCAAACGCTGATAAATGCAACAACACACACAGCTAAAACTAACTCGCAGTAAATTCTTGCAGGTAGATCTGCAGACTCTAAATTACTGTGTGGTTCCAGCTGAGGTTCCAACCACCACCAGCACCCACTATAATCAAAGGAAGAGTAAGCAGACCCAGGGATAAAGTCCGTGCGTTTGATAAATGTGCAAGACTGCTTTCCTCTCGTTGACATCAGTGTCTATGGTTGGGCTATGCCAATACTCCCTGGCGACTCTTTCTGCCTTTTCCTCTGGGTGATTTGGTTCTTTGAAAGCTACTTTGCCTAAGGGTGTTAGGAGGCTGCCCTGCCCCTTAGCCAGTTAAGGTCCTGCATGTGGTAGCTTGTGTCTAGCACAGGGCACAGACTAGTCTCTGAAAGGTCAGACTGTTACACGAACCGCCTCTTTTACCACGGAGCCAAAGCATTGCGAAGCGATTTTTACACACCACAGACCTCTCACTCCTACCCAACACTGGAACTCTGCAAATCAAGAAGCATTTGGGATGCCAGCGGTACCTTGGAGACGGCCAGTTCCTTCGACTTAGACTCAAACAGGTGCTCCAGCCTGGACGTGTCCACCTTGATGGGTTCCAGTTTCGACCACAGGAATTCTCGGCAACGTCGGTTGTTCTTACACGGCCACTCGAACGGCCGCACTTCGTTCCAGAAGAGACGGATGGTCTTCTTTTTCTTGGTGAATGCCGGCTGACCCCGGGGGACGTGGGGCCACCCTAAGCCCTGAGGAGCGTTGAATACCGGAGGAGGAGCCAATAAATTACCGGGGACTGGAGGGGGAGGCACGCTGTCCAGCAGGGGCGGTGGGGGCGGGGGCGGCAAACCCAGAAAGGTGGGCGGGGGCGGGGGCGGCGGCCCCGGGGCCTCCCTGGGACCCAGGTCCACGTCCAGGACGTCCACGTCGTCCTCCTCCCCCAGGTCGGTGAAATCCATGTCTTGGATTCGGAGCTCCCTCGGGTTGGCCATGAGCTGGTCCCAGATGTAGTCAGATTCCGTCTTCGGCTGCGCGGAGGCTTTCTCGGGGACCTTGTCATTTGGCTCGGCGTCAGGGGAGACGGAGCCCCTCCCTAGGTCCCCGCTATTGAACTTCTCAGCGAAGGCTTTCACGCTGCCCCGATTGTCCAGACAGCCAACGTCCACCCTCCTGACGCTGTCATCCGGGGCCAGAGAGTTGGCCTGCAGGGTGGATATCCTGCTGGCCAGGCTGGCCACCGCCTCGGCGCCGGGCTCAGTCCTCCCGCTCTCGCCCTCCCCCTTCTCCTCGTCATCCGTGGGCTTTCTGTTATGGGCATACAGCATGTCCAGCATGAAGCGTTTGTTGGTGAGGATGTCGCCGCACTGTTCATTTACACCGGCATCCTGAACACCCGCGGACCACAAACCTGAAAGCATACAGGAGGAGGGAGAGAAAGTGAGCAAGCGGCAGGTGTCTCAGTCTCATGAGAAACCAGTTAGGGAATAGGGCGGCCTTACACACAGAGTGACTTCAGACAAGACACTGAAATAAAGCGACTGAAGGCGAAGGTGGTCCAGCTCACAGGAGGCTCCTGACCAGGAAGAGAGGCTGCATCAGAGTCTCAATGACCTGCCCCCAGGACGCAAGACCCTTGTAGGCAGGACACTGCTCTCAGCTCCCACCATGGCTCAGGGGAGTATTTTCCTGCCTACCCAGGACAGCAGGTCTGGACCCACCCAGCCATGGGTAACTAGGGGGCTTCTGTCCTAACTAGATGCAGGGAAAGGCAAGGAAGATGCTCCCTCTCCCACCATAGGACAGGTGTTGGGAAGGCTGGAGAGTGAGGTCTGTTTCCACATCTGTGTCAGTACAGCTCATGTGCCTGGGGAAGCGCACCAACCATGTCACCAGTCGGACCTTAAGTCTGTGGTCACCCGTGTTCAGGAAACCCTTAAGCCTGCCTGGCAGCCTCATCCACAACCTCTTCTGGGGGACTCTCCCCAACTCCCCTCTCTCCTCAAACCTCCCCACCATCTCATCTGCACACCAGCAGCTTCTAGTTCAGCAGCTCAACAGAAGTCAGTGGAGATCTTGCAGGGTCTCATCCTGTCTCTCCCCTTCTGCACCTAAACCCCAACCACAGCCTCCCTCCTGTGACTACCGATAAACCACCCCCCTTAGCAGGGGCAACCACTCCACGTGTGCCTCTGGAAGCCGTTCCAGCAGTTCTCTGTCCTGCATTTCCCATGCTCCGCCCACTAGACCTTCCTGCTGGCCTGGTAACATGATATAATTTCACCCATCTTAAAAAAGCAAACAAAACTCAACTCCACTTAGCCCTCCAGCTATAATCCAACTTTTCTCCTTTCCTTTCAACTAAAGCTGCTTATCAGAGTTGTTTCACTCACTGCTCCAATTTTTCTCCTTATTCTCTCTCTTGAACCCTGTCTAACGAAGTTTTTGCTCTCAGCACCTGTCAAAGCTGCTCCTTCTCAGGTGGTTGAAGACTTGGGTGCCGCACTAGACCCAGCAGCTCACTCCCTCCTTAACGCCTTCACTTGGCTTCTAGAACATTGTACTCACCTGGTCTACTGCCTTTCCTCTGACTGCTCTTTCTCTGTCTCCTATGCCGTTCCTCCTTATCTTTACCCTTTAAATGTCCTTGGCCCTGTTAGATCCTGATACACTTAGGTACCATCCCATCCAGTCTTCGGGCTTTAGGTGCCATGTCTGCCCTCATCCACGCCCCCCCTCTTAACCTGCTTCTCCTGCAGTCCTTTCCTGTTTCAGACATGGCAACTTTCATCATCCATCTTGAGACTGATTCCAAAAATCTCAGTCCTTGGGACTCCTCCTGTTCCTTTATGCACACCATCTAACACAGCAGGGTGTCCTGTTAGCTAAATTTTCATGTCACATCCAGAATCTGCCCACTTTCATCACGTGCCCTGCCATGGCCCTGGTCTGAGCCAGCATGGTTTCTTGCCTACAACGCTGCAGAGGTGTCCCCTCGCTGGTCCCAGCTTCCACACATGTCCCTCTAGAGTAAGTTCTTAACAGCAATGCCATGTGTTAAAACGTCCGATCAGATCTTTCTGCTCAAAGACTTCTAAAACTGCCACATTCCGCCAAGAAAAAAGCCAGTGACCTTTCAATATTCCCAAACCCTGTGTGAACCCACCTTAATTTTCTTGACAAACATACCCGGACCTCTTTAGCTATTGTAGCTGCTTGACATTCTTAGACCTCACCAGGCATGATCTGGCCTCAGGGCCTTTGCCCATCCCAGCATAAACTGCACCCATGTAACCACACAATTTGTTTCTCAACCTCCTTTTAGGTCTTTGCTCAAATAGCACCTTCTCGATGAAGTCTTCCCCAACTACCTTATTTAAAATTGTGCAACACTCCCTCCCTCTCCCCAATGCCATTTTTCACCCTTTCCAGCATTCATCACAAGAGTACTTTAGGGGTGCCTGTGTGGCTCAGTGGGTTAAACTTTCTGCCTTCAGCTCAGGTCATGATCTCAAGGTCCTGGGATCGAGCCCCACGTTGGGCTCTCTGCTCAGTGGGGAACCTGCTTCCCCCTCTCTCTCTACCTGCCTCTCTGCCTACTTGTGATCTCTCTTTCTGTCAAATAAGCTAAAAAAAAAGAAAAAAAAAAGAGTACTGCCTCATCTTCCACGCATTTTCCTTATTTATTTTATTGCTGCCTTTGTCCTACCACTGGAATGATTATAAGTACTTGTTAAACTGTCCTCTTCATTGGAATGTAAACTCTACAGGAGCGGGGATTGGGTTTTGTGGTTGCTGTTGTTCCTTGTACTCCCAGCCTCGAGGATGAATCAATGAATGGTCAGGAAAGTTACTCCTCTGAGTTTGCTTCCTAAGGGCCAGCAGGGCTGTCTGGCGGGCATTCAGGATGTGAGTTCCATGGTATACCCAAGGCCTTTATTCGTGTTGGGGAACGGCAGGGGCCTAGGCCACCGACGTGCACATCAGGAGCTTTGGTTCCACCAAAGGAGAATGGCCCAATCAAACATGCTGGGAGTGACACTGTTCTCTCCCACCGGGCCCTGCCTTGATCTTATAGGAGGCATTACTGGGGAGGCACAAAGGTCCCCTAGTGCTCTCCTTCCTCTGTAGCTTTGTCCTCTGTTCAGCAGTGACCTAACCTCACCAAAGGACCAATAACCAGAACAAGGAGCTCTTGAAACCTCTCACAAGTGTTTCAAAGCACACACTTAGGAGACAACCCCCATCAAAGAGGGAGAAGATGGCATTTGAGGACATGATGGGAAAATCTGGGTATCTAGAGTCCCCACAACTGGCCAGACAGCCCTGTAAATGGGAAGACTGCTTTGAGGTCAGCAAGCTGCAGCACATAAAGTGGCTGAGTCTCTCTCTTTCTCCATGTACTGGGAAATGTTGCAATTTCTTATTTTGTCAACAAGGAAAAGGACACAATTGGAATATTTTAAATGCTGGGTTTCTCTCTTACTCTCTTTACTCACTTAGGTCTTCTTGCATCATTATGTAGTGTATGCTACACTACATAGGCTTCTTTGTCTCTAGTAATTGCCTTTGCTTTGAAGTCTACTTTATCCAATATTAATACAGTCTTTCCTGCTTTGATTCATGGTAGCATGGTATATATCTTTTCCCAACTTTTAACTTTCCATCTGCCTGTGGCCTTATGTTTAAAAGGAGTTTTGTATACATGGCATAGAGTTGGGTTATATTTTTATCTGCAAATCTCCATCTTTTAATTTAAAGTAATTATTGGGGTGCCTGGCTGGCTCAGTCGGTAGAACATGTGACTCTCGATCTTGAGGTTGTGGGTCTGAGCCCCGCATTAGGTGTAGAGACTACTTTAAAAAAAATGAGGTCCTTATTACGTTAGGGCTTCAGTTGACCTCTTTATTTTTTGTTTGTTCTCTTTGTTTTGGTGCCTGTTTCTTCTTTTTTGGTCTCAGGTGGGTTACCTGAATATTCTTTAAAATTTCAATTCAATTTTTACTGCTTTTGAGTCCACTGTTTCATATAATCTTCTTAGCAGTTGCTCTAGGAATTACAATATGAACACAAACTTCTCTGTGGGCTGGTACTGAAATTCTGCTACTCTGAAGCATAGAACCCTTACTTCCATTAGACCCTTTGACTCTCCCTACTTTAAAAACAGAATTGTCCTAAGTATTTCCTCTACATACTTGAGCACCAGACATCACATTCTAATTTTTGTTTCTACCATCACATAGGATTTAAGAAAATTATTGAGGCAAAAGACAGTCTTTTTTATTTACTATTTTTACCTATTCCATTGTTCAGTTTTTTCCGAAATTCCTAGCCGCCTGCTGTCATCATTCCCCTTCTGTTCAGAGAACATCCTTTGGCCATTCTTAAGAGTGGCCAGCTAGTGGCAAATTCTCTTAGTTTTTCTTTAACTCAGAATGTCCTCATTTTCTCTTCATTCCTAAAGGCTAATTTTGCTGGATCCAGAATTCAGATTGATAATTCTAGTCTTTCATCACTTGACAAATGCTGTGGCCCTTTCTGCTCGCCCCCATGCTTCAGATGAAACATTTGAATTGGTGGTGTTCTATAGATAATGCATCGTTTCTTCCTATTCCCTTTCAAGATTTTTTATTTTTGGTCTTTAATTTTTAGAACTGGTGTGAATTTCTTTGGCTTTATCCCCATTAGGATTTGCTTAGCTTCTTAAATCTGGAGGTTTTACACCTTTTGTCAAATTTGGGAAATTTTCAGTATTTATTTCTTAGATGTTTTTCCAGCCCTGCAGGCTTTCTCCTCTCCTGCTCGGACTCCGATGAAATGAATGTTAGTTCTGTTGATATAGTCTCACAGGTCCCTGAAGCTCTGTTCATTCTCTAGTCTATTTTCACCCTTTGTTTTCAGATTTGGTCATTTCTACTGATCAGTTTTCAACTGCACAGGTTATTTCCTTTACTGTCTCCAATCTACTACAGAGCCTAACAAGTAGTTTATTTTGGTCATTGTATTTTTCAGTTCTGTAATTTCTCTTTGGTTCTTTTTTATATCTTTTTTTTTTTTTTTTTTGCTAAGATATTTCTTTTCTTTCATGTGTTTGCTGAATGTTTGGAACTATTCACGGAAGCATTATTATGATGGCTGCCTTCAAAGCCTTGTCAGATAATTCCAACATCCGGCTCATCCTAGTGTTGGCATCTGCTTCTTGTCTTTCCCATTCAAGTTGTGAGTGCCCTAGTTCTTGATATGATGAGAGATTTTAGAGTGTATCCTGGATATTTTGGGGATTATTTGCTAGACTTTGGATCATATTTACCCTTCTCTTTCAGCAGGCACTCGCTGTTTAGATGTGGTGGACAGTTCTTAGCGGGGGTAGATGTTCAGCTCCTTACTGCATCCTACTATCACCACCGCAGCAAGAGGGCTGACTCGCCCTCACTGAAGATGGCCAGGTTAGGGGTGCCGCAGCCCCGTGACCCCACTGGCATCTTCCCAGTGGAAGTGGAACACTTAACTCACATTGCCTCCAAGTGTAGGTGAAGGCTCAGCTTTCCATTGGTCTCTGCTGATTCTGGGTGGGGAGAATTGACTGCAGACTAGTTCCACCTCCAGCCACATCATTTTACGTTTTTTTATGCAGGGTGGGAATAGAGACTGAGCTCCCTGCTGGGCCCAGCCAGTGTCAGAGAAGGAAGGCCAGGGCAAGAGAATGCTAGTTAGTCCTCTTCTACTGCCTCCTTAAGTCTCTCTTCTACTGGGTGAAGGTGTAAACTCAGATCTCTAGAAGATCCCACTGACACTACCCTAATGGAGAACTGGGATGCCACTTGCTTCTGCCCTATAGGTGATAGAATATCAGTTCCCCATTAGGCCAGAACTACGCCAGCAAGGAAATGAGAGAGCACTACTGGCTTCTGCTGGGCAGGGGATAGAGAACTAGCTCCATCCTGAGTCTCACTGACACTAGACAGTTGGAGGGAGGGGAGAATGGGAACCATATAACTCCTGTTTCCATGGAGGGCAGGTTGTAGAAGATTCCTTCCTGTTTGGTCCCACTGAAACTACTAGGTAGGGGAAGAGTAGGACAACAGCAGATTTCCCATTAGTGCTTGTCTACGGTAGGGCATGTATTAATAGCCAAAATGATTTTCTTTTTTTTTTTTTTTATTTTTTAAAATATTTATTTATTTATTTATTTAACAGACAGAGATCACAAGTAGGCGGAGAGGCAGGCGGGGGGTGGGGAGCAGGCTCCCTGCTCAGCAGAGAGCCCGATGTGGGGCTCGATCCCAGGACCCTGGGACCATGACCTGAGCCGAAGGCAGAGGCTTAACCCACTGAGCCACCCAGGCGCCCCCAAAATGATTTTCTGCTCTGTTAGGCAATCCTTTTCCCAATTCTTTGGCTATGAGAATAGGATTTACTTAGAGCTTCACTGCCATGTCATTAATGTCCAAAGGTCCCTAGACAGTCTGCCTTCTTTCCACTTTTCAGAGTCTTCCTATAACTGATTGTTCTGCTATGCCCAGGGTGTTCCCATTTTGGTTGCGAGAGGAAGGAACTGGGAACAATAGAGCTTCTCCATCTTAGCCAGATGTCTCTTCATTCAATTATTCATCAGTGTTTTTTTTGAGCCTCTACTATGTACTAGTCCTACAGGTAGGAAGTGAGGACTCACAATGAACAAGACAGACATCCCCATCCTCAAAAAGCTTACATGCAAGTGGCAGTAAAGGACACTTATACAAGGCATTATAGCAAAGTGTAACAAATGCTACAATAACTCCTCTCACACTAATGCCATGGAGAGGAACACATGAAACAAAAAGAAATCCACCTAAGCAGGAAAATGTTGAGACTCTTTCAAGCCCTACAGATTCATTTCTGAGTAATGGATACAATCATTAGGATCATTGTGATTGCTTCTGTGATTTGAGAACACTTTCAAAGGCAAGAGATATGATGACAGAGCTGCCTGACTTCACTGCTGCTCCTGGTGCCTGGGAACAGTGGGATTTTCTAGGAACTAAGAAGCTACAACAAATAGACATGATCACATCTCTTAATAGCACCAGACTGAAGCAGAAAAAAAATCACTGTAAAGCCTTAATTTCTGAGTCAATAGTCTTGGACACCACCAGCTTTTGGTAGAAAATCAATGGTTCTTCACTGGGAGTAGAGTCTCCATTTTTGGAAAGTTGCCCTTATTTGGAAAAATATTGGACAAGCTGATCCAAGAAAGTTCTGTTCCTTGGCTTCTTTTCACTAACCCAACTTGTTGATATGTTTTAGGCTTGCTAAACCCAGTGATGACGAATAATTTCTACAGCTATTTATAATAAAACATGATTTAAGATGAAACTGATCAAGAAGACTTCCCCAACCCGACCCCCTGTACTGTGACCCTAATCACATTAAATGTGAATACTAACAAGCAGGATTTGGGAGACTAACTGCCATCTGACTTTGAAAGAAAATTAAATAAATATCCATATATGTAATACCTTTTGCACATACATCTTCAACCAAACAGACATGAGATTTTCAATGCAATAATTACTAAGATGTAAACTAATAAAGTCTCAGTTCTTCTTCAATGCATCATAATGACCAGAAATTTAAAGAATAAAACTTATTAACATAGCTGGTAAAAACTCAAGTATCAACTAGGACTAAGCCATTGATTGATAGGTCTCACGGCAGGCATTATAGCTCCATTCATTCGTTCAATTTTCATTCGCACATCCATGCTTCAGTGATCACGTATTCTTAATCTGTGAGCTGACAAGCCAGGCACGGGTCATGTCACCAGCAGGCAGGCCCTTGTGGAACCTTCAAGATGCACTTTGGGCCCAAGGTAGAGGCTCCTTGAGTGTGTATCAGCCTGTAGGTTAATGAAGGCTGGCGAGTAAGACTGCCTCCACTGGTGAAGGGTGTTAGCTGAGAGAGGTACCTGTCATCTCAATAGCACACAAGTCATGGGTAGGAAAACCAACTTTATGGGGTTGCATGTGAACCATAATTCAAACGATTACATGAATCCTTTAGCATTTCTATAATCCTCTGTGGCACCCTCCCTGAGTTCCCAGTGAGGATTAGCATTCCATTTGGTGTCTCAACATAAAATTATCACTACAGAGATGAACTGATTGAATAGCAGCTGTAATGCCCAAAAGATCTAATTTCATAAAGAAAAGCAAAGACTTCTAATAAAAGAGTGGCTCTGAGCATATTGTGGAAAGTTCCTTAAATTATGTATATTCCACTAGAGAACATCAAACTGACTTCAGCACACTTTGAACTGCCACTTTTTAGAAGTACTCATCCAATTCATTTTAACCAATCTGCTCTGGTCTGAAATGTCCATCATGATGGCTTAGCACACTTCACTGCAGAAACTTTCAAGGGAGCAGACAGCAACATGACATATGTCTCAATTTAACTTAGAACAAAAGCTACATTTACTATGAACAAGCAATTAGAAGGAAATGAGGAAAGTCTCTTTTGGGACTTATTTCTCAGGAAAAGTCCTTTGCTGTCCTCATTATTGGGCCCTTTTCCCACCTGTCGAAGTGAGCCTGGCATAGGGCATGGGGCCACCTCCCCATGGGGCAGGAAGCTGAGGGCTGCCCACAGTATGGCCACACCCCTCACCTCCAGACACCAGGTGACATAGCCCATTGAGTGAGCTGAGCCAGCAGGGTCACCTCAGTGGCCAACAAACCAAGTTCCCCACCCAGGGTTCCCTGGAACGTATTTGCTGGGGCTGTATTACCAGTTCCCTTGTCCCTGGAGAGCTTGTCCTCCTTCTCCTCCCTCTCTAACGTGCTGCTGGAGGACGAGATGCTGGAGGCAGAGCAGTTGTCCTTCTCGTTCACCTCCTCACTCTGCCTCTCTTTCTCACTGAGGGAGGCTCGCTCTTCTGGCTCTTGCTCCAGTGCTCGCTCCACTTCGCTCTCTGCTCCCACGCGGGCACAGGCTACTTCTGGGCTGGCCTCATCGGTACCCTGCCCCACTTCCGCCTCCAGTCCAGGCTCAGGATCCCCAACACTCGCTGGTGGATACAACAACAATGGAGATTATAATCACAACAGGAATTTCTTGGGAATGTTAAGGGAGGTGTGAAAGGAGACAGGAGGTTGATTCCTTTGTTGTAGTGGTGGGCAGATGTCTAAAGGTGGCCCCCAGGATTCCCATCTCCTGGTCATTCAGTCAAACCCTCTTCTAGGCACTGTTGGGAGGGGACTGTGCAGCTGACAGTGGAGTCTCGAGTCACTTGACTCTAAGATGTGGCGATTATCCAGGTGGCCTGAGACAATCTAGTGAGACTTCGAAAAGCACAGTGTTTTCTGATGGGCCATGAAAAACAAAGTCAAAGGGGCGCCTGGGTGGCTCAGTGGATTAAAGCCTCTGCCTTCAGCTCAGGTCATGATCCCAGGGTCCTGGGATCGAGCCCCATGTCAGGCTCTTGGCTCAGCAGGGAGCCTGTTTCCCCTCTCTCTCTGCCTGCCTCTCTGCCTACTCGTGATCTCTGTCTGTCAAATAAATAAATAAACAAAATCTTAAAAAAAAAAACAAAAAAACAAAGTCAGAGAGGTAAGAAGCATGTGGCTTTAAAGATGGGGGTGGGGGTGTGATGCGACGGACAAGGAATGTGAGTGGCCACTAGCAGTAGAGAGCAATTCCTGGCCAACATAAAATAAAGAACAGGAACTTTGGGCCTGAGAGCACAAGAAACCGAATTCTGCCAACAACCTAAATGAACCGGAGATGGATTCTTCCCAGAGACTCCCAGTAAGGGACAGGCCAGCCACAGCTTGAGAGGGGCCCCATGAGCCCCAGCACTGAGAACCAGTTGAATCCTGCTGGACTTCTGACCTACGGAAACTGTGAGATAATGAATGGGTCTAATTTGAATTGTGGTTTGCGGTAATTTGTTACACACCAGGAGCAGCCCCGTGTTTTATCGGTGGCCAAACCAATGAGGAATGATGCCCTTCGCTTGAATTAGGTTTACTCATAATTTGATTAGCCCATGATTTGGAAAGTTGTTCGGGAGAACCTCTCATGGGCACAGAATTATTTATAAACCTATCAGGACTGGAGATTTGATGCTCACAGCAAGGTATGATGTTCCCGTTCCTGTGTGGGACATCCTCTAGGGAACAGGAAAGTGGCATAGTATGGCTTTGCATGGTTTTCCTGAGCAAAATTCTCAGCTATGCACTGTATAGGAGTAGCAAAATGACAAAGAACACAAGAAGTTCTGAACCGGCTGCCACATGTGAAGTCCAGAGGGAGACAGGTCACTCTTGAGAGTGTGACCCTCGGGATGGGCAAAACCACATTGCTGGAATCGGGACAGTGTATCCCAAGAGTATGTGCTCAAGCCCCAAGCATATGCTACACAAATACAGAAATTCAGCAGGATCTGCACAGGATAGGAACTGTAAGGAACCTGCCCAGACCTCAGAAGACCCCAGGAGAACAAGCAGATCAGGGCACTCCCTGTGGAGGCAACCTGCTGGCTCAGGTGAGTGGGGGCGGCTGGCAGTGGAATTTCCAGAACAGACCCCCCAGCAGGCCAGGCGGTGCCATTCCTATGGGAGAGGACTGCTCAGGCCTCACTGGGCAGAGAGCCCAGCTGCCCTCTACTTCCCAGCCAGAAGTCATTCTGCCAGGACTCCCTGGGTCCTTTCCCCCACTCCTTATCTGCTCTCAGGTTGCCTTCCTCTGAGAAAGAGGGAATTGGGGAAGGTGCAACGTCAGCTTCTCCTTATGTCCTTGGGCAACTTCCAACCATCAAAGGAAAAATGACTCCTCCAGGAGAGTCTCTTCAGTGTCCTTCAGGTAGGAACTGAGTGTAGAGGTCAGAAATCCTCTCCCTCCTGCCTGCTCGAGGCTTCATGACGGGTTGTATATTTTCTAGTCTAGTACAGGAACCTGCTTCCCTGGGAGACTGGAGGAAGCAGGCTGGGGCAGCAAAGGCCCTCCACTGTCTACTGGCTATCCCTGCTGGCTGTCCCCAAGAACTGGTGATACGAGGACAAGGTTTCCAGGCCGAAATGTGCTCCCTGGTAGCAGCAGGAGGAAGCCATAGGGCATACACCTTGAGCCCACCTACCAAAGCATGGTACCAGCGGACCCTCTTCCTCAAAAACAAAGACTGAACAGAGTACAGGGAAAGTGTGAATACAACCTCGGGAAAAATGCCCTTTGGTATTAAAGGAAATTTTCTGGTGATTTCTTCTTCCTCTGATAGTGAAGTATTTATCGAGGAGCTACAAACACCCCTTCCTTTACGAGTACGGCAGAAGCGCCGTGTTACCAATACCACTGTCATCCTTGGGTTGACAGAAGGCATATGTCCTCGCACACACTCACATCAGAATAGCCACATCAAAACCCAAATGTGTTTCCAACCGTCTAGCATGTGGCAGGCATCTGAGTTTTAACTGGTCAGCATATGGTGAACACAGGCTAGGGTGCCTCCATGTGGTTTTGTCAGTGATGGGGAGACGGGTGCGGTGGGTTGCCAGAAGCCTGTGTCTACTCTCCATCCCCAGGAGACTGGGCCCACAAAGTAGGAAAGACCCACGTGTGGTGGCGGTTTGACTTCAGCCCACGTGCACGCCGCCATCCCGTTTCCTTCCACTGAAGCAGCGACTCCGGCCCCTGAGGAGCACAGGTACTACCGGTAACAGTCACGCACGTGCCAGAGAGCCACCCAGTCTTGTGGCTAAAACACTTAGAAACCTCAGCCCCCCTATGCTAGGACCCCACTTCGTGGAGTCACTTCTGTGTGCGAGCCGCACTGGCTGATTTCTCCATGCCCCGCTGCTGGGGAGGCGGCCGTCTCCTAAACCACCCCCGACCAGAATGCAGACTCAGCACCACCAGGCCTGACTGCAAATCTGTGGCACATGAGGTTGTCCTAGCGATGGACAAATAATAGTCACACACACGTGAGTCGAGCAAAACCAGCACAGCTAGAGGGCGGTGGTGCGAGAGCAAACACATGTGGCTCCTTCCTGACGACACCCGTCCCGCACACGCCAGGCAGCACCCCTGTCACTGACAGAACATGCATCCCGGCTTTCCGAGGGCTCGCTCCTCGGCTAGGGAAAAGGGACATAAAAACCTATCCATGGGGATCACAGTAGTATGTCGCCAGCCACGCAAGAGAGGGCACTGGATAACAAGTGACAGGGGGTCCCTGGAAGGAGCAGCCAGGACCCACGGCACAGCCCTTCTGCAGCTGCATTAACCAAACACAGGAATGATAAGGCAAAAGGTCCCCGAGGCCTGAGACCTGACCTGACCTTCCTCCAGTGTCCGCGAGCCCCCAGCAGGGCAACATCTGCTCACAAAGTCTTCACTGATGCCCAGGAAGCTGAGACTGCACCCCAAGTTCCAGAACATTTCTGTTCCCCTCTCCCATTCTCCCTCATCAGGTCCTCTCTCATGGCCCCTCCATACACACCCCTCCATTCCTTGAGTCACTACCCTCTGCCAGGTTGCCCTGCTCTGAGCAGACATGGGGAAAAAGTATCATCTCCCTTCACAGAGTGCCCAGGAAGCAGGATGACTGTATCTTATGAGTCTTCAGGAACAGCCCCAAGACAGCTAAGACATTTGTCAACACCTAGGGGTGGAAACTGCTCACAACTTCCCCCCTACTGCCAACCCTCATATTTAATGAACCTTTCTGTGGCCCAACAACAGTGTTGGTGATGAAAGACACAGGGATACATGAGTGACACAAGCGACAGACCCAGTGCTTGTCATCATAGGGATTATAGAGGAGCAAAGAGCCCGTACGTGCCTGGCCATGGCCTTTGCATGGCAAAGGTAGGAAAGCCCTATCACCAATGAACATGGGAATCTCAGCCCCTTGGCTCACCCTGAGACAGTTAAACATGTCTATCCATGTGACAATGCTCTAAAAGCAAAAGCATGGTGGCCAGTGGAGGCGGTGGGGGGAAGGTATGACAAGGGACTTTAGCAAGGCCTAAGAAGGAAGGTAAGTTGCTGTGCCAAAGTGACATTTAAGCAGGGTCTCCAAGGAGGAAAATGAGTTGAGAGGGGGAAGAGTGGACGTGAGAATGTTCTGGGCAGAGGGAGAAGCATGTACAGAGACGAAGAGACGGGCATGCTGGAGGAACGCAAGCTGCGCGCACCAGAGCTCCGGCTGTAGGCCTTGCGGGGCAGGGTGAGGATCCGGGATGTCACACTGAGGGCAGTGATGGTGGCTGTAGGTAGGGACAGGCAAGCAACTCCTGCTACTGAGATGGCTGGCACATGCCTGGGGCTATGGGAGAAGCGCCTCATTTGTGTGGAGCGCACAGCCCAGGAAGCAAGCCCTGCAGACAGAGACTGAGCCGGGAGAGGTGAATGCCAGACACTGGGGCTCAACGCACGATGATGATTAAAAACATGGCGCCAACGGGAAGCTGTTCCAATCCAGAGAGTCACTGGTGGAGGTAGCCTGTCAGCATCTGAGGAGAGCATGGGGTGTTGTCTCCCTCTGAGGACTACAACTGAGCACCCCTCACATGAACAGTCTCCTAAATGAGCACAACCCCTCTGTGGGGAGGCCCCTCACACTGCCGTCAGAGAGCAAGGCTGGGGAGGGAAGAGTGAAGGCCATGGTGCCGGGCAGGGCATCCACGCCCAAGCGCACGCCTCTAAAGACCTTGAAGCCCTGCCTTTGGCGCAGGCTCAGAAGTGACCACAATTAACCAAACCTTCAAGTCACGAGCTGCCAGCCACCCCCCAAACCCAGCTTTTCCATCACCAGCCATGCCCGCCCATCACCTTGGACAGAGGAAGGGCGTAAGAGTCTGCCTGATCTCTGGGCCTGCGCTTAAGAGAAGAGGAGTTGCGAGAAGTTCCTGAGCCAGGGGCCAGGTAGTCCTTCCCACAGGAGGCATGAGTACAGAAAGGAGGACATGGCAAGAAATGCCTGGCAGCATAAAAGGCATCCAAAACCGGGACCTGTCTTCCTGGACCACATCCTAAGCGAGCAGACTGATGGGATCCCGGCATTGCCAGAACGCACTTAGCAAAGGCCAGAAAAATGTATTTGGCCAGAACCTGCACTGACCTGATTCAAAGGGCTTTAAACTAAATTTTAAGGTTGGAGTGCAGAGAGGAGAAAAAGGAGAAAGAAATTAAAATTAAACTGCATAAAGGGATGTAGAAATGGATAATCTAGGTAATGTGGAAGAAATCACTGAAAGGAAGAGATCCACAGTATATTCAGAAAGAAGTAACAAGGAACCTGGTTGTTGCCATATTGGGGATGGGCCTGTAACCCAAACATGGCCACAGAGGGGAATGCTTTATCCAAAGAAAACAGACTTTACAGGACAGAGAGGCTAGACGTGGGATCAGGATGGGCAACCATCAACATAAGAACCAGAGGGAAAGAGGGAAAACTTTACTGCTTTTGTTGAGAGAATATAAAAGAGGGCCCAGTCAGATGCTGGGGCTTCCCTCATGCAGATCACAGAACTGTGAGGGAGAGGAGAGAGAGCAGGCCCTGAGGAATTCAGCCAAGGCAGAGGACGACTTCTAATAGCTAGTTCTCTTTGTCCCTCCAAAAGCCCATCACCAACTCCTCATCTGGTCTGGAAAATCTCGCTGGACATCAGGCCCTGCATACTGGGTACCAAGAGCCTTCTACACACTGGTGCGTCCCAGGAACTGCATACACACCTCTCCATGGAGTCCTTGCACCAGCAATATGAAGATTATTGTCCCCATATGAGAAGGGAGGACACCTGTCCAGAGAGGTTAAGCAACTTGTCCAGGCTACACTATGGGCTGGCTGTTCACAGCTGCTTCTCCAGACCCGCTGTCTGCTCTGCTCTGTGCCCTGGGGGGCTGACTCCCTCTCACTTTCACAGAGAAGTAGCAGCACAGGAGGGAGGAAGGAGAGGCTGGTGTGTTTATGCCTCCACTCTCTTTACGTGCGGCCTCAGTCTGGCAGAAGTGGTCAGGTCACCATTTCTGCCTTGTGCTCTCCTCCCCAAGGCTACGGCTCTTGCTGAGTCCCAGGCATGACCAAGTTCCTCCAGGCCTGGAGGTGGGAGCAGTGCTGTTCATCTCTGGGGGCTTCTTGATGGTCCTGTGATATTCCCCACACCTCCAGGAACTGTCCCTTCACTGGCGGCCTTCAGGCACCCTCTGAGTGTTCATCTCCTCCCAGCCTCACCGACAAGCAGAGCTGGGATTTGAACCCCACCAGAACTGACTGAAAAGCCTAGGCTATTAATCACGATGGTCCACTCTGAGGTGGGTGACTTACGCTGTAAAGCAGAAGCACAGAATCATTCCTGAAGAGACAAACACACAAATATAACACGACCATTCCAGGTCTGCTTTCATCCATGTCCCTGACAGCCGAGTCCAGAGTGTCCAGTTGGAAACTCCAATCATGCAACTTTCCTTTGAAGAGATAAATTGCTGGTAGAAAGATCTGAACTTAATAAGTCTTTGGGTGGCTTCAATTGATTTCTGTCTGTGATGGTGTCTCGAAGACTCTGCCAGGACTTGGCTTTCTGGCAGGTCTTACGAAACCAAGGGCTGGGCCAGCCAATTCTATAACAGTTGCTCCAAATCATGTACATTCCAGGGACCTCCCCAGTTCAGAGCTAATAACTAACACCATCAACTTTAAACGTGTGGTTTAATCACATAAATGTGAAAAAGGTCCCAAGAGAAAAGCCCACAACTTTGAAAATTCTTTAGACTTCGCCTTTGGTGCTGGGCCAGTTCATGCTAAGCTGTTCACTCAGATTCACTCTAGAGCAGGATTTCTTGGCCTTAATACCATGGATATTTGGGGTGGAGAATTCTTGGTTGTGGGAGGGCTGTTCTGTGTTCTGCAGGGTGCTTAGCAGCATTCCTAGCCTCTACCCACTAAAGGCCAACACCACCACCTCCTCAGTTGTGACAACTAAAAATACCTCCAGACACTGTCAAATGTCTCTTGGAGGGAGTGGGGGAGTGGGGTGGCAGGGAGCATCCTATGTCGAGAATCTTGACCCTAAGGGAACAGTTTATTAGGATGGACTCAAACTCAGCCTCTCAAGCTTTACACAAACAACCCACTTTATCATGTGCAAAATACTGATCCATCTGTCTAGAGAATTCATATGTCTTCTAAATTTAGCCCACTTTTATTATGATTATCAAAATCGAGAGCTAAATTTTCTAAACAGGCTCAGCCTAAGCCACCTCTTAAGATGAAAACCATATGTGGCCAAAGTTACCTTCGGAAGGGGTCAAAATTACCTTTGAAAGGTAGGTAGGTAGGAAGGTAGGCATCTTTTAGAAGACACCATTTTGTAGAAACCATACCAACCCTCAGGGTTCCAACAAGGTGTTCGCTTTGCTTCAGTGGAATGTCATAAGAAGTACTGGGCTTGTAGCAGGGGGCCATATTACCATGACACACAAAACCTTACATTCTAAAATCACATTTGGTATGGCGCACTGTTCATACTATAAAAAGGCACATGAAAGTTAGGAATGACTCAAGAAAAAACAGATCTGCGACCGCCATGTTAGGGCTCACATGGAAACCAACATCCAAGCTGGATATTGTACAGGATCAGAAGCCCTCTTCAGATTGTAATCTTCACTCCCCTGACCCATGTCCCCAGATTATGCTTCTGATGGAGTTCACCTGGTTAAAAATGTACAGAATATAATTCCACTGTATTATCATCTAGGACAAAAAAAGAAGTTTCTAGTTTCAGGTCCAATTACTGCAATATTGGTTAATGGACAGATTTGATTTCACACTATAAACAGAAAATGACAAAAAAAAAGAAAAAGCAATTTAAGATTATTTTGTCATGTATCATTACTCTATCTGTACTCTATCAGTGCTTTATCATTATTTATTTTTTGCTTTATCATTATCTTGAACTCAAACCTTATGACCCCAAACATCAACCCCTGCATACGAAGACTTCCTTTGAGCTTGCTTAAATTCTCCTAAAATCCGATAGAGAGACATTGATTGGCTCAGGATTGCTTCAGGATCAGAACAGGATCAACTCCAATATTCATTTGTCTTTCCATGCCCAGTACGGCTGGTGGAGTTCCTAGATTAACTGCATGCTCATTTTCTTACAAGAGCAAAGAAGAAGGCAAGCCTTTCCTCAAGGTTGAAGACATTGTCTAATTCCAAATTGCCAATGCATCTCAAGAGCACCTCTGGCTCTTGTCATGGTCCCAGACAGAATATCAATGACATCAAAACAAAACCTATTTTGGAAAGTCTACACAAGCATTAAAATGGATAGTCCTGAGTAATAACAGCTAGCAAATAAATTGACTGAACTTGAGGTTTTTTATTAATTCACTTTTTCCGGCTCAGCAGGAGATAGTTACTTTTAATTAGATGTTCTAATGTAATTAGCAGCAACACTCACTCTGTCAGTATTTATTGATATCTCTGATGTGCCAGGCACTGTGTTAAGCATAAGGAAGTCAGATATGAAAAACATCTTCCCCCAAATATTTTTCAGGATAAAGTGGTCTAGCCAAGAGATATTATGGGATCTAAACAACTATTATCTAAAGAAAATATTAGCTCTTCTTGCCTGCAGAGTCTGACCCCACCTAGGCAGAACCAGATGGCCTAGAACAGGAGTACAACTAGAAATCTTACTCTTAAACTCTCACCCTAAGCAGTTGACCCTTCTTCACTTATATCTAGTCACTAACTCACTTAGTCAATAACTTAGTTTATCTGAACTTGTTAGCAAATTCATTCATAAAAAAATGGAGAAAGATCCACTTAAAACAAGGGGTATTTTAATATGTGGTTGAATACATTCTCAACTATTAATTTATCAAGAATCATCCTCTGAGTTTTCTTCCTCCATTAGGGTTAGATCCTCAGAAGGAAATAGCCCACATATGTCAATTCTCTGCAAAAGTTCACTTTCTGCACTAAACCCACTGTCCTTCCTTCAGTCTTTAGAGAGTGGTCTATATTGGCAAATACATGTCCTCCATCACGACCCATGTAGTAAATTTCTGCATATAGGGTAAAGAGCTGTCTCTATAGATAAGTGTGTCTGTGGGGTGCCTGGGTGGCTCATTTGTTAAGTGTCTGCCTTTGGCTCAGGTCATGATCCTAAGGTCCTAGGATCAAGCCCTGCATTGGGCTCTCCACTCAGTGGGAAGCCTGCTTCTCCCTCTCCCACTCTCCCTGCTTGTGTTCCTCTCTCGCTGTGTCTCTGTCAGATAAATAAAAAACATTAGTGGGTTTTTTTTCATGCTATTTGTTCATTCACTAGCTCATAAAACATTTACCTAATATCTATTCTGCTCCAAGCATTAGGAGATAACAAAGGTGAGTGTGGGCATGGACTCTCCTCTGGGAGATGATGCAGGGGAGAGGGGAAAATTTAACACACAGATGTGGGGGAGGGGGGACAATTTACTACATATACAGTGAGCTAAGCCCTGTATCCCTGGTATGCACAAGATGTAAGGGAAACATATAAGAGGAATCAAAGGAGGCTTTAGAGAAGATCCTTCAACTAGATGGCTAAGAGCCCAGTGGGCACCCAGTGGAAGAGGTCTTTTAAGCACAGAGAAAACGTGAGAAAACACAGCACCTTTCAGGTAGTAAGAGTGTTTGGGGCTGATGAAATGTAACATGTAGAAGATGCTATGGAGGCAAAAGACTGGTAGTAGGGATCGGATAACCAAAATCTTGAGTGCCCATAAGAGCTTGTTGTTATAGAGAATGGAGAGCCACTAGAGCTATTTAAAGACAGATATATATATATTTTTTTGTTGGGTTGCTAATAAGAACCTGGAAGATATGAGATCTATTAGAAGCTATTGAAATGGTCCAGATGAGAGATGGTTAAGAGCAAGGTTAAGACAGAGGCAATGGGGAGACAGGAAAGAGGGTTGAGTTGAGAGAAAGGAACACATGAACACTTGGTAACTGCACGTAGGTGTGAGCATTGAGGGAGCTGTCAAAAATTATATGCATGCTTCCAGCTTAAATGACTAGGCCAAAAGAGATGGTCTAAACCAGATGAAGACTGGAAGGTATGAATAGGTTTGAGAGGGTAAGGAGTTTATGAGTGAAAGATGGGCACAGCTCCCATCTGAATGTCCCTGATGGGCACCTGTTGAGTGTGACATGTCTGCAGAACATTCGGATGCTGATGTCTAAGGAGGTTGGATCCATGTGTCCTGAGCTCCAGAAGGCCAAGGCTGGAGATGCAGACCTGGTGGTTTTCATCAATGGTAGGGAGATCAAAATCACATGTGGGGATGTGAGAAAACAGCCAGAAGTTAGGCATAAAAACAGAGGGTTTCGGAGAAAGGTCCCTTGGAAAATCCCAACGCTTAGGAGGCAGGCAGACAGGCAGAAGAGTCAGTAGGAAGACTGAAACAGAATGACGAGAAAGATTGAGATAAATGATAAGAAAACAGTGATGAGAAATGCAGAAGATATGAGAGCCAAGTAACGTGCTGAATCTGGAGATTATCTAGAGAATACATAGGGACCAAAAGCTGCCCAATCTAGAGAGTCAACGAGAATCTACTGGAACTTCCAAATGTATCTGGCAGAGGCAGCTTTCTCAGAGGATGTTCCAGCTTCAGAGGGCTATAAAGATTCGTGCCATGTTCAGAGGCAGATAAGATGCACTGCAGGGTCACCGACCCCTGGAGTTCTCCTGCAAAAGCATACTTTAGGGATTGGAAGATCAATGTGTGATTGTCCTGCCACATTGCAAACAGTGTATCATTTGGCACAAATGCCTTATCGGGGTGGGTGGAGGAAAATCAGGGGTGGTAGAGTGGGGGCAGGGTGGTAGAGTGGGGGCAGGGGTGCTGGAGGGAAAAGTGGAATGGCAAGAGGCTTGATCAAGGTCCTGACCACAGCTAGGAATGCTACAAGGAACTGGGTAATTATTCACCTTTGTTATTTCTCAGTTCTTAGTCAACAACTCTGGAAATTCAAAGTACCACACTGACTGAAGAATGCTCAATGTTCCTACCTAGAGGCCTCCTGAATGTCCCCGGGAGCATTTACCCAAGGCTCTCACCTGGGATGAAAGGCACTGATGTCTTTCCAGATTCCCTGTTAGCGCCTCCAGATGCAGACAAGCTCATTCACCCCCAGGGCCTGCTCCAGACCGGGTCTTGTAACTTCTGATGCACTTTCTTTTTGTCAAGTAAGAACAAACAAGCTAATTCCTATTCTAAAACTGAATATTTTGTTTCTATTAAACAGATTTTAAGATGCAAATTTGTAAATGTTGATTAAAAACCATTACAATCCAATCTTGGAAACAATTCTCCATGGGTCTCTCCTGTTTCTGCAGTCTTACAAGCAGAGGCATGGACAGTCTTTGCTCTGGGATATCTTTCTGAGGATGTGTGCATAGTGAATGGCCTTGGAAGACAGATGGTGCCTCCCCATGGAGCAAAGGACTGGCTGGTTTAGCGCTTGCTGTGAAGAAGATAAGGTCTCCCTCTGGGAGAAAGGGAAGATGTGTTTACTGCCCACTATAAAAGATGAGGGGTCCCTAAGCTCAAGGTTCCTCTCTGGGTATGCAGCCATCACTTGGACCTATTTGCATCAACTTGAAGGAACTGGGGCTTGGAGAAATGGCACAGATACTGATACTCTGGCTACTACTGTTGCTATGTGTAATCAAGTCCATTGTCTCCGACCATGCAGTTTCATGCCTTGTGCCCCCATCCACAAAGCTGTGGCAGACTAACTTATTAACTTATAAGAGTACTTCAGAGTTTTTGATACCTAAATACTACCTGTGAAATGATCATGTTGATCACACAATACCATTCTTTAACATTTCCAGTGCCATTCCCTGCCTTGTCTTCACTTAAGCATCCTTAAGTAAGACTCATATGTGCTCTACTTCAAAAGGATTCAAGACTATGTCTTAAAATATGGCGCATGAAAGCACGCTGTAGGCAACTGTCATTTTCTATAGGAGGGAAAAAGGGAGAGTTTTGCCCTTCTCCATTTTTAGAGACAGAGAAAAAGTGAGGCAGGAAAACAGAATGATTTGCAAAGGCTCATAAAGCAGTTCCACGGCAGGTGTAGCCGGCAGTGTCTTGGGCTTAGGGAGAGTTTCTGAGAGGTTCTAACTGACCAAATGGCATCAAGTCGCAGCCGTCAGGTGGAGTGTGGGGAGGTGGGGCTGCCCTGAGTCACATTAACCACAAGGAATCTAGTTTCTTGCCAGTGCATGAAATACTGGACTGGAGGCGTCCAAAAGCTCTATGCAAGGGAACCAGCATGCATTACGCTGATGACCGATGATATTCCATCACTACTGTGCCAACTGGAAACAGGATACCAGATGTTTCTGATTTCTGCCATGTGGATTGGGTAACTCGGGAGAGTGTCTACACCTGAAGGAGACTCAAAACATGTCACACAAGGCGACAAAGGTGCTCAGTCAATGACTGGTAACAATGACAACAGCTGTGATGATGAACGAGCCCACGTGAAAAATGATTATTCACGTAAGCCAATGGAACATTTCAGGATATAACTATAGGTCTATATTTTATTTCCAGGTGAGAAAGTAAAGAAGCTAGATGAAGAGTCCTATTTACCAGCACTTTAAAAGCTTGGATCTATGACAGAAAATATCATACAGCATGTCAGTAATTTCTGTAAATGCCTCCAGGTGAATGCTGGTGAGTAGGTCATGGCCATTCAGGTTATAGTCTAGATCTCCAAGGCCCAACAAGAAGACATTTAGAAATATCTAGGAATCCAGGTATAGGAAGGAAAAAAAAAAACACCATTGAAAATATTTTTCCCTGACACAATACAGTGTGGGAAAATTTTCAAATGCATCTCTAAAGTATGATTTCTGTGTGCATTGTAAAGATAACTGAGCTAAAAATAAAAATAATCTAGCCATAATGTATGCTTTCATGGCTGCATTGGGGGGGAAAGCCACTTGTGGCCTCATGACAGCTGCTGCTTTCAAACGGGAAAGGTAATTTCTCTCCACTTAGCCTCGGGGTGGACTCAGCGGTATCAGTCAAGGAGCAAGAAAGCCACTCAGAACTAGCCTCCAGGAAAGGTAGTTCCCAACAGGGCCACCCAGCAGGGACCAACATCAATGCCCAGTTTTGAGATGGATGGTGTCTCTATTTTGTTTCCACGAAATAGGTTATGTGGATCTGGGGTACCCACTGGGGTAACAGGTTACTGGGCTAAAATGATTTCACTCGTGGGTACGCAGATTACTTCTGTTCCTCAGCAACTTTCTCAAGAGTCATAGCAAAGAATCCTCTCCCAATAAGAATACTGAACCTTTTTCTCTAATTAGTGAGAATAACTTATTTCCAGAGACATCTGCAAGTTTCTGAAAATAACAGGTAGTAAACTTACTAGATATTCTGATCCGTACTACCAGGGCTCAGTGAAAATAAGGCAAGGCTAATTAAGGCAATGAAGAGAGAGGCCCTTTGTGTTTACCTAAATTGGGGGCTGATTGTCTCCATGAATTGCAGCACAGTGCAAATGAGAACACATATATGTGTTTGCTTCTCACTTGGGCCTGGTAGTTTCACACAGAGGAAAAATATTCAGACCATCACCACGAAGTCTAGGCAGTCCTGGGACACACATCTGCTGTGAGCCACAAGAGGGCCAGATGGAAAAATAATTCAAGCACACACTGACTCAATGGTGGGGGCAGTGGCTTAAAGTTATACAAAAGTCAGAGCAGATTTAGCTGGGAAGGCTTTTGGCTGAGGGACTTCACTAGATGGCCCATAATGCTATTGGCATTTTAACATTTACCCTTCCTTCTTTCTAAATATATTTTGTAAGAGCAAAGGTAAAGGAGTGTTTAATGTTTTCCTATCTTCTGCTAATAAAAATTCTCCAAAATCTTTAATAAACAAAAAACCCATAAAGTGACCTTTCATCCTGAGATATATATAATTCAGTCGCAAATATCAGTTTTTCCTCTCTTTTGCAAACATAACTCTGAAATGTAGGCTGCAACATATGTAGGGGGTCAAAGCAAAGGGATGGTACAGTGTGAACGTGATCCCTACCACAAATACCAGGGTGCTGTGACGCCCTCATAAATGGCTGGGCCAAGCGGAAAAAGATGGCTTCTACCCCCAGGATGGTGTCCACTCGCTCCGCAAATGGTGTCCCTTCCCATCTGAGTCTCAGTAAAATATGGGTAGCAACATCTCCCCTGCCCCTCGGATGCCCGAGGAGGGGTTGAATAGCATTTGTGAGGGAGGGACAGAGAACTACAGAAGCGTGAAGATGATCACCCTAGGATTCCACAAGGAGAGAGAGTGAAAAAGCGAGTCAACCCCGGGCCCATTTGGACCACACAGTGCCAGGTGTTTGGAGTGGGACAAACATCTGGATGTGTCATCAGATTTTTTTTTTATTCTTCCCCCAGATGTTGGGATATTGTAAGTGTGAGGGATAAGCAAAAAAACTACTGTGAGCCTTTAATAATGGAAGCTGGTAAGAAGAACAGACTAAGAACTGGAGACTAGTAGAAGGTTTCAGAGAGCCACGGCCAGCTAGGCTGACAGAAAGCTTGCCGCCAGCCGAGCTTTGTGTTTCTGCCTTTAGGGCTAAGGTCTCCAAATGGGAAGGAAGTCTCAGCACCTTTCTGAGACCATCCTCTCACAGCATTTCCTCTTATACACTTCCAATCGCCAATTATGTCTTTCACCAATGTATTAGGACACAGGTATTAGATTGCTTGGCTGGTTCTGACTGATGTGGATAATTAATGTATGACAGACAGCTTTTCCGGATTAAACAGGAACCACTGCTTTGTTTTTTTGGACAAAGCAAACATCATACGATGCTATTACATTAATTTGTAATTATGTCTCATTTCAAGCCCAGCATCCCTACTTCAGATGCGTGTGGGGTGATTTCCATCAAACGTTCTCTCAGTCTGAGTCAGTTCTCTGAAGAGGAAAAGGACACCTACTATTAATCTCTCTAAAAGCATACTGAAATAACTTTATTTTCCCCAATGCATATTGCATGTACCCCAAATAAGTATCTTCTGTCTCTTACTGCAGTTTAACATTTTTTGGGTGCCTGGGTGGCTCGGTCGGTTAAGCACCTGCCTTCAGCTCAGGTCAAGATCCTAGGGCCCTGGGATTGAGTCCTGCATAGGGCTCCCCGCTCAGTATTGGGCTCCCTCCTCAGTGGGAACTCTGCTTCTCTCTCTCTCTCTGCCCCTCCCCCCACTCATGCTGTCTCTCTCTCTCTCTCTCTCTCTCTCAAAAAAATAAAATCTTTTAAAAAATATATTCTGCCTCTACAATTGGACAAAACAATCTCAAGTTTGACCATCCCCGGGCAAAATTCTTGAGGAACTGTCTTTTCATCACAAGCATCAAGAAGATGAAAAGTTTTGAGGACAAACACTATTTATAGATACTGACAATTCTCTATCAGCTTGGGGCCGCTCTATATTTCCCAGTTTAGACAGCCATTCCGCAAACTGGAGAGGGTACAACTCTTAGAGTTAAAAGTCCCCAGATTAAGTGGTGAACCGCAGCTTCGCAGGGGAATGGTTTTCATCTCGCTTCTGGCAATACCACAATTTAGATAGAGCAGGGATACCAGGCAGGGGCTGGAAAGCACAGAGCTGTCACAGAACAGTCTGTTTTCCTGAGGCTTCGAGTCTCAGGATTTTCAGACCAACATTACTCATCTATGACTGACCCATCTGCCTGGGACAATCTTCCCCGGCTCGGGGACCAGCAGGAACTGGACGCGATAGAAAGCCGCAGGGAAGCCAGCCTGCTCCTGCAGAATGAGCCCCGAAGCTTGGAGAGCCCGCGAGGACTTGGACAGACAACACTGTTCCGTTACATCCAGTTCTGCTGAGGTCATGCAGTGCTGCCTTGCTGAAATTCAACTTGACGCCATATTTAGTCAGTACCTCTGACAGTTAAAAGTTGAGCTTGTCTGTTGTCTTCAGTTGGCCAGGCTGCAAGCCATAACACCCGGTCACACTGAAAAGTGCTAGCTGCAGGCTCGTCAACACACAGCGTAGACGCCAGTGCCCAAGTCCCATCTTCTCTGTTAATGTGAGAGAGAATGGACCCACCATCCTCAGAGCCATCAGGAAAACAGCTGATACTCTCAGGCTGCAGTGTACAACATTGTTTTTCTCCAAATAAAGCTAAGATGACAGACAATCTCTCCAGAGAGAGCCCGTCTGTCTCCACACAAGCGTCTACACCCACACCACACGCGCCAGTAATCGCTACTATCTTCCCTTTCTTCTGATTCAATATTTAACTTCTATTTCCACTGGGTCCGCATTTTTTCTTTGCTTGCTTTGATTAATTTTATTCTCCATCAGTTTGATTGGAAACAGACCCATAATTCCTAAGGTCAGAACATTTTAAAATGGTCGCTTTAATGGGCAGAGCCAATAAATAAATAATATCCAAATTATAGGGTTCTAAGTTAATACCCTGTGATTAAGGAAGAAAATGGCCAAGGAAGCCTTATTTTCAATATTCTCCCTTCTCAGTGACCACGCACTGACAATCTTCACACATAATTCTGCTTTCACAGAAGTGACTCTGAAGGCAGCTGGTTTATTAGCACGGTGCAGTTGTCCTGAGTTTACCCTCGGTGACTACTCGGTACCACTCTGCATGGAGTAATGGTCTCTACTGCCCAGAAGCTTAACACGAATTACCCCATCAGAGTTCCCTCCACTCTCCTGGCACTCACCTTGGGGATGCTGAGCTGTTTCCAGAGAGGAGGAGGATCCCGGGAGAGCCTCTTCTGAGTCTACAGACGGAGGGCTACGGCGCCGAGGGGTGGGGGAGGAAGGGGCTGCCCGGGCGGTCAGGTCCAAGGAGAGGTCACCTCTGCCCCGGTTTGCACTCCGGCTTCTCAGTTCCTTCTCATGTGCCTCGGCTGCCAACTGCTCCAAGTATTTGTATCTGAAAGTTAAATTCCAAAGGGTTTCCGTAAAAAGAAAGAGGAGCCCGTGGCCGATGCTTGTTTATGCCTGAGACACCTGCAGAGTGAGCTGGTTTCCTGATGCACAGAGCACAGCGCGGGGCCGGTTGGAGGGCCGGTCTGCCAACAGCAGTCAGCAGAGCCAAGATGCTAATGATTAAAAACCCCGCATCATTCGTAACCAAACAAATTGGGAGAAATGGCAACATTACACAGTCTCCAGATCCTGGATCACTGCTGCAGAATCCGATTTTGCTCTTTTAGGAAACATTTGTACAAATAAGCCAAACAGCAATAATGCCCATTACAGAGCCCCAGCAGTGACAGCTGAAAACCACACGCACTCCGGGCTTGCAGCTGTGAGATGGGAGGGTGCCTTGGTGAGGCGGGGAGAAACAATGCCCCCCAGATACCAAAAGGGCTTGTTGGACGAAGCCCTCCCTGAATTTCTGAACCTGCTTCAATGCTAACAGCAATACGACTGGAATTCACTTTGTTCTCTCAGTGTCGACCATGGAAACTTTTTTATATTCTAAAATATTTCTGAGTAGGACTCAGACATCCAATAGCTTGGACCTGACGTCACATATAGTTTTTTCATCAAAGTCAGTTTAAAAGAACAAAGATACATCTGTTTTGCATTTCAGGCAGGCAGAACCCACTAACTGTTTATTAAGACCAGCTACCAATCATATTCCTCATAGTGCGCTTTATAGATCAGACCAAAATAACTTTGAAATATGTGCCTCTTCCAGATGTCTGCTAATTTTACCCACCATTATTTGTTCAGAAATAAGTTTCTGAATTCAGCTGTAGCAGGTTTCTATCTCACCATCCGCTGGACTCTGAGACAGGTTATTCAAGACCCTCACTCCCATCCAGCCAGATTCACTGGGGCGGTTCCTCCCAACAGGCAAGCCCCCCAAGACTCCAGCCCACTGAAGCCCCCACCAGACACTGCACACGGCGTTCCGAGTTCACCCGCATTAGAAAGGCAGAGCGCATACATGAAACCTTTCAAGAGAACGCACTGATAAAGCATGCAGTTTTTCATGCATCCAGAAGGTGGGTGGGGCTCTCCCAGGTCTGTCGGTCTGTCTGTCCGAGGTCGTCACCCCTTCTCCCTGCCAGTCCAGAGGCAATCTGCCCCACGGGCCAGGCTCGCACGCGTGTATCCCTCAGCGAGGCCTGCCTTGACCACCACAGCTGGAAGTGATCTTGGCCTTGCCTCTGAACTCATGTCGGATATGTAGTCCATTCAACTCAGATGGCATTTTACATTTACTGCCTGGCATATTTAGTCATCTTTTCACATGTGTGTGTCTGTTCTCAACAAGCAGATAATAGGATTTCTGAGAACAGAAGATCATTATCCTTTGTTCTTTCCCTCAGCGCCTTGCATTAGCCCGGCCAAGGAGAAGCAGGCAAGGCGTGCGGCACCCTGCCTGCTGAGGTCTCCCTGCTGCCCCGGAGGCCCAGGGTGGCAAATGCACCCATTTCACTTGTTGGGGGAGGGAGCCTCTTCTTGCAGTGAATGTCTGATAAAAGACGTGTGATGGGTCTGCATACAAGAACGTCTGGGGCATGATTTGAAGGACAGTTGCCTCATGGTGACAGGGCAGGGGAACTCTGCCCAGACAGAAAGCTTCAGAAACTCCGGACTTTCCTTGCCAACAACGTCCCATCTCAAAAGGCAGGAGCGGTAACAAAAGGAAGCTATTTCCGAGCTTAACTTGGACCAGCAAGGAAAACCACCTAGCTGTGCAATCTTGGAAGAAGGTGACCTTGAGGGCAAGAGTCAGAGCCCCAACGGGGAGCATGTTCTAAATGAGGTGGTGTCCCTCTCAGGCCAGGAACGCTGCAGGCCCGGGAGGGGTGTGGGAGGTATGGCCATGCCGAGTCCAAGCCTTCTGTCACAGGAGAAAGGGGCAGCCGAGAAATGGAGCTCAGACAAGGAGATCTACATAGGTCCAAGGCTCCAAGCCAGGAGGCCAAGCTGTTGATGAAATTCATTTCAGGGGTCACAGCCCTGGACCTGGCCTCTCCAAAGCCCTACCTGCGGGCAGCCAGACTAGCAGGGATGTGGGGGTTCACCCCACTTTCCAGGGAACACCAGAGGTTGTTCATCCCGGATCTGGATAAATAGGACTCAAGGCTTCCTGCCAGGTCACAGATGTCATCCAGAGAGGATCCAGGGGACATGGGGAGAGTCGAGGATTTCATATGAATTCTTCTGAGGAGGCTTATCTGGTAGACAAAAATGGCGGGGGAGAGGGCCTGGGGACTTGTTTGATGGGTATCAAGTTTCAGTTTTACAAGATGAAATGAGGTCTGGAGATGGCTCAGACAACAATGTGACCATCTAACACTATTAATTGTATGTGTAAAATGGTTAAAATGGTAAATTTGATGTTATGGGTATTTTGTGATAGTTAAAGACTTATCTTTTTATTTATTTATTTATTTTTGAGAGAGAGAGAGAGAGTATGTGCACATGTGCATGCTGTGGGAGGTGGCAAGGGGGACAGAGGGAGAGGAGAGTACGAGAATCTCAAGCAGTCTCCATGCCCAGCATGGACCCTCATGACCCTGAGATCAAGACTTGAGCTGAAACCAAGTCAGATGCTTAACCGACTGAGGCACCCAGGGGGGCCCACAATTAAAGACCTGTAAGAAATGGCAGGGATAGGGGACACTAAAGTCAAAGTGACTAAATCTTTGTGAGAAATCAGTACCCATGTCTACCTGCAATGGGCCAGTGAGGTAAGGGGACCTGGCATGCCTGGGAAGGGCTAAGCCAGTTGGCATTTATGGGCATATGGCTTAGGAACCTCTCCTGATCATGTCAACCTCTGGCAGTCCCCAGGGAGGAAGCTCGCCCTATGTCACCACATTCCCTTACAGACAGACTCTGAGTGCCCTGAGAGGCCCAACAGTACCTGATCACAGGAGCCCAGCAGTCCATGAGAGGATGGTCATAGGTCCCTGTGGCTTTGCAACACAACCCCCACCTGACAGACCCTCCTGAAGTTTCCTGTGTGCAAAGCATTGGGCTTTCCATCCACAGACCACAGCCTCAAAGAAAGACTTTTCACCTTTCCCACTTTCAGCTAAACATTCCCATTTATCCTACCTCTGTCCATATCTTTTGTTTATTCATTCCTCTTTTCATTATTTATTGAACATTTGTTGAGCGCCTGTCATGTGCTAAGAGCTGCCGTAGGTACTAGAGATTTCATAATAAACAAGGAACCCACCCTCCTCGTGGATCTCACAGTTCAGTAGGAGAGATAGACAAACAAACCTTAGGAATGAATTCACACATCCGCCAAGGTCATGGGCTGCAGGGACTGGTAGGACGCTCGAGGGAACATAGTTACAGAAATTGCTTGACTTGAGATTAACCCAAATCTACTCACTGATGACTTTTCCTGCCACTCTTCTACTTGTGAGCTCTCCCTTACGTTAAACCGAAATCTGGCTCCTTCTAAGTTCTATCTGTTTGAGGACAGATCCTCAGACCTGCTAAGCAATGCTCAGAATTCTCTCTTACTGCTTCACTCATCACTTACATGGATCACATCTCCAATCCTAGCCCAGTCTGACTTTCCCCTTGCGCTCTGTTCCTATAACCCCCGCTTGTCATAGGCATTCCAATGCCATCCCCCTCAGACCAATCCCTGCCCCAACCCTGCCCCAACATACATTCAGCCTTGATCTCATTCCTTCTTATTCCCTTAGAAAGATTACCTGTGAATGTCACTTAATCATGATCAGATAAAGCGGAAGTAGCAGATAAAATCGGAAGTAGCACCTCAACGGAAACTAATTCTGGGTCTGCACTATTGTCAATAAAATAGTTTTGCCTGAGATGATGAAATGAGATAATGGGAAATCAATAAAAATAAAATCAAATGTGCCTGGATGGCCATTACATCTCAAAATAGCAAAGCCACATTCATCTTGTTATACTATAAACCTCAAAAAACCCTCTGCTGTGACTCTGGTCATTTTTCTCTGAGTCACTGCATTTAGAATAAGAGACATGGGACCCAACAAACACACCTAGTTCTACCAAGAGTTGCTAGGGATGCCTGGGTGGCACGGTTGGTTAAGTATCTGACCCTTGGTTTCAATAATGACCTCAGGGTTATGAGATCGAGCCCTCTGTCGGGCTCTGTGCTCAGTGGGGAGTCTGCTAAAGTTTCTCTCCCTCTCTCTCTCTGCCCTTCTCCCTGCTCTCTCTCTAAAATAAAAGATGTTTAAAAAAACCCAAAACAACTTTCTAGATGGAGTCCTCTTATTTTTGAAACTCTTTCCACCTCTGACCTACAGTTTACCCATTCATTTCTGAATTCCATTACACTTGGAAATCTTATCTTTTCCTGGTCTACCAGAAAGCCCCCAAAGCTTTCCAAACAAGGACAAAAGTTTATATCCTTCTCTCCCTTCTTCACCAGGTAACTCAAGAAGCAAACTAACCAAGAAAAGTGGCTGGTCCAAACTAAAGGGAAATTCTTGGCTGCTTCCACAACCCTCCACGTAAGCAGAGATGAGGCCCACATGAGGCCATAGAAAGCTTGCTGCTACACTGGTGAAGAAGGCCCAGGAAGATGGCCACATGGGGCAAGGACTGATGTCAGAACAAGAGGAACCAGGAGAGGAGTGGCAAACACCCCTCTGTGTAGGTTTTCCAGGCATGAGTGATGCTGCGATTTGATATCCAGAAAGAGGGAGCCTTCAATGGTTTGGGAAAATTCTGAGGTCAGTCTGAGCCAGTACAGGCCTTGATAGCTCCCCAGAAGCTTTCAAATTTTGCTTGTGCAGACATAACCTGACAGTCAAGTTGTCAAAAGCTCAAAAAAAAAAAAAAAAAAAAAGCAGATTTTGGAGGTAAGCTAAAAAATAAAATGAAATTTGGTTTCTTAAGCCTAAGCATGAAGTTGACAGCATTTTCAGAAGTCTATGTCCCCCAGTGTCAAAAATGGGTATGAATTTAAAAAACAGGAGTTTCTTGTTTCTTTTGCTCTAAATTTGCTGGCCGCAACTGGTTATTATGATGGCAATAATCTAATAAAACACTGGAATTAAAACAATGCCATAGTTTTGTTTATAAGTCTGACCTAAGCATCTAATTTTTTTAATTGGACACAGGCAGACTCTACTCTTCCTGCTCTCAGACTGTCTTGAACTATTTAGCTGAAGGTGTCTAAGGAAATTCAGCAAAATTCCACTTATTGGCATAGTTCACAGATGGTAAGTTTCCCCACAGGCTCTAGTATGAAATCGTCCTTTCCATTGCTCCGTGTAATATCGCCATCTGGTGGTAGAGGGAATTACTACAGGATCAAAACTCGTCTTGCTGGTTTACTCCCAGAAAGTTTCTTTTGCCTATCCTAGTTTATCAGACATTGAATACATTCACTTTGGATATTTTAGTAGGATTCATAGCATGCTGCCATTGAAAAAAATAGTTTACAGCTCAGTATTTTAAATAAATCTGTGGGTTTATTTGCTCATTTATTCCATATATCCTTCGTAAGTGTCCACTATGTGTCAAACACTATGGAGGGCATTGGGACGACAAGGAAAATGAGACATGGTTCCCGCTGTCTAGGAACTGAGAAGAGTTCAGTAGGGAGACAGGTAAGTGATCAGGCATATCCTGCAAGAGTCTTAAGAATGTTTGGCACCTCGGCCAGCGTCTGGCATAGTGTATGCGTTCAAATATTTGTCAAAGGAATGCTGAATGAGTGACGTGGAAGCACACAGTAGGGACTCCTACCCCAGGCTCAGTGGCGGTAAGCACAGGGTATTTAAAATACATACCATGTATCAATATGCCAAACTATCGTGCTCATGTGGAGAGGAGTGTGGAGGAACAGACATATATTTCATACCACGATGGCACTAAACAATAAACCTGTACTTTCTTGGAAAATTTACATAGCTAGGACACTCTATTCCACAAAATACCAGTTACCCAAAGTCTTAGGCATCTGAAGTGAAGCTATTTATTTTAATTTTAATTAATAGTCTCCTCAGCATACTTGCTTAAGAATGCACAGTCATATGCCATTTCGTTATAATGGGAAAGAAGAAATATACAAACCTTTCTTCTCTTGCTTGTCTTTGCTCCTCTCTTTTGTCTAAATACTCTCGGCTGAAGGAAATATGCAGGAGAAACAAAATAAGGAAGGAAAAGAAAAGAATTAGATGCTCATGACATTGCCAAGAAATTATTGACAATATATCATGAAAGACTCCAGTGCCTCAGAAATGGAAAGTGGTTGTTGAAATATATACTTTATACTTTATATATATACTTTATATATTAATTATATATATGATTAAATATATAATTAATATATATTATTATATATTAATACTTTATATGTATTTATATGTACATATAAAGTACTAAATACTTTATATGTATTTAGTACTTTAAAAGTACTAAATATAATGGATTTCCTATAAAAGCACAGGGATGAGAATGGGGAAACACTACAATTGAAGAAAGGAGAATTTAGATGTATATGGGGAGAAGGGAGAAGAAAATACTTTTAAAAATGTCAAACAACAGTCAAGTAACATATGACAATTACAAGGAAGCAAAAAGTTTTCAGAGACGATTAACATCCAGTCAAGATCTGGTAGGCTCCACAACTCCCGTCTCAAGAATTAAATCTGGGTGGGTCCAGGCATCTTGGCCATTTTCTGTTGTACTCCACAGTTTGGACATCATTCCGCAATGCAGGATTCTTTCTCTACATCCTTCACATTCCCAGTTTCTATGCAGGGATCATGGGAGGCTCTTACTTTGTACATTTTCTTGTTTGCACTCACAAAAGGCCAAACTTCGTCCAATTTTAATGTGTATTGTTCTGTTCCTGCTGCTGAGATGCCAGCTTGAATCTAAGTTTAAGACTTAAGATCAGCCGCTTCTCAGTGGACCACTTATTCTCCTGAAAAATTATGAATTCATGGTTTTCTAAACTGGACCTCACAGTGTGGTTAAATATTATACCCCTCCATGCACTGATGACAGGATATGAAGGGGACAGTAAGTCAGAGCAATTAAAGCAGATTAGGAGAAGGAGAAAATGCAGCAAAGACCCAGATATGTTATCATTTGTAAGCACCTGTCCTCATCACTTTCCATATTAGAAATAATACATCCCATAACACAGGAAGCTAAAGATCATATTCAACAGATAAGGATGCTTATCTTTAATAATAATTTAATAATAATAACATATTATAAGGATGCTTATCTTTAATAACAATTTAGTAATAGTAACAATGGATAAGGATGCTTAAGGGAAAAAGTACAAGAAGAGTAACTTAAATTAATAAAATGGCTGAAGAAAGGTCAGCCATTTGGGTAATCCCGGGGAGAACCTGATAAAGCTTTTCCTATTTCTTTTTTTCAATTTCTTTTCTTTCATATCCTAAGACTTTCAGGATGGAACTACAGTCATAATTAAAGCTGTATGTGATCTGTCCTGATGATCAGGATTCCTTCTTGGACAGGGTTGTTGTGCAAGGATCTGTGTCTTCAATGAAAAGTGAGACCCACTTGGGACGAAAAGCAAATAGTGGATAGTTACAAGTACAGTGTCTGCCTACATACATACATATGTACAGCTTAATATATAGTATAATGCACTCCTGTCCTGTTCTTCTAGGGCTCTAACCATATGAGTGTGAGCCATTCTCTTATTGCTCTATAGGTCCCTGAGAGACTGTATATTTTTTCCAATGTTTTGTGTCATTTTTTGGATTGGATAATATTTCTATTGTTCTATTTTCCAGTTTATTGACCCTTTCAAATTCTCTCATCTCCATTCTGCTATTGAACCCATCCAAAGAATTTTTCATTTTGATTACTGTATTTTTCAGTTCTCTACGTATTTCCATTTGGTTCTTCTTTATAGCTTCTATTTTCTTTACAGAGACTTATCTTCTCATAGTTTCAAAAGTATTTGCCTTTACATCTTAGAATATGTTTCTAGTAGCTGCTTTAGTCTTTGTCTGATAATGACATCTATGTCCTTTTGTAGTTAGCCTATTTTGATTCTCTTTTCCTTCAAGATTCTCCTGGTTTCTTTGTGTGACAAGTTACTTTGGATAGCATTGAGAACATTTTAAATATTTTGAAAGGAGACTCTGGGTCTTACTTTAATTCTATGAAGAACCTTGTTTTCCTTTAGCAGACAATCAACTAGGTTAGGTTCAGCCTTCAAATTCTGACTGCCTTCTGACATTGGTTCCAATATTGGCTTAGTTTTCAAATATTTTTAATTTTCTCCAAATCGAGCCCCAGTGTGCACCCACCTAGTGGCCAGTCTAGGACCTGAGTGGTACTCCACCCTATATTTTGCTCTCCAAGTCTGTGGCATCCTATTTAGGTTTTAAGCCACATGTGCACAACTGGAGACAAGCTAGGAGTGCTCTCTTGATTTCTCTACTCTTTGTGGCTTTCCTATAATTTTCTGGCTTCCCTGGTTCCCCCTTCCTGCTCCTCTAGCCAGAAAGCTTGGGCTTTATTTTCTATGCTCTGCAGTAACTTCATCTGCACCCATCTGCAGTGTGTGTGTGGGGGGGGGAAGGGTAATTTTCCCCCAACATTGTGCTCTGTAACAATATAGCTTCGAGGCTGGGGTAGGAAAGAAGGGCAAAATTATGAAGAAAAACAAACAAACAAATAAACAAACAAACAAACAGGACATTTCTCCTGTTTCTCTTAGGACCTCTATTTCCTGCTCCTTGGTCCAGAAAGAGAGGCCTTCTCTTTGAGTTTCTCAGTTCACACTTAGTATGTGTTTCTGGGTTTTAGGGTACCTCTGAGGACACACCAGGTGACAGTGGAGGAAAACAAGGGTACACTCTCACTGGCTTGGAACTTTGCAGACTAGCCTCTGTGCCCAGTTCACGTGCTCCCTTTCGCAATTCAGAATTTTCAGACCTCCATGCATTCTATTCAAGGTTTCTGGTTGCATTCAGTGATGCAGCAGAAGAAATGGGGAGGATACATATTCCATCTTCCCCCGAACTGGCACCCTGGTTTTTCCAACAAAATCCTTATATACGTAAACAAATCTCTGAATCTTCCATGTGTTTCAGTCAGATTCTAGGCTGCTACTTGGTGGCAAAATATGCAAATCTTTCAGAAAGTCCTGGCCAGGAAGGATTTCATCTGCTCCAGTGGTTTTACAAATTGGTCTTTCCAGACGTGACAACTTCCACAGTTATTTCATAAGAAATGGTGCATACAGGTGTGGCATTTCTGTGTATAATTTGGGAAAAGTCTCACAGCCCAGGTTACGCCATGCAATCACAGTAGAGGGATGATGTCGGTTTACTTCATGCAGGCCATTAGCTCAGCCTTACAAAAGCCAGGATTAGCATCTCACCCAAGACTTGGGAGATTTGTTTCCATGTAATAGAGTTACAGTTAAGGAAACTTCATAATTCCCCTTATATTTTGACCATTTCTATAATTACACATATTATCCTGGGTTCTGAAAAAGCATTTTTAAAAAGATTTTTATTTATTTATTTGATAGAGATTGAGACTGAGAGAGAGAGAGCGAGAGAGAACACAAGCAAGGGGAGATGCAGTCAGAGGGAGACGGAGAAGCAGACTCCCCGCCAAGCAGAGAGCCCGATGCGGGGCTCGATCCCAGGATTCTGGGATCATGACCCGAGCCAAAGGCAGCTGCTTAACCAACTGAGCCACCCAGGCACCCCCGAAAAAATATTATTGAACCCATAAATCTTCACTGACAATGTTTTATACTTTTTGTGGGTTTAAATGGGAGTAACTGAAGGGAATACTGTTTGCCGAAGAAATTAAACTGAGGAAACAGGCAGTGAAGATGGGGTGAGAAATGAAAACAAGAAAGAACATAGAAGGTCTAGGAGAGATGACTGGGAAGATGACAAAGGGAGAGATTAGGAGGAGGAGAGGAAGCAGGGGAAGGAAGAGTAGAAGGAATGAAATGTGTAAGCAAGTGTCCATAGAGCACCACACAGCATGAAGCTCAGGGAAGAGAAGTGGAAGGAGGTCGACCAGGAGGCTTGGGAGAATAGGTGCACAGGCTGGAGCTAGAGGAGAAACGGGGTGACCCTGGATTCAGTGGGGGCAGACAGGCTGTGACAGGAACACAGCCTTAGAGCTGGATGGAGACCAGAGAAATCAGTGGGATAATGGGCTGGGAGTAATCGGCAGAATGGCTTTCTCCTCCACAGGAGGAGAAATTATTGTTCAAAAAAATATACTGAAGATTTCTACACAGAGCAAAGAAGCAAACCAGGAAGTGGAAAAGCAATTTCTTTTGGCATCCAATAGAATATGAATAAAACATGAGTAGCTTTAGGGGGAAATGACAAATTAAGTTAAGACAATTAGGCTCTGTCTTCAGGAAGGCCTGGATAAGACCATTTTAGATAATGGAGGCCCCCAAAATACACAAGTTCCTAATTGTATTTGGCTGGTTTTCTGTGCTTCCTGACATTTGGTTAGAGGGAAAAGGCTATAACAAGCCAGAGCTAGCCCATTTCAGAAATGTCTTGCTGTTCCTTAAAAACAAGAGACCCAATCTAAAGCAAACATATTACTACCTAACCCTTCAGACCGGTATTAATCATAGAGAACATGAAGGTATGTGCTTTAATTTTCAGTTTGTTAGTTATAAAATCTTGTGATTCCTCTTACTTGAATTTGTTCCTTTCTTCCCGTTCTATCCTCTGCAACCTTTCTTCTCTCTCCTGCCGCCGCCGTTCTCTCTCTGCTGCCAGTGACTCTTGGTGCTGCCTAAAGGATGATGTGAGAAGACCACTCAGTGATGACCTAAAGATACAGAGTTAATGTTTTAGTGGCTTGACCTGTAATTAAAAGCACCCAAGTAGGAATAAGCCAGACTTCGGTTAGAATTGAACTGGCTCACTGGTACCTAGGTATTGCTGGGGGAAAATTACTGAGTATTTCAGGATCTTCATCTGTAAATGGAGGGAATTAACCCACTTCATGTGCTGGAAGGACAAGAAGGTGGTAATGTATATAAATCACTAAGCACCATGCTTGGCATAGAAGCAGTCATCAATGGTGGGTGTTGTTATTCCCCAAAATAATTCCAGTAATATGCGTACCATATAAATACAGGTTCATCCTCTCTCCATCCCCCCACTTTCTCTCTCTTTACAGAGAGATACACACACATTTTAAACCTGTCTACGGAAAGACTTTATGGAGCCAACATTCAATCTAAAGCCGTTTTCTTACTCAGCCATCAATTTAAAAAAATGAAATCTTGTCATTTGCAAAGACATGGATGGAACTAGAGGATATTATGCTAAGTGAAATAAGTCAGTCAGAGAAAGACAACTATCATATGCTCTCAATCATATGTGGAATTTAAAAAATAAGGGGCACCTGGGTGGCTCAGTAGGTTAAAGCCTCTGCCTTCGGCTCAGGTCATGGTCCCAGGGTCCTGGGATCGAGCCTCATATCGGGCTCTCTGCTCAGCAGGGAGCCTGCTTCCTCCTCCTCTCTCTCTTTCTCTGCCTGCCTCTCTGCCTACTTGTGATCTCTGTCTGTCAAATAAATAAATAATTATTTTTAAAAATAAATAAATAAAAAATTTAAAAAAATTAAAAATAAAATGGAGGATTATAGGGGAAGGGAGGGAAAAATAAAATAAGACAAAATCAGAGAGGAAGATAAACCATAAGAGACTCTTGACTATAGGAAGCAAACTGAGGGTTGCTAAAGGGGAGGGGGTAGGGTAATGGGGTAACTGGGTGAGGGACATTAATTACATGATGTAGTAAGTACTAGGTGTTATATACAACTGATCAATCACTGACCTCTACCTCTGAAACCAATAATACAGTATATGTTCATTGAATTGAAATAAAATAAAAATCTATCTATCTATCTTTAGGAAAAAAACTGTTTTCTATTTTACATATACTAAAAATATATTTTAGTGTACACCAGATTCTCAATATACGCCCTCAAAATAAATAACTGTGTCATCTTAAAACAGGTGTTGGGATAACAGATGAAGAAAAAAAGACCCAGCAATGGTCCAATGGTCTGAAATCTGATTGGAATTAAGGAAATTTCATTCTATGTCAAGAAGCATCCAAGAACATAGAGCATGTTCAAAGGATTTGACTCTTGGTGATAACACACAATCTGGACTGTCCACCGAAGATGGCCTTCTGGGGACAGCCAGCTGTGGGAGGCTTCAGTGAGGGATCACAGGGGTGGGGATCCCAGGAAATGTTAAGTCAGGAGAATGGGTGGGAAAAGGGAAAATTATGTAAGTACATGAAAAATAAGGAAGGGAGACTGTCGGGAAGGAGAGTCTGTTGGACCTCTGGATAATGTCAAAACAAATCTGTATAAACAATGAGGCCTTAATCTATTGAAAAAAAATTCCAAAAGTAAGATACAACTATTTCTGAAATATTGGTTGAGTGAAATCCTACTTCAGTTCAGTGAAAACATGCCACCTGGTGGAGAACACAAGGGTCCTTAGCACGGGAGAAAGATATGATTCTGATATTACTCATATTCTGCCATAAGTCCCATAGCCATTCTCCCTAGAGAAGGGGAGTGGCCTCTGGCTCTCTTTCAGAGGTGGCAGATGTAGAGGGAAGAAATGGCCATTCCTGATAGCTCCAGGAAGGGAGTCACCACACCCTATACTCCAGGCCCACTAGGGAGCTAGACATCAGCCCTGGACATTCAGGCATGTATAGAATTGGATTTCTCCTTCACATAAATGAAGTCCAGACTATCTTGCTTAAGTTGCTATTATTTATTTTTCTGTTACATGCCACTAAATCTAAGCCAAAGGTGACCAGGTTTACCATACCTCTCACACAGGGATTGACAGAAATTTGTTATGGACATGATGGATTTTTGGACTTGAATTAATAAATTTAACATAACAAAGGAACATATACACCCAATGCCCCAAGTTAAAGAAGACACATTCGTCTCAAATACACAGAGACTGTCCACACACTGAGTGCCGATCCTGCCACAAAGCTCATAAAGAAATGCCAAAAACTGGTTTCATATGGGCTACCTTCTTAACCACAATGCAACTGAATTGAATAGAAGAAGGTAAAATTTAAAAATTTTAAATTTGTAAAAATTTAAATTGTAAACCCTTCTAAGTAACTCGGGCCAAAGAAGAAACACACAGAAAATATTCAAAGGCTACTATAATGAAAAAGCTATATATCAAGATTTATAGGATGCTTCTATAGTAGTACTTAGAAGGAGATTTATTGCCTGCAGTGTTTATATTAGAAAAGAAGTTAACTCAATAATCTGAAAAGCAACAGTAGAATAAATTCAAAGAAGGCAAAAGAAAGGAAATAAAGGTATGAACAAAGATGAATGAAATAGAGAAATCAAGATACAGAGGAAATCAACAAAATCAGGGGCACCTGGGTGGCTCAGTGGGTTAAGCCTCTGCCTCCAGCTCAGGTCATGATCCCAGGGTCCTGGGATCGAACCCCATATTGGGTTCTCTGCTCAGTGTGGGGCCTGGTTCCTCCTCTCTCTCTGCCTGCCTCTCTGCCTACTTGTAATCTCTCTGTCAGGTAAATAAAGAAAAACTTAAAAAAAATCTTGTAAAAAAAACAAAGCTGATTTATAATTTTTACATAATAATAAATACATTCTGTCAAAATTGTTCAAGAAAAAAGCTACAAATAAACAATATTCAAGAATGGCACCTAGATACAACTATGAATATTAGAGGAGACAAAAATAATTATGAGAAAATGAGAAATTTTTATGACAGTATGTTTGGAAACTTTGACAAAATGGATGATTTTCTAAAAATAACTTACTAAGTCTGACTGAAGAAGAAATATTTAAGAAAGCCCTGTTAACCTTAACAAATTGAACCAATTAATTACAGATATATCCATACACACCAAAGTGAAACAAACAAAAAATCCCCACAAGTCTCAGACTTTTTAAAGTATTTTCTATAAGATAATCAGAGAAGAGCTCTTTTTACTCATACACAGTTTCAAAGAATATAAAGAACAAGCTCCCAGCTCATATTATGTGATTAGTAGTACTCTGACACAAAACCCAAACAAGAACAGTATGAAGACAGAAACTTATATACTGACTGCAAATGTAAACACCGCTGCAAAGTCTGAAATAAAATCACGTCTTGTTTGTCCAGTGGATGCAAGGATGTTTAAGATGTAAATATCAATGACTGTAATTTACCAAATTAATAGATACAGGAGAAAAACCATGACTATCTCTAGAGATGCAGAAAAAGCCTTAAATGCAATACTCACTTGTTATTAAAAAAACAACAACTTCAAAAAGCTTAGCATTGGAGAGCACTGTCTTAACCTGACAACGGGTATTTAACAAAATTTTTTTTAAAACTATGGTAAACATTCCTCAATCCCGGAACATTAAGAGCATCTTAATGTTAGAATTGTTCAATCAGTGGGGAAGTGATGGACTATATAACAATTGGACTATCAGCCACATAAAACAAAATATCATTAGACCTTCCACATGCCAAACACAAAATAATTTCTAGGAGTTTAAGTGGAAAATGTAAAAAGCAAAACTTTGCAATGTTTGATCTCAAGAAGGAACTTTAATACCAGAAACCAAAAAGGGTAATCAAACAGGAAAAACTTGATACATTTATATATATTAACATTTGAAATTTGTACACATTTAAAGAGTATTTATGAATAAAGAAAAGCCACCACCTAGGAGGAGCTACTTGTAACACATATAAACCACAAAGGATTAGTATACATACAACAAAAAGAACCACTCTACATCAGAAAAAAAGAAACTACTCAGTGGAAAAAATGAACATAAAATAATGGACATTTTGTGCCAGAGTGTTGGTGGTATAGCGGTTAGCATAGCTACCTTCCAAAAAATAATGGACATTTTGCTGAGTAAGAAAATTAATGGCCAATAAATATACAAATGATGCTCATCTCACCTTCACTAGAAATGAGGGGAAAAGAATGCAAGTTAAACCCATAGTGATATATTGTTTCAGATGTCTCAGATTGCAGGTTGACAAAAAATAAGAAAGTAGTTGGAAGAATACTAATAGCAAGCTGTATTTCTGTGAAATTTAAATACATGCAAAGCAAAATCATGCATGTACAGAATATATATATAACATATATATGATGTATATATATATGACATGTACAGAAACAATAAAACCAATTTCAGGTGGTCATCACCAGCAGAAGAAAAAAAAAATCAAAGGGACAGGGGCTTCAATTTTATATATAATATTCTTTATAGCTCTAGAACTTTGTCATTATTGAAAATCTTCTGTAAGCCTGGAATATATTTTTTGAAATCATTCTTTTGGTCTTTAAAAATAAAAGTTCTTCTTTTAATATCAAATATCTTTGAAGCCCTAAGCTAGCTGAACATTAAAAGTTAAGTCTAGTTCCAGAATTTTATTTTTTTTTTAAGATTTTATTTATTTACTTGAGAGAGAAACCAAGAGAGAGAACACAAGTGAGGGAGAGGGAGAAGCAGGTTCCCTGCCAAGCAGGGACCCCGATGTGGGACACGGTCCCAGGACCCTGGGATCATAACCTGAGCCAAAGGCAGGTGCTTAACCACCTGAGCCACCCAGATGCCCCTAGTTCCAGAATTTTAAAACAAAAAGTAAGGTACTCTACAGAGAATTATTTTAGGGACTATTTTTCCCCTACAGGGGGAATTTGAATCCAGCCCAGCTTCCCAGCCTGCCCTGTGTGGCTGTTTGTTAAACCCCAGCAGCTTTATCTCCTGAGGTCTCTTTTCAGAGGCAAGACATAGGAGCGAACTTGGTGGTCTGGGCTCTTGGATGAAGTGCGAGATAAGGACCCTGCCAGTCCCCCTTATACTTCTGACTTTAGTTTGTTCTTCTAAGTGTTTCCACTTATTTCAGGGAAAACTTAATACATAAGTTACTAATGGGCATTAATGAAGTCGCAGTGAAGCTTCTCTGTAGCCTACCATAACATAATTTCCTTATGTCAGCTGTATTAGAGCCTATATAAAATTAAAGTAGCATTAGAACTTGAGAAAGTTAAGGATGGTCCAGTTTAGTCAAATGGATAGGCCATTCCTTCTTGCAGACTGTGCTCATGCCCACTTGGACCTTGTAAGGAGCCTTCTCATAGTGACTCTCTGGTCGGCACACAGCAATCGCACTGTCAGGGAGCATTAATGATACGTGAAGTCTCCTTCCTTAATAATTTCCATTTGGAAAGAACTGAAATGTGAGCGGTTAACTCAAAGCAATGCAGAGTGGTTCCTCTTTTCTGGAAATGAAACAAAATCTGGAAATGAAATCAAGATCCATTCTCTTGAGCACCCTAACACTGATCCCTGAAGCAAGAAGGGAGAAAAAAAAGACACACACACCCCTGCCCCCACCATGAGCTTTTCTTTTTCTTTTCTTTACTTTTTCTTTTTATTTGACAGACAGAGATCACAAGTAGGCAGAGAGGCAGGCAGAGAGAGAGGGAGGAAGCAGGTTCCCTGCTGAGCAGAGAACCCAATGCGGGGCTCGATCCCAGGACCCTGGGATCATGACGTGAGCCGAAGGCAGAGGCTTTAACCCACTGAGCCACCCAGGTGCCCCCACCATGAGCTTTTCTGTCCTAGATGCATATAAGCCACTTTGGTCATACTGGAAACAAAAGTCTAGAAACATAAAATTAATAAATTAAATTTCCGTAGGTCTCCTGGATAAGCCAACATCTAGGAACATACACTTGGTCTTGTAAATCCTATTTCTGGAAATGGGCTCAATCTATAATATCAGTGTTGGACTGCATTCAGACCATACAAGGAGCATTATCCCAACTCATTCCTTAAAAAACAAAAACAAAAAACCCCCTAACACCCAAATACCAGAATTCAAGCTAGTATGGTAAGTTCTTCTCCTTATAAAGGCATCTTTAACAGATTTTTATCTTTCATATTCAGTTTTCCAGGAAAAAGACCTACAGTGATTGGAAGTTGCTGTGATGTTTAACCTTGGCCGGTGTGAGGGCCAGCTATGGCGAAAAGGAATGAGCACAAGTCTTACAGAAAACCTGAGCATGGCCAATCGTTGAGCACCTGTGAGCCTAGTTCACTTGTTTGTAAAATGGTGGCAATACTACTTGCCACTCATGAAGCACTGTCAGGTTAACACGAGTGTAGGAAGGAATTTGCTCAGAACAGCATCTGGGACACAACAGGTACATGCCACATCTCATTTTATGTGGGGAGCCTAAAATCTCTAAACGCGGGGGAGAAGTCAAGCTGCCGTCGCCAAGGCTAGATCTGGAATAGGACCCTGGCAATTCCAGGCTGAGAGGCAAGAGCAGGCTGGGGGTTTGATCTGAACCTTCCTGCAGTGGCTTCCAGCCGGCTGAGTCACCGGGACGGCGCGCCACCCCGGAACGCAGCTGGAAAGCTGAAGTCATGTTAGTTACACCCGAGGCAACTGCAACTGAGTGAAGCCACCTAAGAATGCAGGTGGAGAGGAGCCAGAGAGAGGTTTTGCAACCGAGCGGATGATATACTCTGAGGGAGAGGAACTGCAATATTTAATCTTGGCCATACCAGGCCCCGGGGGCTGCCCCAGAAACCCATCTGGTTAAAGCCTCCCCCGCCAGTATGTCTGAAACAGGAATTCCATTTCACTGAAATGGGGCTGGTAATAAGAGTTACCATTTATGGAGACAATACTGTGTGGCAATGCTTTTATGTGAAATGGTTCTTTTAACCCGACGACCTCTTGCATGAAGTTCCGTTATTCTCCCCTTTATAGTTGAGGAAACGGAGGCCAGAGTCATCCCATTTTGGATATAGCAGAGCTGGGCATTTAAACAAGCCCGTTACACCAGACCTCTAGTGTTGACCGAGGTCTTAGAGAAAATTCAAGAGCAAGGAAGACGTTTCATCTCATTTTATGAGGCCAGCGGTACTCTAGTGTACAACCATTTTGGAAGACAGCTCAGCAATTTCTTAAAAAAATAAACAAGTTCCTACCATAGGACTCGGCCATTTCATTTCTTGGTATTTAACCAAGAAAAATGAAAGCAAATTTCCATACCAAGACTTGCAAACAAATGCTCATAGCCAAAATTTGGAAACAACTCAAATGTCCATCAACACGTAAACAGATAAACTGTTTATATTTATACAATGGAGTACTAGTATACTAGTATACAATGGAGTACTAGTCAGCAATAAAAAGGAATGAAGTATTTAAATGTACAATACAATGAATGAATTTACAAAATGGTTATGTTAATTGAAAGAAGTCAACCCCTCCCTAAGAGTCCAGACAGTGTGATTACATTTATATAAAGGTCTAAAAAATGTAAACTAATCTATAATGATAGAAAGCAGACCCGTGGTTGCTTGGGATGGGGGGCGGCAGCCATAATCACATAAGGGCATGAGAACATGTCTGGGCTGACAGATATTTGCATTATCCCAATTGTGATAATGGTTTCACCTGCATATACATACAGCAAAACTTCTGCTCAGGGGCGCCTGGGTGGCTCAGTGGGTTGAGCCTCTGCCTTTGGTTTGGGTCATGATCCCAGGGTCCTGAGATCGAGCCCCGTATCGGGCTCTCTGCTGGGCAGGGAGCCTGCTTCCCCCTCTCTCTGCCTGCCTCTCTGCCTACTTGTGATCTCTGTCTGTTAAATAAATAAATTAAAAAAAAAAACACTTCTGCTCAGCTTTTTTAGGTCAATTATTACTGTACAAGCTATTTAAACACACACACTCCTTTTGGTAAGTTGGAGTTAAGTCTTATTTGTAAGAGAAACAGATCTCAACATTTTTTATTAAAAAATTATCCCTGGTGATATAGTAACAGAAGTTGAACTAAGCTCACAAATTATCTGATATTTGACATGATCACTTAATTCACAAATAGATGATTTAATATGAAGATATAGAGATCAAAGAATAGTAATAAAATGGCAGTTCGACAATGTGTAACAGTGAGGTTGTCCTCACAGCCTGGCTATGAAATTGGGGGTCACCCGATCTAAGGATCACAGGAGAAGAGGTAATTCTCGGTCCTGCCTAGCTCTAGAAGGCATCTGCTTGCCCTGAAATGAGGAAATGTTAATCTTCTTTCACACTTCCAGGCTACAACTCAGCTCTCAAAATGAAATGAGCAAGCTCCAGAGGCAGCCCCAAGAAACTGGCAACTTTTCTCCATCATCACTGCTACAATACCGGAGACTTCGGCCATCAAAGACGGGGACATGGGTTTAAGGCTTCTTTTTGCTTTTCCCAGCTCTGTGGGTGTCACTCTTCCATCTGCATTCTCTGAGGAGTGATATTTGCATTTCCTTGTGAGAGATCTCACCTAACTCGAAGTGTTATGCGCACTGTTCTCACTTCCAACAGAATTACGATACGTACCCTTTAAGGTTACTATGCTTACCTTGTATATAAACAAGGATGAGAGAATTATGTAGTTAAAAAAAATCTATTCTAATCCCACCTTCCAAAGGAAGAAAAGAGGATTCTGTGAGGTTAAACCTGGTCAGGCACCTGTTCGCCTGTTGATTTGACAAAGAGATATAGGACAGGGCAGCGAACAGGGGGCTGGGGAATCTCATGTGGGAGACAGAGAAATGGCAGCTGCCCAACAGTGAAGGAGCAGCAGTCGTCCTACGGGAAAAGGCAAGACGCGTGAGATCAGCCCAGAGTGCTTTTAGCCTGGCACAAAGAAAAACCATCTCTTTATAAGTCATGTAAACATGGATCCTGTAGAGCATAGTCCTGTCTTCATGATTTTTCCCAAATCTTATAATAAAATGGCTAGTCTAGTGAAGTTACCCATCTTGATCCCATGGGTTTGTAGGACCCACATCCACTACCACAGATTACTGTAGATTTGTGAACCCCATTTTGGAAACAAAGGGATAAACCCATGATGAGTCAAAGGACCGAGAGCTGAAATACAGGTACGTGAACCCATAGAGACGTTACAGTTCATTCTGTCTGAGGAAATCAGAGGACTTTTATAGGACAGATGTCATCTCCATGGCTTTTGGAGGCTGAGGAGGAATCCAGTGAGTGAATAAAGGAGAAATGAGTCAAAGAACAGAGCATGTTTGAAGGAAGGGGCCTCAGGAGAGCCTGGTATGCTCATGGTGGCTCTCCATCCCCACGGGGTTCAAGTACAGTGAGGGTGGGGGACATGATGGCTGAGGAAGCTGGAAGGTGCACGTGGGACTCAAACAGGAGCGATCCTATTGGTGATGGTAATCGGGCTGGGCTTCACTGATAGGCAGTGAGGGTCATTCTAGGTTTCTAAGCAGGAAAAGTCACCTGCTAAGATCTACATTCCGGAAGGACATTTACTTCTCAATAGCTAGTCCAGGCATGACAGAGATCTGGAACTAAATCTCTCATAGGAGGAATGGTGAGGAGTCAGCTCTAAAACACATGTGGGAGAAGAGTCCCTCGAGTCTCTGTTGAGGATTCAGAGTCCTCCTGCAGTACAGAGGGCTGACGGTCCCCCAACAGCTGGCATCACCGCATGAAGCTGCCATCAGGGAGCCAGACCCCCCACCAACTCCCGTGGCCAATGCACCCATGCTTCCCCCTCCCGCACTTCGGCTGTAACACAGGCGATTAAAGAGCACCCCACTGAGCCTTATGGGAACCCAGCGTGACAAGACTGGAATCAGGAATCAGTGGCAGGCAAGAAGGAAGTCTACATGGTAAAAGGAGAACACGACTGCTCCGAATGGTAGGGACTCAATCCACATTGGTGCCTTTTATTTCCTATTGGCATTTATGGATTGGGTGCCATTAATTGGGATCACATAGCAAGGCTATGCCTTTTATCCTATTTTATATGCTATTCAGGATTTTCTCAGTGACTTTCGAGGTTTATGTATTTTTTTTAATCTACTTTTATGGGGGAGCCACCTGGGTGGCTCAGTAGCTTACATGTCTCCCTAGGCTCAGGTCATGATCCCAGGGTCCTGGGATCGAGCCCTGCATCGGGCTCCCTGCTTAGTGGAGAGCCTCCTTCTCCCTCTGCCTCTGCTGCTCCCCCTGCTTATGCTCTCTCTCTCTCTCTCAAATAAATAAATAAAATATTTTTTAAAAATCTACGTTGACCAATTTAAATTAAAAAAAACTTTAAATCTCCACTAGACAGTGGGGGTCTTGACTCCACTAACACAATTTTTAACAAAGTACTGTATAAATCATGTGATGGAACATAACCAGCAAGTATTAGAGATCGAGAAAACCACATGGATCATGTATTTGAAGAAAGTGGTGGTTTGAAGACCAAACAAATAAAACCTCAAGGCACATGTAGGTACCAGTGAAGGCAAGAGATTATAAAAGCCAAAGTTGACCAGAACAAGAGGACACGAATACGCATATCCATGCAGAACAGAGAGCCCACATGGAGAAGACAGAGGTAATAGCAAGTTACAGTCAGAGCAAGAGTCAAAAGGCCTTCCAGGCAGGTAATAAGTAAATAGAAGAGCCTGAAAATAGGCAAGAAATGCATGGAAATGAAAATCCTCATTCTGGCGAAGAAGTTACCACACCAGTGGTGGAGACAGATGTTGAAGGGGATCCCACAAGGGGGAGCTTGACTTGAGAGAAGTCACTGTTCAACACAGCAGGCTCCCACTCTCCTAGTCCTCACTGCTCAGTCTCAGGCTCCCCAGATACCCCTCATTCTCTGTTCCATATATTAATCACCATAAAACACCGCACAATAGCAGATGACAAAAATAACAGGACTGTTTCAAGGTAGCCCATGATGCAGTCCCCTCCAAAGATGACTGACTGACTGGAAAAGATAAGAACTGGGAGGAGGGAGAGCACCCGACAGCCTCAGAGAAGACAGGAGATGGGAGATGCACCTAACGGAACAGTCTGAACACAGACCCAGGTGTGAATCTGTGTTCCTATCAGTGTATGATGAATTGGTAGGGAAATGATGGATTATTCAATAAATAGTATGCAAACAAGCAAAAACATTTAAGGTGGGTCTCTGCCTCATGCTATATGCCAAAATAACTTCTAGATAGATAAAATATTTCAATGTGAAAGTTGTAGCTTGAAATTCTGGAAACAAGCACGGGAGAAAAGGCTTGCTTCATGAGGAACACAAAACCAGAAGACAAAAAAAGATTAATATATTTAATTCATAAAATTTAAATTTTTCTGTATGGCAAAACCACCAGAAATGAAGTAAAAGACCAGTGACTGAGGAAAATAATGGCTGCTCTTATCAGAGTCTATAAATAACCTCCACACTTGGGTAAGAGCTCAATGACCATGAACCAAACATTCCCAGAAAAGGAAGTATTTATTAAGGGCTTGTGGATATATGAAAACAAGCTCAATCATGTTCACGGTAAGACAAGGGCAAATTTAAATTTTACTGACATATAACTCTTCACTGCCAGGTGAGCAATGGTTAGAAGCTGAATGATCCTTTTGCAGGGGAATCGGCAAACAAACTCTCTCACACCATGGCTGACAATCAAAATGCGTACAGTCTTCACAAAGAGAAATTTGGCAAAATTTAAAAGGCATCAACAACCGACTTAGTAAACCTGTTTCTAGGACCTTATCCTATGGATAACCACACATACACCACATGACGCAGAGGAACGAATTACACTGCACTGTCTCTGGTCACAGCAAGACACGGGCCCATCAGTATGGAATTGGGTACATGAAGAGAAAAAAGCAAGATGCGGCCATTAAAAAGAATGCAATAATTTTAAGTACTGTGGGTGGGGGGAAGACCAAGACATATTTTTTAAATGAAAAAGCAGAATACAGAATAGTTTATACAGTGTATTACTATTGTGTAACCTTTTAAATGCTGTGTGTTGTACTTGCAAAGCCCACATAAAAATAAATTTTAAAGTTGCATCCTTTACTCATCCCTTATTATGCATTATTACTCCCAATGGAGCTGCCATTACTTATACGTGGGTTTACTGTCAATCCAGGAAGTAGGAAAAACTCTGCTAGGACAACTATATGGGGCAGACATTTCCCGAATTTTTCTAAAGGCTCTTGATAGGAATCTATAGAACAGGCAGGTGACTGTCCTTTCCAGTCACCAATGGTACTGTTGTAAGTGGAAGAGAGAACACAATCATGGCTTAAGGCACATACTGACCCTCCAGGTTTCAGCTCAATAAGTGTACAAAGTTCCCCCCTGACCGCCTGAAATCTGGGCCTGGTGTTCTCCCAGTGTGCTCCCATGGAGCACTCAGTGTGTGTCCCTAACGCCCCCTTTCATGGTATAAGCCGGGCCTTGTTAACAGCATATTCCCCAGGCCCAGCACCAAGACTGACGGACTCAAAGTACTTTCAAACCCAGGCACTGGACTTCTGACCCCTGCTCAGTCACCCAGTAACTGAGGTCACCACACGAAACAAGCACCTGGCCGCCATTTCTGAAAAGGCCCACAAGATGGAGATGTCACTGCAGGGATGGAAAGAGAGTGCCGTCTGCTCTTCCCAACTTCCCAGACACATTTGCTGTGGTGTAATTATTGTTTGCTTGTTTGTCTCATTTGAATATTCAACATGAGTGGTTCAAATAGTCTTCTAATTTTTTCTTATAAAAATATTTAGAACATTTCCATTCAGAAAGCACATTTTCAAAATTGAAGCATTTAGAAAGTCTGCTTTCGGTAAACGGTTGCTTCTTATATCCTCGAGGGCCTTTGCAAATAGTTCTGGTTTTCTTGTTTTCTTTTGTTTTGGCACAACTCAACTTCCAATTTCATGAAAATTAACGTTACGCTGTTTCTGAAAGAGAGCCCTATAAATGAGGCTGTAATAGGAGATCTGGAGATGGCTTCCTTTTAATACCCATGCCTTGACTTAATTCTGTATATTGTTTCTTCAGTTCTTCCTTTCTAGGTCAACTTATCATTCCAAATTTGATTAGTGTCCAATATACTAGTATGCTTGGGAAAAATATGGAAAACTCTAAGCTCACAATGATGCCTGGTGGCATCTAGGCCTGTTGTAAGTGGCCCGACCTGCCTGAAGAGATGTTTAAGTTGGCTTGATTCTCCTAGGACTTCCGGGAAAGGAGACTTATTTCCAAATCAAGGGAATAGACTTCTAGATCTTTCCAGCAGCACCCTGACAAGCTGTTTATTCGTCAGGAGTGTGTTAACAGAAGACGTGGTTTCTCACTGCAAAATGCAACTCTTGTTCATAATGCTTTAACGTCTTTCCTGAGTTTTTCATCTTGGTTTCAATAATTATGTGTATATAAAACATCTCAATAGCATTACAAATTCTACTGAAGCATATACCTCAGTAAAAACAATCATATACCTTAACAGGGCAAGAAATAGTCATAAACATGAAAACAGATTATGAGTGACATCCAAAGAATCCAGTAGTCAAAAATGAAAAAGAAAAAAATTAAGCTGCATTAAATTATATATTATGATATGTACAACTGACATCATACATTTGGGTGATGGTAAGCAAGCATGAGTTGGAGTTGGGGTCCTCCTTATTTTTACAGTCGCCAATATAAGCCAGCAAGGCAAGAGTAAACATGGTGGCACAGTCAGGCCTAGGGACCTGCTGGTCTTAATAACGGAACAGCACATCTGATGTTTCAAATGATTCATCACATGGTTTTTCAAAGCCATAGACAGTGATAGTTGGGAAAAATCATGCAAATGTAAAGGAAGTAACAAATCCTTTGCAGTTTTACTTGCTAGTGGATGCGGCAAAGGTGCAGGTAAAGAACTCTCTATGGCAGAGACCGTTGTAGGAGAGAACAGACCACTTAGGAGAGGAAAGGCCCCGTTACTGGTTTCTCGGGTCACCAGGTGTCAGCAGGCTGCCTGGAGGGTTTTCATGCCACTACCTTCTTCAAGCCAAGGACCACTGGGTCCACCTCCCTGGGGCCCCCCATCATCTCCCTGGGTGTCATACAGACTCCTCATGCCTTGCATGTCCCAGGTTAAACATCACCTTCGATTTGCTTTTCTTCTAGTACCTTCTGTCTCAGTTGCTAGTTTCTAACACCCTCATGTTCGAGCAAACCTGACCCCTCGCTCATTCTACTAGCCCTGCTCCCACCCTCCTCCAAGTCTGCCCAAACCCATAGCTCCTCTCAAGCCCCACGGCCACTGCCCTTCCTGGGCATGGTCAACTCTCTCAGACTCAGACACAGCTTCTGGCAGCCTCTGTCCCTGTGGCCTCAACCCATTGGGTCCATTTATGGATGTGTTAGAGCACCTCACCAATGCTTCCAAACCCTAACAGCTCCGGAGTTCTCAGGAGGAAGACTAGGCTCCTCCCCAGACACTCCAGGGTCCAGCCCCACCTTCCTCTTTTAATCCTCATCCCGCCCCACCTGGGCTCCAGGAGACTCTCAGCCAGATGGAGAAGGAGACACAGGCAGGGTCTTTCCAGAGGACTCCCCAGCTCTAACCTAGAACTGGGCTTCCAGGAGATGGGAAGGAGGCAGAGGTTGGAGCTTCCTCTTTAGGACCTGGGGGAAATTTCCCACAAAGCCCAGGGCTTTGGAAACCTGCAAACTTCCCATCCTTATAATTTGTCAACTTCAGACAAATTATATTCCCCCAACCAATAAGGGGGTAATTCACCTGATCCTTCAACTAGTGTTTCCTGCCATCTCTGCCATAGCCAGGCCCCAGGAACTATGGGGGACACGGCAATGAATGGGACCTGGTTCTTCTTCCCAAGTTGCTGTCCACCTAGCATGTGTAAGATTTGAGATGTAATATCAGTAAGATTCTAATATTCCTGACTTTGGCCTTCAATCTCACATCTCTTAAGATAAGGATCCTCTTCATTGGTGACCTCTCTGGGACCAGAAGTTATCTCAACTGATCCCAAGAAGAGGTACCCTAGGGTGTAGGACAGGGTCTTCAAGGTAATCAACTTGTTATCTTATTGTCAAGACCTAACTAAGCCCAAATATGCCCAGTCCAGGGCCATGCTGGGCTGTGGAACCTGAGATTTTGACAACAAGGTGCTTAGATGCCACCTTGGAAATTAATGTGATGGGTGGTGAGATAAAGCCTACTGGACAGCCCCCTCTTCCTGGGACTGTAAGGTCTTGTCTGCTCTCCATCCCAACCAAACCTCTAATCACCAGCCACGCTCAACAAAACGTACTTCAGAATACACAGAAGATGATCAGAGTACGGAATACAGGTCAAGTTTGTTTTAATTCATGATTTGAGGCAAACTCTGAATTGCTCCTGTCTAGATTTCTGATCTTGAGATACTGGATGTTCTTTCTTATGACATATTGTCACTTCCCACTGACCCACATAGTGGGGTTCACACAGCGCTTTCATGGGTACCTTTTCATTGGCTCATCAAAACCACCCTCTAAGGTAAGAGTTGGCATAAGTGGCATTTCACCCTCAGGGATTAAATAACTTCCCAGTGAGTATGTTGTAACCCTAGCCAGTCTTCTCTAACTCAGCACTCTTACCATATAAGGGTAACTGTTTTTAATTGTTCTAAAATTACAGGTCTTACCTTTTCCTTGTAAACACATCCTTGTGCAATCACTCGCTTCCAGAAGTAATAATTAGTTAATTTCTAGTGGTCTAATACTCTTGCCAAGTTACATTCCTTCCATGGACCCGTGCAATTCTTTTCTCTTCTGGTAGGTCCTGGATTAATTACATTAAGGCATTGACCTTAATGGGTCTACTACCTCCTGACTTATATGGACTTAATCGTTCCAAGGTAAAAACTGATGTTGATAGGACAAAATGCAGACCCTACACAAAACACCTAGAATGGTTTTTCACAGGTCAATCAAAGCATTCACATTTACGTACTTGGGAACAAATTTTTATACTTTCTATGGGAAGTTTGTAGGGAGATGAGACAATAGTAACAAATATCACCTCTAATAAAATATTTACTTTGTAGATAGTAGAAAGAGAAGATATTCTTGCCTCTGGACTACATTATGTAAAGGAAAACACCTCAGATTATGCTTTTTATTTATACTTTTCCTTTAGTTACTCTTAAACTGATTTCCTTCACTGGAGGACAGTGACGCGATCAGCATGCTTCTTACAAAACCTACCTTTCCGGCCTGGCCTCCGGTGGGTTTGAGAGAGATGATGCGGGAGCGGCAGGCACAGCAGATCCAGAAGGTCTTGAGTGATAAGAGGTGTTGCCAAGGCTGTTGTATCTAAACAGTGCAGAAGTTTAAGGTGGGGAGGAGTGTGGAAGGACAGCAGAGAAATGAGTACAAGTCAGTAAATGAATAACATTTAGCAAACAACCTTAATTTTTGTAAGAAAAACAGGCTTAGAAATGCTAATCCCGTTAGTGATTATTCTAACTTACTAACTGCTTTAACTGACTTACTAACTGCTTTGTTTTGATTACTTCTCATTTAGAGAGGTTTCCCAAATGCCAACATTGAGGCAGCAGGATATATGACAAAGGGTTTAAATAAAACCTTCATATTTCCTTGTTAAGTGTATGTTAATATTTTTTGCTAACAAAGAATCCAAATTATTTTCATTTGAAAATATGAAGATTCCTCATGCTTCCCATGGTGGTATAACTAGTGTTAAATCCATTAAAGATCTATAGAAAATACCACATGATGAGCTAAACAAACATCGTAGTAAAAATTCTGCCTTAGGTATTTCCCAATCAATGCCCTTCATTAAATGTCATCTTGTCACGCGCTCGATGACCAGGGAGAAAATGTCCTCAGACCTTTAGGACTTACCTGCTGACCAGAGGTACATGTATTCACGTTTTCAGCCAATATATATATATTTTTTTGAACCAAGAGTACAGCCACTGGGTTTAAATGAGCCTTTATCATTTCCCAGTCATCTCTGACAAGTTTTGGGATTTGTAAAATTCTAGAATTTTCCTTCTCTTTTTTAGAATAGCTGTCCTTTCTAGCAGTTTGCGTTTAGCTATTATCCCTCAGTGTGTTCCCAGAAAACATATCATAACCTCAAGCCCTTGTGGTGGGGAAGGAGGGGTTGGGGAGCAGACACTCATGGTGAGTTACAAATAATGAGATTCAATGAGCTCTGCCTCTCAATCTGCTCAGCCACAAGGCAGGGCTGACTCCTTTACCTAAACTGGCTGGGGACACTGTATTTGGGTGTATGGGACCCCATGGGTCACTATAAGTGTACAAAGATACAAAGAGCTTCCTACACCCAGTGAAACCAGTCCAAGCTTCCATCAACAGAAATTAGCACAAATCATTCTGGGAAGCAACTTAACTTCAAATGTAGATATCTTTTCACAGAATTAAGCCTACTTTGGGGAAGCTAACATAATTATGGTTAATTGCATATGGAAAATGTCATGCATGGTGATAGTCACTGGAACATTATTAAGATCATGGTAGAAAAGGTAGAAATTACCCAAATAGGTAACGACGCAAGAATGGCGAAAAAGTGTGATCTGTTATTTATTGATGGAATATTATGCAACCATTAAAAATGACTGCCAATTCTGTATGTGATAGTACGAGAAATGTTTATATGCATGCTCAAGTAAAACATCAGAATATATTATTTATACCAAGTTAGATTACAACTGTATAAAAACATTCTCCAAATCAAAAGCTATGTATAGAAAAAAATTAAAAATAGGCCATCTATTTTAAAAAGTGGAATATAGACATATATTTTCCATTTGCCTTCAGAAATTACATTGCTTTAATGGGAAGCAAAATATTTATATTACCCCAAATCTATCCTGTGCTGCTAAGTCTGGTGTGCTTAGCTACCGCTCTTCATGTGTATTCGGGATCACATGTCAGGCCTGTGCTTAGGACTGAGACTCGCCACCAGGCAGATGAAGGCTCAGCTCATGCAATCTTACCCCACCGTCCTCCTCAATGAACACATCACCTTCATAGGACGTGGCTTCTGGGCATTCCTTTTCTCTTCTCTTGAAAAACCCAACCTGCTATGTGTCTAACAGGTTAACTGCTTCTCCATGTGAGGGTTGGTTTGACTTTTCGAGAGTGCTCCCAAACCACAGGGCACGGAGAAGGCAAAAGGCAAAGGATGAGAAGAGCATACAAAGAAAGGAGGCAGCAGAGGAAGGAGAAAAAAGCTCACGAGCGAAGAAGAGGCAGAGAAGGGGGTAGAGAGCACTGTGACGTGGGCAGGGAAGGTGGCTGCGGTCAGGAGCTCTGAGACCTCAGGCTGCGGCCCTGCATCCCCCAGCCGCCTGGGCACTCAGCCTGTTACTCTACACAAGCATCTAAAACCATCCCCTTCCCACCAAAAGGGGACATCTTGGAGAGTGTTTTAACAGGATTACTTTCCTAAAATGGAGTTTAAATGACCTGATGGAAATAAAAACAAGCATAATGCGTATTCCCCCTGCTTTGGTTTTTCGAATGGTTGAGCAATTAAAATTGGAATACCTCCCAGTCTGTTCAGTTTTGCTTCTCAATTTCAGCCAACAAAATGGATCATACAACTCACTCAATTCACTGTACTTTTCTCCTCTGGCCCTTTATGCAGACTACCTGGTTGGTATCTACTAGAACCGGTTCAGTGGCAGTCCACCACTGGGCTGTACAGACTCCATGAAAACCACAGTGAGTGAACATCAGAAAATTAATAGGTACAAACAATATTTATACGGCATTCAGATTCCTGTCAGACAAAAGATTAAAAATTATAAAAATTTATTGGTTAAATATAAGGCAATCCTTACGCACAAGCAAGAAGCTGTTTTTCTTAATTTATGTGTACGTTCATTCCAGCAATGTACGTGTTTCTAATACTCCCATCCCCCAGGACTATAAGTAGAGGCAACGACCAAGCGGGAGGGACCTGGGCCCAGGAAAGCTCCATCAGAGCCTGTGAGACTGTCACCAGGAAGCCCAGAGTCACCCTCACGGGCTAACAGCACCCTACTGGGGAAGACGAGGTTGCCAAGTTATTTTTATTCCAGTCAAATGTACATTTCTTAACTTGCACAGAAATACTGTTCTTGGAGGACCTAAGAACCGTGTCAGAGATGCTCTAGAAAAATCAAGTGAGAGATCCAGCAAGCCCACAGTTTGAGACCTAGAAGAGACTTCTAGAGAAGCTGTAGTGTAAGGTGCTCAAAGTGGAGCTCACGCACTCCGGCAGGCATACCACGCCACCCTGGAAACAAGAGGAGGGGAGCTCAGAGCCACGCGTTCCGTATCTGCTCTTTTCCTAAAATGGGTCCACCTGTGGCCACTCCTAGGGTCTCCAAGTTCTCCTCTCCTGCCTCCCCTTCACAACTGCCTTCCGCATTTAGGGAAAAAAGCAACACCCTCACCCAGGCCAAATCAGCGTGGGGCAGTGTTTTGAGTGGCAAAACCTCCAGGATACCAGGCGAAGGCATAGTATGGGAAAGCCTCCCCCTTGAGGGAAACCCTTAAGAAATACTGAAGAAGGAGAAGGCCCTAGTTTATTCAGGAGCAACCTCAGAGCCAGGTCTCACACACCACTTCTATCTACCTGACCACCTACCTGGGAATTGTGCTGAAATGACATGAAGGTAATAAAACAAGCATAATGCTTTTTTTTTTTTTTTTTTGCCAAAATACCTGAACAATTATCCAAATAACTCACAGTCTGTCCACTTTTGCTTCTCAATTCTAGAAGTGAGATGGTTGTCACTGGGACATGCATGTATCGGAATTGAAATGTGAAGTCCGACTTTTTCTGACAGAAACTCGGCCTCATTCATCTGAGGACAGGCTTTGCCAATGAGGCATATGCAGGTGTTTCCCAGAATTTAATCATTTAAATCGGAAACCCCAAGGTTTTGACAAAAAGGAATTTAAAGCACATAGACAATAGACAAATTATATCTTTTACAACGGTTTAAACTCCTAACAAAAAACTACAGGCAGGCTATTTAAAACTTTGAGAGAAGTATGTGGCACCTGGATGGCTCAGTTGGTGAACCTCTGACTCTTGGTTTCGGCTCAGATCATGATCTCATGGGTCATGGGATCAAGCCCCATGTAGGGCCCGCACTCAGAGAGGAGTCTGCTTGGGATTCTCGCCCTCTGCCCCTCCCCCACCATGGGTGCATGCTCTCTTTCTGTCTCTAAATAAATAAACCTTTAATTTAAAAAAAAAAAAAAAACCTTGAGGGAAGTTTCAAAATATTCTTAGGTTGTATGTAAGCAGAAAGGTTGATGGTTACACTTCTAAATTAATTATATTTATTAGATGGAGTATCCAACACCTATTGCAACTGGTCCTATTTGTGGTGTGAAGGAGCTGTTCTTCAGGTCTGGGTCCCACAATCCTTCATTCAAAACAAGGCGTAACTTCTTGCTCGGCCCCCAGATCAAGGGTCCCCCAAATGCAGGCTCGGGCAAAAGCACTTTGTTGACAAGGACTTTCCTCAAGAACCCCTGGTGGGGAGGGGTCAAGGTTCAGGCCTGGTATTTGGAGCTGCTGCACAGATGAGCCCAAGAAGGAGAGAGACAGACTCTCTAAAAGAGAACTGTACAATGTACAAGTTAGGACCAAAACCTGGAGTACGGTGCTTGGGGTAGAAACCACTCCCCACTTCCCTGGCTGTCCCTGCCTTAGTTTCCTCATTGTAAATAAGGGCTGGTAACAGAAACTACCTCTCAGCATTAACTCTTTAAGATGTTAATTTCATGGAAAGTATAAGGCCCGGCTCATAATAAATAGATAAGTATTACCAATGATTATCACTCTAAGAGAGAAGCCATCAGTATCATCAATCATTGATTTTGGACAATTGATGGTTCAAAATATTCAAACCCTCTGTCCCCCTTTCCCCACCCTGCAGAGAACTCCTAAGCCAGGCAGTTGTGAAGGGCAGGCACACAGGCACGTGACGAGCAGCTGCCCAAATGTTCTTGTGCAGTTCTGACTTGCACACCTCCCTCCCTCTGTTCCTCTCACCAATTTTTACAGGAATTATCAGAGCGCTCATAATTAATAATGTAATTGCATCAATGCCTGTGAAGGGATTCAAACCGCAATTGCTTGCCATCTCATGGGGAGATCTTTGAAAGAAACCCACATACATTAGAATCAAACTAGAAAGCTCTAGAAAAGGGAGAGAAAATAAAGACACCCACCTATTAGAAGAGAAAGACCGGAAGTTGTAAGGTTCAGACGTGGAATACGTGCTCAAATGGGGGGAATCAGAGGGACTATTAAAGGAAGGAAAATCCCACTCAAAACACCGCATGAAAAGAGGGCAGAACACTTCGTGCTATGCTCCGCAGGTCAAACAAGGCCCACACAGGTAGGGGCAAAATGTATCAATTTTGTCAGACCATGCATATTTTTAAAAACCTGATGCTTAAAAATCCATTTTTAGTAATTATGTAATAGAAGAGCTCTTTGATTCAAACGAATGACAATTTTCTGCTCTTGCCTGAACCCTGGTAGTTAGTTAGTGGTTAGGGAGTTAGTTGACGCCACAGCTGCTCTCTGGTTGGACTGGAAGCCACACAAACACAGCTGCAAGTGGGAAGGTGCAGGCAACGTGCTCTGTGGCCCTCCCAGGGTGAAGTTCACACAGGCCTCCAGGAGGCGGGATCTACCTGCTTTCCTTCTGCGCCTCGGCCTCCTTCTCCTTGGCGGACAAGGGCGAATCCTCAAAGTCGTAGGAGAAGAGGTGGAAAGGGCTGTGGGGCACATAGGGCAGCTTTTCTATGGTCGGTGATGCCTTCAGGGGACCAGGTGCCGTAGACGAGGGCCGGGAGGCAGAGGCAGGGTTCAGGGGCGGTGACAGGAGGGCAGGCCCAGAGGACCCGCTGCGCGAGGGACTCCCCACCGCAGGGCTGGCTGGAAGCCACTTTCCCTGCGAGGTGGCCCTGGAGAGGGCTGAGCTCTCAGGTGCAGCATCCTCGCTGGCGGGGCTCTGCTCCGAGGCAGGTCTGGCCTCTCTGCTGACCCAGGAGGAAGGAAGGAAGCGGGGGGAAGGAAAGGGAAGCAAAGGTTAGGAAAGCGAACAAGACACAGAAACCCCACTACCATTACGGCCGCTTCACTCCAGAATCCAGCTGTGTGTTGAGCTGCAGCATGGAAGCCCACCACCAGAAGCTTCAGTTTGCCCCACAATCCCGGCGCCCTGGGCCTGTCAATCTGGGAGGCAAGACTTGCCGGACGAACGCAAGGACCCACCCCTGCAAACCAGTCTAGGCTCCAGGCCTTTGGAGGCTTGTGTGTGGGGATTTCATGGAGCCCCGAAGACTCCTCTTCAGTATCTCCCCAGCCTCCCCAGGCTCTCCCCACGGACTGTACTGGCATGTGAATTTCCACGATTTGAACTTCATTTCTTTCTCTTGGCCCAATTGAAGTTTGGTCCTCCTCCTAAAAATCCCAGCCTGGAGGGAGAAATATCCCCAAGCCTCGTCCTTTAGGCTCCTGCTTTCAGGTGCTTCCTCAAAAGCATGCACAGAAAAGGACAAAGGAGAAGAGATGCCAGCAAGGAAGGCCAACAGCCAGAAAAGAGGGACTGGAGCACTCAAGTCAAGTTTTGCCCACTTCACACTTTCCCCACAGCCCACCTCTATGACTAAGCCCTAGACATCTGGACTCCTGGAGGCCGCCCAGTTCTGCCACAATTGTAAAACTTTTCCATCTTCACAGAACTACATTTGGACCACTGAGATCTTTGGAGGTACACAGAGAATCTGTTAAACTCTGCATTTTTCAAGACCATGGTCATTTTCCCGGAGAACCTGACTCCCAGCCATGCCTATTCAGGAATGGGATGTGACCCATTTTCTTTTCTACCTCAAATTCAGAGGTCCCTGCGTGTAGAAGGGTGGGAACACAGCCGTTCCCCTGGCTGGATGAGGGGGTTGGGGGATGGCAGGAGACCTCGCCGCTGTGCTCAGCAAAGGCCCAGTACACACAGCATGCACACACAAAACAGCAGCCCGCAGGCAGAACACACAGGGCAAGACACTAACCCAACAGAAGTAAGCAGCATCTTTCTCGCCACTTGGAGGTCTGATTGGATTATGCCAAGAAATAAATACATCCAGGTCAAGGTTAATGAGTGCCTTAGCCACTGTGGAGATCCAGCCCCGGTGTTTACCATTTCTACTTTATTTCCTAAAGCTGGAAAGCCTAACTCTAGTTTGATCAAGGATGCCTCCAGGATCAGGTCATATAGAAAAAAGACCTGAGAGCAATAAACCTCCATTTACCTGTGGAAGTTACAACCCCATGTAAAGAGAGCACAAGTTCAAGAGGGATGCTGTGAAGGTTGCCCTTTCTAGCCAGACTCTTCCATCTGGTCCGAGGGGCTGTACCATGAGAGTAGCTGAGGGTGGATGGGTTTGTGTGGGCGGGACAGACCACGCACATGTAAGCTCATACAGAGCCAGACCAGCGGATTCACTGATGGTCTACAGGATCTCCTGTGGCTGGTTTTCAACCTACGGTGGGACTATCAACCAAACTTTCTTTCTCCCTAGAGCACCCTTGGGTATCATTACCCCCAGGGATGGCAGCTCCCCATAGGTGAGGGGCTCTGGCTAATGACAACCCTTCTCTCCCCGCGTTCTGACACGGGTGGCTCACTCTTTTTGACCAGGTCATTCTTTTCCTCTCTCCACACCCGCACCCTGCTGGCTTCTCCCCAGCCATTTCCAAAGCAGGGAAACAAATCACTAGTTTGTCCGATCAGAGAGGATCCCATGGCTCTTGGGAATAGCGGGCATCTCAGCATATCAGATGGACCCCTTTTTGTGCACTGGCGGCTTGGAGAAAGAGGCTGAGCAGCAAAAAATTCCATTGATTTTGAAGTTTGCAAGAAAGATGTTTCACCCTAATTTATCCAAGATTTCTTTGATCTTGCTCATTTGTGGAAAAAAACAGTAAAATTGTCAATTTGCAGGGGTAATCAGTTAAACAAAAAAAAATCAACTTTAGAATTATTTTTGAATGTTAGAAAATGAAATTACTGGTGATCACTTTTTCTCTTTTATAAACACATCAATCTGCGAAAATACCTATAAAATTAAAAATATCTGCAGGATGCCTGTATCTGTTAAGGTTGCCTGAAGGCAGAAAGAAGGCATCCTTGGAAGGTATGAGCAGAGGACAGTAAACTCCCTCGAAAGCCTGTAAAATCAGGGTACTTATTCTCAGAGTGAAAACAGATCATGGAAAATTCTTCTGGGCTGCATGGGGTGAAAAGCAGTCCTGTCCACTTGGAGAAAAAACAAACCTGGATCAATAACACAGTAGTTACCCACACTCTTTAGGCACTATTATATTGGTAGAATCCACAGGAGTAAGGGGACACATGGAATTATCCTTCCTACACTGCTGAAAGGGTTAGTAACATTCTCCGAGCAGACATGAACCTCCTTCCGGTTGGTGTCCATCTAAGCAAAGCACTAATGAGGGAGGGAACAGCAAGGAGAAAACCAGCTACATGATTTGTGATTTTTCCGCAAAGCAAGGTCAAGAAGGGAAAGTGCAGCTCTCTAATGAACACGTGCTCGGTTATTTCTACACACCTAGGCACTCTGTGGCTCTGTGTTCAGGGTGAGGATTGGCAGTGGGAGCCGGTGAGGAAGGGAGATTTCTAAAAGAGGGCTGCAAACTCTCTACCAGGAAGGGACCTCAGGCTGTTAGTGGGAGCCTGGGAGGGTCCAGGCTCGGTACCTGTCCTTGCCCTGACAGGGGGCGTCATCCTCTCTCTCCTCCTCTGAATTGGGCTCCGTGACTGGCTCCTCTTCCTCCTCCTCTTCCCTGAGACAAGGGCAGGAACAGAGAAAAACGCAGAGACACGAGATGGAAAAGCGAGATAAGCGTTACAAGCAGGAAGACAGAGCAAAACCCTAAACAAAACACTGCAGCTGGCCGAAATGAAAAGAATGCACTCAGTCTGTCAGGAGAGAGGAGACAGTTCAGAGATGAGGAAATCTGAGTGTGGGTAGAGATCCAATAAGCCAGCACGGGCCAAGCTTCTCTGTCCCGTTGGCTGGAGGCCCCCCGCCCTGCAGCCCTCCCCACCTCGCGGTTTGGGGCAGCTTCTGGCCTCGGGCAGGCCCCTCCTCCGCACAGAATAGAGTGGTGAGTGTTCTTGGCCTCATCCCAGCTCCTGCAGAAAACCAGAGTCCTCACTTCACTGCACCCCTCTGGGCTAGAAACCATGGAGGGTCAGGCCGATCTGGCACTTACCTCCACGGGGGACACGGTTTTTACTTTCTACTCCCTGGCCCCAGGGCATGAGGTGCAGGGGCTGATCCGCTGCCACCTCAAGGGTGGGCACAGGGTCCTGATGGGGTCAGTGATGTGTCACCCCTGAGATTTCTCCTGGTGCCTCCCGGAACAAATAACCATACGGGTCCCCAAAGTGTGTAGCTGCAAGTGGTGGACGGCTGCCTGTCACCAAAGCTGATCCAAGGACAGCAGAGGTGGGGGGTCGGGGGTTGTAGGTAGCCACCCCGTGACAATTTTAACACTCAGACCCAGTACTTTTGAAGCTCTACCCTCGCTGTTCACTAACGGAAGATAATAAATTCTCACTTGCATTTAAGACAGTTTAATTTGGGTTTTGTCCTTGAAGCTACATGAGTACAGACTTTGATAAATGAATCATAACAACCTCCTCTGGGCTCTGAGCCTGGTCCACACTGACTCATGTCACTCTCCACACAGAACCTCTACCCCAGGCCCTGCGGATTTCTCCGTCCCTTGAGTTCTTAACTCCAGTGATGTTCACCTTTTCTCACATCGGCCCTCATGCTCCGGACCTCACCATCATACAGAACCAGCCCACCTTGGAAAACTTACATCCAAACTTCCTACTGCACCCTGACCCCAAATTCTCACTCACCCCCATCTCTCATTCCCCTCCCCTCTCCAGGGCTCCACTGCCATCTCCTTGTGTCCCTCCTCTACCTTCTCAACGTGGCTAGCGCCTTCGTGCCTTCAGTCCTCACGAAGCCACCATTCCCCACCACAGGCAACATTTTGCCAAGATCTTTAATTCTTTTGCCCCCGCTGTCCTTCCCCTGTGTTTTCTCTTCTTACTGAAGTATCAAGTACATTCAGTATAGTAAACAAATCACTGACGTTTCACAAAATAAACACATCCCCATAACCAGGACTCCCTTAATGCTCCCTTCCAATTGCTTCCCTTCCCAACCCCACTTCAAACAGCAGAGATTAGCCTGGTGGGTTTTCCTTCTGGCTAGAAGGACTCATGTCCAGCTTCTTTTATTCAACATAACATTTGTGGGATTCATCTATGTCGTTATGTGACACTGAAGATCATTCTTGCTCATTGTTATATAATACTCCCTTGTATGAATAGACCACAATTTAGTTATCACTCATTCTACTGTTGATGATAACTGGGCACTTTTCGGTTTGAGGTTATTTTGAATATTGCTATTACGAGCATAGTAGTATATGTCTTTCATTGACTATATGTTTATATCACTAGGCAGTATGTATACAGGAATGGCATTTCCGCATCATTTATGCTTGGGTTCATCTTTGCTAGAACATGTTAAACAGTTTTTTAAAATGTATATCCCCATTAGTAGTGTATATGCATCCTGGCTGTCTCACATCCTGGCCAAAATTTGGCAGGTTTTGTCTATTTCATTTTAGTCATCTAATCTGTGTGTAGCTTTTAGAGGGATATGTAAGAGGATACCATTAAGACTGTTCCCTTGGCCTGTGGCCTGATGCCACCACCTTCACTCAGCTGCAGTGGGAATTTGAGGATGCCAATACTTCTAGTCTACCCAGAATGCCCTCTACACTGACAACAAATGGGTGTCTCTTCTTTAAAACACTGAATCCCTCCCTCCAAAGTGCCTTGATTTTACTTGCTCCCCCAGGAGGTAAATGCACCAGAAGCAAAGTCTGCTAGAGTTGGAGGCGCTCAGAGCCAGGCTGCTTGGGTTGTACCGCAGTTCCGCCACTTATTGCTGTGTGCCTTTGGGTCCCGCAGTCCTTGCCCTGCGTGGGCTAGAACAAGCTACACCTTGTGGGAGGGCTGCATTCCTATGTAAAAGCACTGGGGAAAGGCTTGGGATAGGGCAGACAAATCAGTTTGTTTTAGCTCTCAGCATCATCGACAACATCACCACTGCCTTTTGGGCCCTCTCAGGAAATCCCTAACATTTCGCACCGAGGGGCTCTCAGAACTCTGCTTGATGCCCCCCAAAAGAGAACACAGTAGTCTGTAAAGCATTCTACACCATTGACAGACAGCAACACGCTTCCACCTCTAACTTCTGCTTTGTACACTCTTTCTGATCCCCCTCTCTTCTGCGTAGTTGCCTCACAGACGTCTGGAGATCACTATCCTGACCTACATCCCAAATTCTATCCTCTTTGGGCTCAACATCTGCTGATCCTGCACCAAACTGTCACATGACTTGTGTGTCCCATAGCTTTACTCTCATGAGAGGTGGGACAGGACCGATGGCAGGCCGCACAATGACCTACTTGGAGGGCCCACTTCCAGGGCGCCCTATAGTCAAGGTACTGGCCTTGCCCTATAATCCAAATAGATGGAGAAAGAAGTACTCTCTCTCAGTGCATAGGATTTTTGATGCTTGATGTTAGTTTCAGCCCATGATGAATTAGTCAAACAGAATCTTTTACATTGATAAGATTTAGGATGAAGAATTAGTTCAGACAATTTTGATTTTCCCCTAGCTGAATTTTCTCTTAAAAACAAGTAGAACTTGTTTTTGTTTACATTCATGCAGAAAGAATTCTGGGTCTCTGATCTTTGTCTTTCAAATATCAAGAGGGTTATTTATTTATTTATTTATTTATTTATTTATTTATTATTTTTAATGATAAAAGAGTTACTCCACTGCAGAGGTCTACTCTGAGCCCAATAGGCACTTTCCTTTTTATACCACAGGCAATCTCAGACTGGAGGCCACCCTCTCCACATTAGAAAAGAGACCCAGAGGCCCACAGTCTGACCAAGTCGGCAGGGCATAGTTTCCTTCAAAGCCAACTTTACTTTCCCAATTTGGATCTCAGCCTGATGTCACATTTCTTAGGCTTCAAAATACAAAAAGGAAAATGAACATTTCTGAACATTTGAAAAGTACAAAAAAACGTTTAAAATATATTCTAAGACCAAAATACGACGGATGAGGAAAAGTCAAGCAATGAATTCAAAGAAGGCATTTCAGTACATCTAATAGACATAACTAATAGACATAACTCATATCAAAATATACAAAGACATATTTTAAAAATAAAAATACAACTATAAAATTGGGCAAAATACATGATCGTGGCCAATAAGTATCTGGGAAGAGATATTTTAACCTATCGATCAGGAAATATAAATCAAGACCACAATGAGATACCATCTTATCTCTGCTTGGAAAGATTAAGAAGTCTGGTGACAGCAAGAGCGGAAGGGAATGTCGATCAGCTGAACCACGTATTGCTGACAGGAGTGTTAACCGCTATGATCACTTGGGCAAAGTACCTGGGGCTATCATGGGAAGTCAAACACCCATATCGTGACCCAGCAACACCATTGCTAGATGGCATCTCTATACCCCAGAGCAGTGGTTCTGAACTGGGGTGATTCAGTGCCCCCCAGAGACATTTGTCAATGGAGATCCTTTGAGTTGTCACAGCTGTGGAAGGGGTGCTGTCGTCACCTAGCAGGTAGAGGTCAAGGATGCCGCTAAACATCCTGCAACGTGCAGGACAACAAAGAAGAATTCCATCCAAAATGTCAGTGGTGTCAAGATTGAGAAACCCTCCCTAGAGATACCAAAACACTCATGCGCCAAGATAGGAGTCTAAAAATATTCTCAGCAGCACTGCTGGTTATTGCCAAGGAATGAAAACAACCCAAACACTCAACAAACGCTCACCAACAAGAAAAATGATAAACAGATCAAGGTAGAGTCCAAGCGCTGAAAAATAGATGGTGGTCAGCTTCACGTGACGATACGGATGAACGTTAGATACACAATGTGGAGGAAGGACGTGTAAGAAGGACCATACCATAGGATACACTTTCTAAAAGCTCAAAACCACAAAACTGCATTATGGGTTTAGCTAGACAAATGTGTTTGATAACATCATAAAACAACAAACCCGTAAGGACAACGATAAATCATATTTGAGAGTGTTGGTTATCCAGGCACAGAGATGAGAAACATGGAAGCACATGGCTAAGTGTAAGTTAAGGGAAAGGCTCTGTTTTTTGTTTTGTTTTATTTTGTTTTTTAGCAAGATCATAGTCTCATTGATTTTTTTTATACCAACAGGTAAATTTTATATGAAAACAAATGAGGAGGGGGCCACACATGGACCCACAATGACGATACACATAAACCAAGGATTATGATTGATCCAACACTGTTCCCCTGGGTTTTTTACAACAGGTTTTTCTCGGAGCAGTTTTAGGGTCACAGCAGATGATACAGAGATTTCCCATAAGCAACGACCATTATTTTCAAAAGCAAAAAGGTCTAACTATGGGACAAGAGTGCTCTCTTCCTTTAGCCAACAATTATTTATTGAGAATTTATTTTATGCCAGACTCTGGTTCCTGCCCTTGGAGTTTATAGGCCTGTGGGGGGGGGGGGGCAGGACATTATATGACTAATTGTGTCAGGAAGTATTCACCTGGGGAGTGGAGGACTGACTGGTCTGGAAAGCAAGACTTCCACACAGTTGTGCTATTGGAGCAGAACTCAGAAGGCTGAGGAGGAATGGACCGGAGGAGAAGATGGGCGTTTGCACATGACATTGCCCTACTCAAACCTTAGGATTCAATCCAATTTGCCCAGCTAATGCTTTAAGGCCCTCTACCATCTTTCTGACTTCACCTTTCACTATCCCTTCGTAAATGTCCCTCTCCCAGTCTTAATCGGTCTATTGATCTATCCACCCAAAGCCTGGCTTATTCTGCAGGTCTTTCCACAAAAGACATTTCCCTGCCTGGAGTCACTCCTCCAGCTATCTCTCCAGCAGACCCAGTCCCCAGGGACACCCAGTAAACAGCTGCTGACTGTTGAAGTCCTTTGGCACTGTGGACCTAGCATGATACTCAGCGCAGAGGCACCTTCTAAGGGTGGTCAAAGAAGAAGCCTGGCAAGAACTGAGACAGGGCCTTAGAGACCTCCCCATGTTGAGATAAGAAAGATGAGGTCCAGAGAGGGCAAGATCACACAACCTGCCAGACAGAACCCTGCTCTCCTGATAGCCAGGCTAGTGTCCTTTCTACCACCAGCCTACCCCATGAAACCAAAATCTAAACTGGTTTTATCGCTCTGTCATCACTGCACCGTCCTTCTACGCAACAGTCTCCCGCACTGTGCCTCTCAATCCTCCCCACCGCACAGCACAGACAGTATGATACACAACATGCTGGAAGAATGGATGAAGCTGATCACGGCCCCAGTTATCCCAGACCTGCCGGGGTACCTTGAGGAGCTCAACGTCTTGACCTAAGTATGACACTTGACATTGGTATGACATTTGTGGCAATTAATAGGAAAGCTCTGTCTTAAGGTTTAGATAAAATGCATACATTTTACATGCTCCATTGAGTTCTGTAAAATGTGCATGACTTATCAAAATTAGATGAAAAAATATTTCATGGAAATGTTTTGTTAAATTTACGACAGAGAAAGCATCCCCTTGGCTCCGTTTGCATCAGTGTTAACGAATACTTAAACCCCTTCGGATTTGGCTTCACAGTGACTCACACTTTCTGTTAACTTCAAGACTATTTCTAGGTTGCCAAGGGCCAAGATGAGATGTGAAAACTTCTAATTAGTGATCTTAATCAGTTAAGACATATATCTGACCAAATGAAGCAGTGATTTCATTCAAAAATAGTTTTATTGTCCACCAATTTTTTTTTAAATTTCCCTTAAAAGATTTTTTGCCAGCCAAGAGAATGAAAAGACATTTAACCAAGCCCAGCTGTTGCTCTGATGTTTCCATGGTGAGAACCCAAAGTTAGACAGGAAAGTATTTATTGTCCCTGTAGCATGCAAAGTTTAGAAGGAGTATAAAGCATGGGTCATGGATGCCGAATATATCTAAGAGCTGAACTACTGGCCAGAATCTTAATGCATAAGCCATTATTTTGTCACTCTGTTTTAGAAGAAGATACTAATGGGTCCAACACATTCTTTCTGCTGAAAACATGGAGTAGTTGAATTCAAATTCAAACAGAATTTGAATCTACACAGTATAAACAGCAATAGGAAAAGATACATCAGCTAGGTTGTAGCTAATTCAGGTGTAAAGGTAATTCAGGTGCCAAACAAATCAGTCTAATATTAACTATAGACAGTAGTGAGGCATCTCACTACTTTGTGTGTACTTTGATTTTATGTTCAAAAAAAAACTTTATTCTAAGCCACAGATTCTAGTAAATTGTGTTAAGTGTCCCTTAGAGATCTAAGCGAGTAGTGAAACTAGGATAAAGAGAGACTGGAATTCTCTATGAACTTGTAGAAATGGACGGGATGCCAAGCCTCAGGCTGAGGTTTCAAGATAATGGCCTCCAGAGGTGAAAACAGCCCTGCCTTGGGTCTGGCTTGGCTTCCTATTTATCTACTCATATAATAAAGTGAAACAGGAGGATGGGAGCTTCCAGCTCTGGTGTTCTGTGACAGCTTAAGACACAAAATTGTGTGGGCATTAGACAAGTTCTCCCATTTCCAGAATTTGCAACTACTAGTCTAATCCATGTTTACTGGTCAAGCTTAATTTTAAATGTTTCATTTAATGGCCCCTCCTATACACATTTTTTTTTCACAGATGGGAAGAGAAGTATACTAAAGAGTGAAAAACTTTTAGTTATAAAGCAGAGAAACAGGTTATGTGTGTCTTTAAGAGCCAGATACCAAATGCAACCACCATGAGGAACCCAGCGTGTTTCAGAGTCCGTGTGTAGTAATACCTTTCTAACTCATGACTCAGTTTGCTTCTAGACTTCTAATTGCCCTTTCACATGCTTTAGACTTGAACCCACCAGAGTCAACTCTTAATATGGTAATAAAGTACAGATAATTGACAGCTGCAGATAAACCTCAAATCTTATATTTCATCCAGGGTTTTTCTCCACAACCTCATTTTCTATTTTCTACCCCCTCAAGTCATGCCTCCAAATTACCAATAGTAACCACACGGACTTGTGTGGGAAGCATTTGCTTTCTACTTCGTTGGACATCTGCTGGTGAAAATACCGATGAAGAATAAATTGTATTAAAAGGAGATAATAGGAAGAGAAAAAAAAGCAGCAAGGGGCCAGAATCATCTACAAGGTCTATCACCAAAGGAACTGCACACAGGCCTCCAGTCCACATGCTGCCCTGCAAAGTCACACAGTCCCCATCGTGTCCCGGTGTGGGACTCAGCCTGGTCCAAGAGGGTGGGCCTGGGAGATCCAGCAGTGAGGACTACTGATTCTTTCTCCAGTGTGGGCCTCAAATTCTCCACGGCCTAGAGCAACCTCCAGCCTAGTGATCCTCACCCTTGAGATATAGGATTTTAAAATGTTAATGCTCAGGTCCTACCTTTAGAAACTGTATTCCACCAATTTGAGGTGTAGACTGATCTCGGATTATTTTCAGTGCTCCACAGGGTTGAGAACCAATGCCCAAGTCCAAGGTACCAACATTTTTAGGTAGTTCTGCATCCAGAGCTACACCCCCAGCATCCCAGTGTCCACTTTTCCTCACCTCCAATCTGATCCCCACCAGGAAGACAGGCATCTCCTCAGAGGTGCATGGCTAATCTTACACAGCAAATAACCACCAGACTCCATGCTCTGGTTTCCAAGGTCCCGCAGGACATAACCTGCTTGCTGTGCAACCTCGTCTCGTCTCCGTGGCACCTGTGTCCCCAGTCTACGCTTTACAACCCTATCTCTTGAGACCCCTCTTTGTTACCTGGGGACGTCAAGCCCCTCCCCCCACCTTTGCCACGGAACGTGGCATTCCCTCAGCCCAGGGAGTTCGTCTCGTCTTTCAGAATTCAGGCTAACTGCCGAGTCATCTTGGACCACTGCCATCCCACTATCCTTTTTTTCTAAAGAACCTTTTAAAAATGAATATGTAATTACAGGAATACATCCTTCCTTCAAAAAAGTTTAAGACTACCGATAAAAGTTAAGTTCCAACCTGGCGATTCACAGACCTGTACCCCTGGGGATAAAAATATATTATATGTTTATAAAAAATAAAATTTAATTTAAAAAAAGCCATAAAAAAAAAAAGTTACGTTCCCTTTGATCAGAGATAACCACTGCTACAACACATCAGGTGGGTAAATTTCCAGATTAAAAGAAAATTGAAGCCTATATTATCCTATAATCTTTTTATACAGCAACTGACACAGCAAGAATGTCAGTGCTTCTGGTATGCTACATTTCTTATAACTGCCGGTTGCATTCCATAATATGCCTATTCCGTGTTTTCCTTCAATAACCACTCCCCAGCTCTCTGCTCTTTTAAATGATAGTGTAATGAAATCCCTGCCCGTAGCTTTGTGCCCTTCTGCAAGTTCTCCTCAAGGGTGTATCCTCCTATCCCTGTTACCCTCCACCACACAGCCCTGTTTACTTCCCTCAAAAGCCCTCTTCCCACTACACACATTTATTTGCTGCGCTGTTTGTATGCACAGTGTCTGAGGCTTCGTACGGCTCATGTTCCCCATTGTACCTCAGAACCAAGAATGTGGCAAATACAGGAATATAAGAGCTGGATAAATAACGAAGACATGAATAGGATTTTGCTTTCCTTCTGCCACAAACTCTAAGCAGTCAGCCTAATACCAAGGCTCATAAAATGTCGACACTGAGAAGTCCATCCAGGTGAAGTCCCTCTGAAATGAGATGCTCAGGCCTGGAGCTCCCCAGGGGTTTGCTTCCCTGGGGACAAACCCTCTTCCAGGGGTTTGCTCACTGACTGACAGACACGACCTATCAATGTGAACCCAAGCCCCAGCCATGTTTTTACAAACACAAGGTACCTCATCTTTGCTTCACTTCCCCTATTCCATGACCAAAATTATTTACCTTTCTATTTCAAAGGCAACTTTACAAAGCTTGACACTGGTTAAAAAAAAAAAAAAAAGTTTTCCAGTATCTTCCCAAGGCCAGTAAGTCAGTATTGGTTTCCGCCTGGAGGCCTGCTGCTGACACGGGTCACCCCACCCTCTGTTCCCCTTATACCCTGTCCTGTCCAACACCTTTACGAGACAGATGCCCATGCAGCAGGCTCTGACCCGCCCACTTCCTTATGGGGACCCATCTCTAGCCATTTCTAATCTCTGTTTCTAAAACCAGAACCACACATTTGTGGGGGCACCAAACCTCTCAGGAATGACATTATGTCTCTGGGGCGATGTGAATATCAAAGTTGAGTATTTCTAAAGTGTGGCGTAAGTGCCTGGGAATTCCTGAGCTCTCCTGTCTTGGGAAGTATGCTCTACCACAGTCATCGAACGGGATTTAGGCTGCAGATACTTGTCTCGGCTGTGCCCGGGTGTCCTGGAATTCTCCAGAGCACTCTCCGAGGGCAAGGCTGGCTTCCTTCTTGGCTGGGCTCTGCCTCTGCTCTGAGGAAAGCAGGATCCACTGGGGTGGAAGTGGGTGCCCACACTCACTCATTTATTCTACTTATTTAATATACACTCTGTGGGGCATTCTCACACTAAGCGCTTTACTTGGTTTAGTCCTTGAATGCGCACACGAGCTGCGGAGGTAGTACTAGTATTACTCTACTTACTGATGAGGAGCTGAGGCACAGAGTGGTTAAGGATTTTCCCTGGAGTCACACAGCTAAAAAGCAAGCCGGGATCTGAATCCAAGTAGTCCAACTCTAGCACCCAAGCTCCTAACACTGTGCTCTGCTACCTCTGCTGTGATCATTTCTCTGTGGGGTTGGAGGGAGGGTATGACTTTTCTATGTAAGGAATGGAAGAAGCCATTAATCCTTCCTTCTTCCAGATTCTTTCCTGAACATCAATGTCTCTTCTCACTGCATTCACCTGTACAGTGAGTCTCCTGGCTCTTACCTTTCTCTTATCCCACCAAGGCCCCATCCCACCAGAAGGAGACACAGTGCAGGGCACCATGAGATGTATTTGAACCACTGCTGTAGTCCATGTTAATTCTGGTCAGTTTCTGAACCAAACACATAACCTCACTCAGAAATAAAGATTTATTTCAACATGAATCTGAGCTTCTGTGACCATGGTCAGTGTGGTGAGAATGTGCTGTGAGATACCAATGCCATCAGCCCCGTCTCTCTCTCTCTCTCTTTGGGCCTGTCCTCTCCAATTTCCAAAAGGCTCCTTTACAAAATGCTTCAGCAGCTGCACCTCTGGCCACTCTTTCTTTTTTCACCAGGTCAGAGTTGGCCTCTTCAGCCTACATTTTTGGGGTTTTAGTTCCCTGTTCATTCAACCTTTATGAGTGAAGAGTTACCACCAAGCTTCCTCTGCAGACCCTTGTCAAGCAAAGGTAATCACATTCCTCCTTGCATGACCAGATCCAAACAGCTCACTCAGTAATCATCAGAAAGCCTCTGCTCCATTTCCAAAGGCATCCTGGGAATCGCATGAGACAGAGAGAGGGAGAGAGAGAGAGAGAGAGAGGCTCACGTCCCGAAGGACCACCCACGCCCTCACCTGCACAAACTACCAAGGAAAATCAAACTTCTCCAGAAAGGGCTTTAAACATCCACAACATGGAGGGGAAGGTGCACATTATAGGAAATGTGGGGTTCGCACAGCACAAGGGAGAGCAGGTTGGACGCTGCAAGAAAATTCCCAGAGCAAGTCAAAGATTTAATGGGAAATAAGAACCTTTCCTTCTCTTTGAAATGTGCTCACTATGGCTCTCCCAGTAAAGGCTCTCTTCCTGAAACATCGCACCAAAGCGGGCCACTCTGGCTTGAAAAATATTCACACTTGAAGACAGTCGATTTCAAGGTTCATTGAGTTGGCAAGAAAGTGAGCTTCTCGGTTCCAGCATTTCACAAGATGTCAAGCCCACACGTTGGTTTCCACAGCTTTATCCAGTCGCTGCTCCTCTCACTTGGTTTCTCTCCGGGTTATGGCATTTAAGCCTAGACTTCAACCATCACCTACAGGTACCTGAGTTCCAGAAACGTCTGGCTAGGGGAAGTTGTACTTGTGATCCATGGACACTCACACTTAATGCCCAAAGCCCGCAAAGTGGCCCGAGAGCCATCCCGTGGTGCTAGGCTAATGGCTGCCTGGGCATCACCCAGACTCCTTTTTCTCACCATAAAATCCAGTCACCGTCCTCCAGATAATGCCCTCCCTGTCTCCTCAGCGGCTCCTACTCACCATGGCCACGGCCTGAGTCAGGCACTCTCCCGGACTGTTGCCACCTGCTCTCCATTCTTCCAAACACAACCCTGATCACACCTCACTTAAAAATTCACCGGTAGCTTTGCTCAGTTTTAAGGATAAAATTTTGCCAATTTCTTCAGAACCCAGAAAGATTCCCAAATCCAATCCGGCAAAGCTCCAAATGTATACAAACATCAGTTGAATCAGTACGTTGTGCACAGGAATATAAAACAGTAGCTCAATGATTCTTCACTTAAAAAAAAAAGCAACAAAATTCAAACCCCCAAGAAATCTGCAATCTAGTCACAGCGACGTTTTGAGAAAACAGGGATCCTGCCCCAGAAATCAGAAGGAGTTTTATAAAACCTCCTCTTCCTCAGGCCTCAGTATCTCTGCCTTCTCTAGGCTCTACCAGTATCAAGCTCACTCCCCCTTGCCCTCCCCAACCCCCAGCACTCTCCCCTCCTGCCCGCCCCTTACCGTCAATACTCAGGAAACCAGAAAGAGCCTCTTAGGCACCAGATGGTAACTCTGAATCCCTGGCTGGCTTTCAGTCACACTTACCTCACAAGGTCACATCCCTTGTCGGCAAATCCCATTTAGAACAAATCATTTGCCATGAGACGCATCTTCCCAGGTAGCCACTTGCCACACACAGCACCAGCTGGGTTGTTAACCTGGCTGTTGTGTAATCCTCTAGCATGTTTATGCCAGGGCACAAAATCTTGTCTCCAGCTCGCATCCGTATTTATTTAACAATTACCTTCTTTAATAGAACAAAACCCAGGAAAGCTCCAGGGCATGGAGTGACTGCAGGAACAACAGTGAGCTAAGCACACATTGGTGCTGCCTCTCTTAAATCACCCTATTAAAGCAGCAGCAGCATCCTGAGTTTACAGGGGAGAAGACGGAGGCCAAACCTGGCAAGGAAGCACAGTCCGCAGCTGGGAAGACTGACCCTATGCTCTCAGCCACCTCAGCTGCTGCTCCCTCACTGCCCTTGGTCAAACCCTCCTCCGGGAACCAGGACCGAGCAAGTCACCGAGTTGCAGATCTTGCGGCTCAGCACCAATGACCCAACACCTACTTGTCTTACGCTCTTTGTCAATCCATTGCTCATTGCTAACTGTTTCTGAGCAAGAGAGAGCTAGGACTAGTCTGCTGTTTCTGTCACAGACCCTGCAACTAATCGGCCGAGAATTCTGTGACCCCTGGCCATGGAGTCCTGTGGACAACGTGTGAGACAGACCAGAGAGTGAGGCACTGCCCTAGAACTGGGCATCCAAACACGCCTCTTCCCATCAAAATATGGGAAGATGAGCTCACCCGCCCTGCTAATGTTTCCATAATTAGGCTCCCCTTTGCCCACTGGTTCCTGTGGCTGGTGGAAAGGAGCCAACACCCCTTCCTACTTCTGCAGGAAAATAGAAAACAACTCCCTCTCCAATTGCCTCCCTCCTGCTCCCTTTCCGAGGCTCAGGCTCAAGGTTTGGCTCCTACCACCCACCAGGCCACTAAATGATACATACCAGGCATGAGCCCTGAAAGGTGAGGACAGCCCAGCCTCTGATCATTGTTAACTGTGGCTTCCTCTCAACCAGATAAATTTCTGTTCCTATACCTTCCTTCCCTCCTTCCTCTATCCAAGATAGTTGTTATGCTTAGTTATGAAACTCAAAGAAGGCTCCTTCTAGTGTTGAAAATCTTGCTCTGAACATTTTCAGAACTCCTTAGGAATCGTCTTCAGTGCCAATGTTTGAAAAAAACAAGCAAATCAGTGTGATTATCTCAAGATCAAAATCTAACAGTGACGATAAACAATACAGCTCATTAGGATTCCCAAGTCACAGTAAATATTTGCTCTGAATTTTTGCTTGTTCAGCAAATCTGATTCATCCTCAAAACAGTTGTTACTGTTGAACACATTCTATAGGTTCAGAACATAGTCCCAGGGATATCTGGTTCTGAGCACACGCTCTGGGCTCGGAATGAATGGATTCCAACTCAGTCGTGTCACCCAACACCTGTGAGATCTGGGGCCCACTCTTCAACCTCTGTGCCTCAGTTTCCTCACCTGTAAAAAGGGGAAGGGTCTACCACTCTCTTCATATAATTTATAATATGTGCAAACTGCTCAGCACGATAGCGAGCACAAAGTCAGTGCTCCTTACGTGCTGTTCCTGGGGTCACTACGCCTCTAGATAGTGAAGGAGAAAGAGCCAAGCATCCTTCCCAGACAAAGTGGAGGCCGGTTAAGAGGAGGATCCACTCTTCTGAATAAGCATGCCGCCTTAAAGCTGCATAGGAAGAGACTAACGAATTGGACCCCCTAACAATATGTTTTATGCAGGCACCAAGAGACATCAGAAGTGAAAATATATTAATAGAAAAGGTAAAAATATTTGTGACATAGTGGTCAGAAATCATTATCTATAATGTATCAAGGATGCTTACCTTCTATCTGCTTTTTATTTGAATATTTCCATATTAAAATAGAGTAGCTGCTCATTAAAACGGATAAACCATTTAGGAGACAAATGAGCCAAGGACACAAACAGGCAACACTCAGGAAATTTCAACAGCCAGTGAAGCAATTAAAGATGAAACACCTCAATAGTAGTCAAAAAGTGCACAGTGAGGGGCGCCAGGGTGGTTCAGTGGGTTAAGCCTCTGCCTTCGGCTCAGGTCATGGTCTCAGGGTCCTGGGATCAAGTCCCACATCAGGCTCTCTCCTCAGCGGGGAGCCTGCTTCCCCCTCTCTCTCTGCCTACTTATGATCTCTCTCTGTCAAATAAATAAATAAAATCTTTTTTTAAAAAAAGTGCACAGTGAAATGCTGAGGCACCACAATTTACTTTTCAGAAACACTGAACTTCTGAACAACTCCTCAAGCATCCAGTGCTGATGATGGTGTGAGAAAATGGTCAGTCACGTGCAGAGGGTGGGACAGCAAAGTGGTATCACCTTTTTGAAGGCCAGTGGTATGATAATCAATAGTAAAAATGTCAGGTCCTTTGATCTAGAATCTCACCCTTAAGAATCTGTCCTAAAAGAAAGCCAACATATGTGTATAAACACATGTGTGTGTGCTTATTCCCGAAAGTTTAGTACTAGAAAAAAAAAATTGGTATCAAGACACATAGCAAAATGAGTGAAGGCATCCTGTTTTTATCGTATACCCATATAACGGAACACTAAAGCAATAACTTTTCTAAATGTGCTGACATAAAAATCTGGAAGTGGTAATATAAAAAGATGGCAATGTGTATTTGATAGTTGCTTATTAACTGCCAAGTACCAAGGATATTTGTTTTATTTCCATGGAATCACAGGAAATAAAAAAGTAGTTGAATAAAATGGTGAAGGACAGGGACTCTAGAGGCAGACCCCTTGAACTCTAAAACCAGTTTCACCATGAACTCTAAAATCAGTGCCACTGGCTGTGAGACTCTGGACAGTTCCTTTAACTCTCTCTGTCTCAGTTTCTCCTCCTGCTACACGGAGATCCTAACAGCACCTAGCTCGTGGGGTAACGGTGAAAATGGGCTTAGTACCCTGAAGATCCCAGCATACGGCCTGGCAGATAAGCAGGTGCCCAGGAAAGGCGAGCTAATGTCACATCTGTTAATTGCCATTACGGTCCCCCTTTGTACTTATGGTCCAACTAGGTCTGTTTTACACTGCATAGCTGGTACTGCATTTTTACATCCTACATCATTTTTACTGGAAATCAGAGTGGCTATGTAGTCGGTGCCCCCTAGGTGCCAGGGGCCGTATCTAAGTTGACACGTGGCTGTTAGTGGCGGAGCAAAGCACCTGCTCCCGAGCGTCGGTACTCCCATCCTAGGTGGGGATGGGGTGGACTTGTGTGGACTGAGTGCTCCTCTGCCCTTCGGGAGCCGCAGTCTGTTCTCCACCAGCAGGTTTAGACTGAGCTCCCGATGCTAGGGTCCACACTCCGTCTCCACACTGTACCTGACTCCTCCTCCCTGAAGCACAGGTGGCCTGTAGCCCATGTGGGCACAGTCCCTCATTTTCTGGAACCTGCCAGAGCCAGGCCACATCGTGTCCCTGCAGCTTGCGGATCAGGTATATATTCAGTCAAACTACCATGTCTGGTCCCTCCAGCAGCAAGCTCAAGGCCTTGACCCCAACCCTAATCTCCCCCGTGGGCCCGCTGACTTTCTTATCACTTTCAATCTATTAGAATGCGTACTCTGGTGCAACATATATTAAGACTTGGGTTTTTTTTTTTCCCTTATTTTTACCTCTCGTCTAACTTACCTAACAAAGGAGCAATTCTTGAATTCAACTTTTTTCATTTCTTGACCACTAGTCGATAATACCACCAGCCAAGAGGTGTGTGCCAACTGCTCCTTCCCCGTACTGAGTCCTCAGCACCACTCGAACCTCTGGGAGCACTGGGTAGTCAGAGCGACCCCAGGGAGCTTGTCCTGTGTTCCTATTCCCCCAAACAGATTCCTGAGCCTGGCTGCAGAACAGCACGGCTTCCATGATAGAATCACATAGAATCATGGCTCGATCTTGCCACTTTGTAATACAGCTTACATCACGCGCCATTTTGTCAATTTGGGGGAATATGATAGATACGAAGCTGATCGGAACCGGGTTTACTGGGCATCTGGACTACTGAGAAAATCATGAGGTCGAGTCAAACCTTTGGTTGCCCCAGAGGTTTCAGCATACTCCCTAAGAATTTGAAGTGTAAAACTTTGCTAAATGAGTTAAAACAAAAATGAGCAAAAAAGGGGTTCTACTTTCCGTACAGTAGCCAAGAAATTTGAGAATTCTATTCACTGAATAAAGTCAACTCTGACCCATGCACATAAATGTTTGAAGGAAAATCCACAGAGTTCCATGTGCTTCTAAGGAAGACACCCCCTCCTTCCAATGGTCAACAGGCACCCTACCTTGGCATCATCCCAAGGAGGAATGGAAAATTACAACAAATGACGTGCTGTCTTTTAAGGTGGGGTTTCTCAGATTTAGCGCTACTGCTATTTTGGACAGATAATTCTTGGTTGCAGAGGGCTATCCTGTGCCTTGCAGAATGTTCGGTAACACCCCTGGACTCTACCCACCAGGTGCCGATAGCACTCCGTGTGCCGAATATGGAAACCAAACATGGGTCTAGACATGGCCAGATGTCCTGAGGGACAAAACCACAACAATAATGGAACACTGGGACTGATTCTAGGCTGATTCCACCTCCTGGAGCAGCCCCACCTTTCCTGGACTTAGAGCCAGATCCCCTTCTCCTTGCTGGCTCTGCTTGTCCCCTCATCTAACTCATCTCCTGCCTTTTCCAATCTCCTCAACCATCCACGGTGCCTTGAGTACTTATGAGCAGCACTCAGCAAAATCCCCGATAGTCTCAATGTCTTCATGGACTTTTCCTTGCTCCCAACCTGAACTTAGCATGTTGTTCCCTACAGTCCTCTCCTACGGCATGATGGGCTCTTCCCTCACACCCCACAGACCCCTCTTTGCCAATTCCAGATCATTTCCCTCCCAATCTCCCTCTAGAAACCCAGCGCCTCAGAACAGAGGCTGGCCAATGATAGTGAGGGGGCCAAATCAGGCTTACCACCTATTTTTATAGAGTCTGTCTGCTAAGGACGGTTTTCAGATTTTTAAATGGTTGAAACACAAACGAGAAGAATATTTCATGACGTGGAAAATTCCAGTCTCGGTGTCCTTATACAAGTAAGCTCATCTGTTCACCTGTCTCTGGCTGCGTTTAGAAAGGCAGAATGCCACTGAATGTTGCAACACAGAAGGTCTGACCTGAAAAGCTTAACCTGTGTACTACCTGGCCCCTGACAGAGAAAGGTTCCAACCCCTGCCTTTGGGGCACGCGGCAGCCTTCTGTGCCATCCGCTCCCAGCTGGTTGTCATCATCAACTACCTGCCAGGTCACTCTTCCATGTGTATTAAAATACACACAGGGCTGAAGGCTGGATGACACAACTGTTAACGTTAGTGACTGAATCAAGGTCAAAATTACCTCCGTGAGTTGGAAGGTTGTGTGGAAATCAGCAGGATGAAAGATTTTATATTATTAAGTCACAAGCAATGTTCATTATCAGACTGACATACAGAGCAGGAAGAAGCCCTGGTGCGTGCTGACAGAGGAAAGAACCAGGATGAACAGGGAAACACTATGGGGAAATTTCATCCATGTAACAGAGTACCAAGCAATAATAGATCTAGAATATTGTGGAGAGCATTTAGGTCAGAAGACCCTCCTTACAAACAGAAAAGTTCAGGGATAGAATGGGGTGCCCCAGAGAGGAGATGGTCTGAGTCCTGGAAGTGCATAGGAAGGTCTTCTGCTCTAGGCTTTAAGACTTTTTTCTCCTAAGATTATATACTTATAATTTAAACCAGCAACACTGGTTCTTTTGCTGATTCGAGGCTAAAAATAATTTTTTTTTGGTAAAAAATGAAAGCACCAACATTTTTCTTCCTTCCAGTGCAAAGACAGAAATACAAAGATGAAGTTTCATTTGTTTTGTTTTGTTTTTAGAAAGAATGAGAGAGTACACACAAGCACAGGAGGTACGAAGCAAGGGGCAGAGGGAGAGAGAGAATCTGAAGCAGGCTCCACGCCCAGCACAGAGCCCAATGCAGGGCTCAATCTCGCAACCCTGAGATCATGACCTGAGACTAAAATTAAGAGTCAGGTGCTTAACCGACTGAGTTACTCAGGTGCCCCTTAAAGCATCTTTTGTGATGACATATGCCATGATGAGCTTTATCTTTACACTTACATTTTGGATTTCATTTTTGGAGCACCTGGGTGGCTCAGTGGGTTAAGCATGTGACTCCTGATTTTGGCTCAGGTCATGATCTCAGGGTTTTGAGTTAGAGCCGGTGGTCTCCACGTTGCGCATGGAGTGTGCTTCAGATTCTCTCTCTCCTTCTCCCTCTGTCCCTTCCCCCACCACCCGCTACCCCTCGCACTAATGTGCTCTCTTTCAAAGGAAAAAAAAGATGCTTTTAGGTAACAGATGACCAATAACCATAAACTTATCCCTTATTTGATAAAGGCTGAGTGTAGAGTACTATTTCTTAAGAATCTAAAGCAAACCAATCTGTGCTTTGAGTCTTAGTCCTTACTGGAATAAAGCACAGAGCCCAGCAGGCTTACCTCATAAGGAGACTTTGAAATTTTCTCCTTTTCATCTCTTAGAATTTTTATATTTACATCAAAAAAATATATCTACATAGTATGTAAATAAAATTTCTTCTCATTCAGTGACTAGGGTTAGAGATGGTGGGTTGGGAAGTGATTCTATGTGATTTTGGACATTGAAAGGCAAGGGCCAAAGACTTGGGTTTAACCCACAACTCAGCGTCTTAGTTCTGGGCTCATCACAAGGCACCAAGCCCCTGTCTTCTCACTTGTAAAATGAGGATGAAGATGCTTGTCCTGCTAGACCTTACAGAGGACCACCGTGAGAATTTTTATGACGTTAAAGGACCATTTGAGTGAAGAATGCCATACACATTTTAGGGTGAACATGAATCTCTAACCTCTGACATGTTCCTATCATCTTCCTTTCAGAGGTGCTGGCACTAGTTGGGTCAGAATTATAAAATCCAGTCTAAAATTCCTATGTGCCATATGCAAGGCATGTTGCTACAAGTCAGCAGGGAGCAGGGCCAGAATGCTCCCATAGATGAAGAGCGGTCTAGGTCAGGCACGCTTCTGTGTCTTTCAAGGTCTGTGGGTTGTCTGACACAATGAACTACTTGATTCTAACGTACCATTTGGATGCACAGATGTGGAGCAGGTGACTAAGGTATGCACGCTGGGATCATTTCCCATTCGGCTTCTCGTCGCCCTTTCCCTCCATCCCACTCCCACCGCTGCCAAAACTGTACTGTTGTTTTGGGACGAGAAAATCCCTCCTCAGCCCTCATGGATAGAGCCACTTCATAATCAATCTGCACAACGTTATCTGTCTTTCCAAGCGGGAAAGTGTGTTCTTCTCAAATAAATGCTATAAATTTACGTCATGTACTCATTTCAGTAAAATGAAAATGCAGTCCTACTTGAAAAGAATGAGACAAGAAGAGTGCAAATTGTCATGTGTAGCTTCCCGTGCCAGATCCCGCCAAGCCCCGCGCCTTGAAACTGTCAACTATGCCCAGGATGGTCCACTCCGTTGCTGCCGTCCTTGCTGACTTGTCACAAGGCATGGCTGCCTGAGCTCACAACATGGGCACCTTTGACAAGCGTAACAGCAAGAAACAGACCAGGAATCTATATGACACAAGTCGGACAGAACAAGAGAACACCAAGTGCTGTGGATAAGGACTCCAGAGGACTGTCCTCAGCATCTGGGCTGGGTTTACATAGAAATTTTCAGCCCACTGTACACACTTCTCTCCATGTTAATTTCCGAAGCCATTAGCTAGCAGCAAGTGCTGAAGAGAACGTTACATGGCCTTTGAGCACTAAGTTTCTTGAAGATCTTAGACCACAAGGGGCAACAACGTTCACGGCCGACCTTCTCATTCCTCAGTCTCTTTAGAAGTTTTTGTCTTCCTTCCATTATAATAGAGCTTGTTCCACACAAACCCTTAGAACAATCTGTAGATGGATAGTTATGTGCTAGAGAAGAGTGTCAATACGGATGGGCTTGCACATCACTCTCAGACTCAGGCCCTCCTCTCCTTCTGTGACAGGATGCACCCCAAGGCATGGCCAGCTCATCCTCCAGGGATCCTAGGAGTACCAGACTGTTCGGGCATCTCTCACGACGAGGGTGGGTGTTCCCTTAGGAAGGGACATAACTTGATCACTCCCTTAAGGGCACCTAACTTATTCGGAGTTATTTTCTACTTCAGGCAGCCTCATGACCTACATGTGGCTCCCAGGTGGCTTTCCATGATGACAGAAAATGCTGCAGCCAAATGACGTAAGTGGAGGTCCCACGTGCCAGCAGCAGGAGGGGATGCACTGGCAAACCAGTGTACCAGGCCGTCCAGGTGGAGCTGGCTGGCATGGATGGGTCCACAGAGCTCCAGCATCCTCGTGAACGGACAGTATTCACTCGGGAAGACAGCAGTGGACCCAGACCCCAGAAGAGAATGGCCATCTACTTGGCTGCCCCTCTGCTTTAGAGAACCATTTCTGCGTTCCTGTAGATTTTGTCAAAATTTACTACTTTGTGTGTGTATATATATATATATATATATATATAATTTCTCATGAGATCGTCAACCTTTCTATTCCTTCCTATCTACCTTCCTCATTTTTACTTTCTCCCAGCCCAGATGTGAGCCTGAGAAGGGCATAGATCATACCTTATATCTTTACTGTATCAGAAAGTCCTGGCCTATAACAGATATGCAATAAAAGTGTTTGCTAAATGATTAAAAAAACATGGCAATAGCATTTCCTGAAATCTACATATATATTTATGTATTATCTACTCCTATGAATAGAAGGCAATGTATATGTACATATATGTTTCTATATTTTATCGATTTAATTCAAACAGGCTTATTCTATTTAACTAAAATCACCCTCAACTATGCATTGCTACAAGTATTTCAAGATTTAGGATCTTACATTTTCAGGATGGCGCACAATTTGTTTCTACGTTGTTTTGTGTTTTGGATTCTTTTCCATTTGATAAAGCACAGATTTTCTGAACAGATATTAAACGAGATAGGACTATCAAAGCACAAATGTGTGACGAAGAGCTTGTGGGGTTGGTAAGATCAAATCTATGCCTATCCCCAGGACCAACTTGCCAGGGGGACATTCCAAGGGCCTCTGGGAGTGATGTTTTAAGGAAAAAGAAGAGGCAGGGAACAAGTCCGGAGAGGCTGTGTGGCCGGCAGGGAGGGCGGGGTGGTGGGTCTGGCCGGCAGGGAGGGCGGGGTGGTGGGTCCCTGCGGGATTGTGACCCCTCCCACCTCTCCAGGGTCCTCACACCCCTCACTAGGGCTGGGGTGATGCTTACTTTTCACAGTGCTCTCGTACTTGACTGGGCTTGAAGCCAGGAGCCGACTGGGAACAGGGACTGGTGGGGGCCGACAGGGGACTCTGGGTGCTCTGCACGGAGTGCCTGCGGCTGCGCCTGCGGTCCAGGCCCCGCTGCTCGCCCGCGCTGCCGCTGCTGCCACCGGAACACACGCTGGCCCTCCTGCGGTCCCGACGCCCGCTGGGGGGCGGCTCGGCGCTCTCATCGCCATCCTCCAGCCGCAGTGCCACCTGAAAAAGCAGAGAGCGCCCAGGGCAAGGTCAGACATGACAACCTCTCCGAGACCTTAGGTGTGATCTGCATTTCAGGCTCCCTCTAAGGAGGCTTTCCATTCTTTCCATCCTGCGAACTCCACTTCTCTACAAGATCTTCACAAACACAGGCGTGCCTGAGTGCAGTCTGCAAACTGAAAGAGGCTTGCCGCTGTCTACTTTCCCAGTCAAATGCGGAAGGGAAAGGCCCACAGATACCCTGAGTAGGTCTGAAAAGGACTCTGTAACTAGACAGGCTCTTTACCCTGGAGCCCAGCACTGTCCTTTCCGGGGCTGCAGCTCTCCGGGCTCCCCCTTTGCTCTGCTCTAGTCCAGAAGGAAGGGTCTGTCCTGAAGCCCAGCCGCAGGGGGCCGTCGAGTGCCTGATCGTTCCTGAGCTCGCTTCCCTACGCAGCACAGCAAGGATTCTGGCTGGAGTTGAGAGCTACCTGAGGCAGGTGAACCGAGCTGGCCGCAGCTGGGGATCTGTCGCAGAGGGCCCTGCAGCAGCACGGACTGCCTGAGGTCAGCGCTTCCCCCCCCCCACCCCCCGCACTGCAGCGAGGGGGGCTACCCTCCTCCCGGCCTGGTCCCCAGAGTGCGGTTGGAGCCTGAAGTGACACAAGAGAGCCAACATATGCTCATCACAAAAATACGTACCAGAGATAGACCTCACCTCTCAAGCTGTCGTTTTGTTTTGAATCTCCTCTTAAAAGTAACGCATATTTGGCCAGCAGAATAACTGCCTTACACTTGGCCACTTTGAACTTCCCGCAGGAACCCGAGCCAGCTGGCACCACACCCCCGGACCTCTGCCCTCCCCCGAAGGGTATTTTAGTCCTGCTCCTAGTTGGCGCCCTCTGCGGAGGCCCAGCTCGGCCACCTCTTAATCTCACTCCGTCCTGGGTTTTGCTCTACAGCAGCCTCGGTTTGGGGGCTGCCTCTGTCGGCCTGGGCTCTGCCGTGGCTCCCTCCTTACCCGTGCCCACTCTTCCCGGCCGGGGCGACGCTCGCCTGCATCGCCAGCTCCCATAAGTGGGCTCTGTGCCCGCCCTCACTAAAACTGGACAGTCAGCAGAGCACAAGCTGTGGCTGCCTAGATCTCGCCTGCATGCTGGAGTGCCTCTCTCCAGCCAGCTGAGACCCTCAGCTAGTTAGTCGCCTTTTCTCCAGCTAGTCCCGGGAGGGTAACAGTGTTGCATTTGTGGGACTGCCTTAAGAACAGCTTCTGCAGAGATGAGTTATGTGGCTGGTACTCAATAAATAGGTCCATCCTTAACCAAGCAAGGCCGTCAGATGCAGGGGCCCAGGATGGCCACAAATCCCCCCACCGCACAGAAGCGGCATGGCTGAGCCCGTCCCAGCCAAGTCCAGCAGTGCAGTGTCTCTGACTCCGCAACCGAGGACTTCCACGGTCCTGCACCCCCAGAGATGCCGATTTTCCGACCCTGCAGGAGCTGTTGGTCACATTTCACAGCTCAGTCCTGACAGGGGAGAGAACGGAGACCCAGACTGGCTGACCATGCAACATGGTTTTCATATCGCCTGCCTGTAGAAAACCACAGTTAGTGCAAAATCAGTGGTTCCCCATGCCCCAGGTTTGGGCCCCTGTACTCATCTAGCAAAAGGTGAGCTTGACTGTGTCAAGGCCAGGTTAACCACCCTCATCCCGGTTCCCAGGGATGAACATCTGGGACAGGTGGCCTGTTTCACAGGGGTGCACCACCCCCTTTCTCCCTTCCATCTCCAGTTTCCTCTGGCTCTAGCTTTTGGGTAAGATCAATTTAGTGAAAACGCCATCTTTGTTCTGGATACATTTTATACCACACTCTCAGGTATAGGAGGACAATTTAATAATATTTTGACTATTTGTTCTCTCAGAATTTACTAGTCAGACATAATTTTGGGAGGTTTGAGGTAACAATTGATCACAGTTCAGAAAAGGTATGGTTATAAAATGTCATTGGAAAAAACTAAAGCAAAATATCATTGGAAAGTCCATTTCCTAGGGGTCGCCCCTCCAACATCACTACAGGAACTAAGAAAGAAATGATGCATTTGGTTAATCACATTTATCATCTCCGCATTAGCACTTTAAATGGCATTCTCTGAGGAAGTTGGAGAATGATTGTATATCTAACGAAGGATGGCATTTTAAAGTATTTCTAACCAATTGTTTTTCCTCATTTTTTAGATATAAAAATTCTAGACCGTTTGAACTTATTCTGACCCAAAGTATTGATTCTGCTTCTTATTAAGCACACATTTGGAATGATAAGATTAGGGGATAAAGTAGAGTTCAGATATTTCTAATTCCTTGTCTAACCTCAGAGATCCAAGGATCAAATAGCATGCCTCTCACAGCTCCTTTCAGAGAGAAGCTTTGTGCACACAGCACAGACCAAAACCCACTTTAACTGCCTTTTGTCAGAGAAGATGGAGACAATCAAGAAGTTTAAATGAAAAGAAAAATCTGGAAAAATTATCAAAGAAACCCCATAAAACAAATTTTAATGGGGGCTTCTAAAGTTCAGAACCTCAGCAAAACATCTATCTCTTTAAAAGAAAGAAAGGGGCACACAGAAGGGTAGACATGGAGCTCAGAATCCCAGTCAGTTCAATGTCTGCTTTAGGCCTCACTGCGAGCAACTGTATAACATAAAATTCGGGCCTGGTGTTCACTCATGATTTTGTTTTTACAAGAAGAATCGTAGAGTCACCAGTATCCACCAGAGACAGGAAAAGAGGCTTTCCTTTCCCATGCAAGGCTATGGTGGGAGTGCCCATTTATTTAGATTCTAGGGAGCACGACAAATTAGTCAAGAACGTGCAGAGCTGGCCAAGACCTGGAGAGAACAGCGCTTACCACGCCTCTTCCTCCAAATCTCTGGTGTCAGATCTAATTAACTACATGTGCAACAAGTGTCCTCCACCAAACCCAAGATGAGCTCAACCATGTCTCAGGGAATCTCTCGTCTCTCCCTAATGAGGAAGCATTTCACTTGCTGGGCCCCTCAGCAAACATCTTCTAATTCTTTTAATTAAATGTAGAACACTGTCTATACACTAACACCCAGAGCAAACGGTTTCTCAATCCGGCCTGAGTGCTTGCATACTCTACCCCCACCTTACTAGGAAAGCGGTTAGAAGCAGTGTAGGCCTCTGTGACAGCTTCCATCCACCGCTGAGGCCGGAGAATGATCTAGATGCTTTTTTCAAGTTTTTATTATGGAAATTTCCAAACATATGCAAAGTATGAGAGAGCCTGTGAAGACTGTGATGTGTTCATCATCCCTGATAGTCCAACAAGTACCAACCCCATCCAGGTTTATGTTATTTATACGTCACTCCTACCCCCAAGCCCAGACTTTGAAGTAAATCCCGGATCACATCATTTCATTTTATATCACATTATTTCATTTCATTTCATAACTATTTTAGTATACATCCCTAAAAGATAAGGATTTTTTAAAACCATAACCATCATAACACTGTTCCACTTAAACTAATTTTTTAATACCATCAACTATCCAACAATGTGAACCTTTTTGATGGAAGTCAAAAGCTACCACATTTCTTTGAGTTTATATCATTATATTACTGCTACCATTGGGACAGGCAGCCATCATTGCATAATAGATACACTTTCTCCATACTGCTATCTCACACCTTCCTCTTAATCCTTTACATATACATCTACACCTATAGATCTTGGTTCAGCTTTTAGGTGAAGTGGATGCCAGTGCTAGCAACACTTCAAGAAGCAACTATACCAATGGCAACTTGTAGGAGATGGTCACAGCGCTGGGCTCCCAGAGAGCCATGCTTCCCTGTTTCCTCGTTCTTCTGTACCCACCCCTTTACACTGAGTCCATTTTCCATGGGACTTGCTTTGGCCAATGGGACATCAGCAAGCATGAGGCAAATAAGGCTTGAAAGGTGTTTGCACATTGGGACTGGCTCTTCTAAAATGCTGCTACCATGTGAAGAGGTGTGGGCTAGCCTGCTAAAGATACATAGCCCAGCCAAGCGTCAGCACCCAAAGCCAAACCAAGTGAATGACGCCATCTTAGAACACGCAGCCCCAGTCAAGCCACCAGATAACTGCAGCAACATGAGACTCTAGGCTGAACCAGGCCCAAATGTCTGACTCACAGAATCATGAGCAAAATTGCTGTATTAGGTCACTGTTTTTGGCTTGCTGGCTATGCGGCAACGGTAATGGACATACATTTTAAAAATCACCTATGATATGAAAGGACTTTAAGAGATTGGACTTATTAGTTAATGATCCCTAACATTCATAGCTACCCCTCTCTTTCAGGGTCTCTGGACCCAATTCCAACACTAGGGGGTCAAGCAATTCTTGGACATCTGCAGGGTGTCTAAGAGTTGAACTGAATTCAACTCAGTTCTGACACTATCTCCCCAGAGCCAGCATCAAATATTCTAGGTTAAGAGTTCAGTTCTACAGGACTGCCCCACTGCCTCCCACCCCAAGTCAGGAGCCAGTTGCAAGCTCCAGGCTCTTACCTACACTTCTGACCAACCACATTGGAGGGTCCAACAACCTCCTCCTTAGGTTCAATGAATTTGCTGGCATGGCTCACAGAACTCAGGGAAATACTTACATTGACCAGGTTATTAAATGGTAGGATAAAAAATATGAATCAACAGCCAGATTAAGAGATACATAGGGCCAGTTCCCAAACAAAGGAACTTCTGTCCTCATGGAACTTGGTGGAATGTGGGAGCATTCTGCTTCCCCAAGATTGAAAGTTCTCCATAGTAGACCCAAGAGCTGTCCTCTTGGGTTTTTATGGAGGCTTCATGATGTAGCCATGATTGACAAGTCATTGGCCATTGGCTGATCCAACCTCCACCCCTCCAGCCCCAGGGGGTCAAGGTTTGGGACTGAAAATTTCAACCACTTCATCACATCGCTGGTCCTCCTTTGGCAACCAGTCCCCACTGTTAAGTGCTTTCCAAAAGCCAACTCACTAACATTACAAAATATACCTTTATCACTCTTTACACTTGGGAAATTACAAGGGTTTGGGGAGCTGTGAGCCAGAAATGAGGATAATGACCAAATACATATTTCTTAAAGTAAATCACATTATCACACTCTCACCCCCAAAGTCTCCAGCCTTAATAGGCTTTTCCATTACCAGGACCACATTTTTAGAATCAAAACTTAGAACACAGAATCTGACAAAAGATTTTGTATTTTGAATCCTGAATTTATGTATTTGAAAACTTACATAGAGCTATAAAAATTAAAATGAATTTAATTAAACAGGAATTAAACACCTCTCTGAAATGGATTTAAATTACATGGAATTGGGCCTGTCCCCAGAAAGTCCAGGACATGTGGTCACCAGACATTCTCCACTGTTAGGAAGAATTCTAGAAGCCCAACCACGTTCTCTACAATTACATGAAAACATTCATAGTCTTTTGTGAGGAAAAGCCTGGCTCTGCATATAGACCTCCTTGCTGTCCCTAGATACTGAACTTAGTTGTCCTGTGGCAGTAAATATTTTTCAAAATATTCACTTTCAGAAAGGAATAAAAACCCTGACCCTGCCCAGTATCTCAAGCATCGAGCTTGAGGTATCTATCGCTCAAGGCATCTTTCCTTTAAGATAGCTGCATTCTGATTAAATCATGCCCTTTCTTCAACCGGGCATCTGGCAAATACAGTCCATAAAACAAGTGATATTTAAAAGGGACCTTCATTTGAGTAGTTACTGAATGTCTACTGTTGACAGGCACACTGCTGGGTCCTGGGGCCAAAGAGAGAAACAGGACATGCCTCAGAGTAGCAGCTCAAAGGAAGACTTACAGACAAGTCTGTCCTGAGGACTGCTCAGTCCGAGGTAGGGTCATAGTGAGTTCTCTTAAGTTGTGAGCAAAGAGGAGGGGACAGGCAGCCGGAACTCCTTTTATCTTGCCATGAAGGTCTTGTGGATAAGGGGACAGCTATGGTGACCCCTACAGGAGTAGGAATTTGCCAACTGTGAGAACAGAAAGGAAGAACTCAAGGCAAAGAAGAGAGAATGAAGGAAAGCCCCCTGCTCTCCCCAGCAAAGACCTGCCTTCCATGTTCCAGAGACAGGAGGGGACTTCAGAGACATTGTAGGAGTGGCCAGAGACAAGGCCACAGGATTATAAAGGCTACAGATAATGTAGGTCCCTATAACAACTCAAGGTATCTGGGCTCCATCCTGCTGGCCACAGAAAAGTTTTCTCATGTATTCATTAATTCATCTGCTTGCTTGAGAGTTTGTTCTCTTAAACAGAGGAATGGCATAGTCAGATCTGACTGTCAGGAGGATCCTTTCTTCAGTTGCTGGGAGTTAGGCCAGTGGAGAAAACAGAGGCCTCCCTGGGATGCAGCCCTTGTAGGATGCCAGCCTTGCCAGGCTCAGGTCATGCTGCTTTCCCAGACCCTGACCCCTCTGGTCACACCAACCTCTTTTTTACCCTTCGCACCTGCCAAGTCAGAGCTCCTCCCCTGCTTTGCCCTCCATTACTTTCCTTCTTTAGGCCCTCTTCTCAGAAACTGTCTTCCCTGCCCCTGCCTCACTTTCTCACCCCTACATCATCCTGCCTCTCTCCATCAACATGTTTGGAGCTTCTGATTCTCAGCTTATTCATGCACTTGGCCACTGTCCGTACCCTGTGAGAGTGTGCACTCCCTGAAGGCAATGGCCTTATCCATCTAGCTCACTGCTATGTCCTGGGGTCTGGAATAGGGCCTGGAACATAGTAGGTGCTCAATGAAGTGGTGCTGAGGAACAAATGAATGAGAAGAAGATATCATAATAATCCAGGTACTTAACAACAGGATCAGAGCTAGGGGAATGAAGAAGAAAGTGAGGTTGTCAGCAATCAGATTTCTAAATGGGAGGGGAGGGTGCAGAGGAGGGAAAAAAAGGAGTCTAAGATACTTCTAGGTATGTAACATGGGGAGACTCTATTGCTTATAATAGTGGAGAAATGAACAGATGATACAGGATTTTTCTCTTCTTCGTGGGAGAAGAATGAAGTTCAGTTAAGGCTGATTCCATGTCGTGCGCAGGTTCTAAGCAGCCGTGTCCAGCACAGAGCACCTCAGGCCCCGTCTGTGTCCCTCCACACTGTTACATTTAGCTGCTGGAGGAATCTGCTACTTGCTTGTCTTAGACTACAGGTTTGAAGTTCCTTGGACAGAGACAGAACTTCTCTGTATTTTTAGCCCCAGCACAGTATATGATATATACTAGGCCCCCATGAATGAATGTAACACAAGAAGAGAAGCAGGCAGAGAAGCAGGCAGAGAAGCAGGCATGCCTTGGCAAAAGCTCAAGGTCAAATATCAGCCACCAGCCTCAAAAGCTGCTGAGCTCACTCGGTGAACCTAAACAGGCCACACAGACTGAGAGAGGAGGTCTGATAAGGAAACCCCAACACTGCAAGGGAGGTCAGAGAATGTCCCAGGGGAGGACACTGAGAAGGAAAGATCAGAGAGCTATCCTGGAGCCATTTGTATGCTTAGTCACCAGAAATAATCAAGACGCAACACACAAGAGTCATCTAATGAACACTAGCATCATTCTTTCAAAGGGCTAATGAAACAGTGATGTCCCGCCTGATAAAAATGGCATAGAAAGAGAAGGAGAGGAAGAGAAGAGGTGGGGGGAGGATAAGTACACTTAAGAGTACTTGTGTACAACTCCTAAATAAGGTGGTAACAAACAGAATTCCAACACCATATTTTAAAAAAAGAACACATCATCGCCAAGTGCATTACAGTCTAGGAACATGAGGATGGTGAACAAAAAGTAAGGAAATGAAATAAATAATCAATCCAAAAAAAACTAGAAAAATAACAACAAAGTAAACTGAAAGAGAAGTAAGGAAGAAAATTATAAAGACAAAAATTGAAGAGGAAGGAACACTTCTAAACTCATTTTCTGAGGCCAGCATTACCCTGATACCAAAACCAGATAAAGACCACACACACACACACACACACACATTACAGGCTAATATCCCCAGTGAACATCACTGCAAAAATCCTCAACAAAATATTAGCAAACCAAATTCAACAATACATTAAGAGGATCATACACCATCCTCAAGGGGGATTTACGCCAGGGATGCAAAGATGGTTTAACATCCACATACCAATCAACAGCATACATCATCTTAACAAAGGATAAAAATCATATGATCATCTCAGCTGGTACAGAAAAAGCATCTGACAAAAATTCAATATCCATTTATGGTGAAAATTCTTACAAAGGTAGGTATAGAAGGAAATACCTCAATATAGCAAAGGCTATAGAGGACAAAGGAGAGCTAACATCACACTCAAAGGTGAAAAGCTGACAGCTTTTCCTCTAAGATTAGGAATAGACAAGGATGTGAGCTCTCATCACTTTTAATCAATATAGTATTTGGAGTCCTAGCCACAGCAATTAGGCAAGTAAAAGAAATAAAAGGCTTCTAAACTGGAAAGGGAGAAGTAATAAAAGTGTCACTATTTATAGATGACATGATACTATATAAAGACCTCAAGACTCCACCAAAAAGAAAAAAAAAAGATTAGAACTAATAAGTGAATTCAGTAAAGTTACAGCATACAAAATTAGTACACAAAATGGGTTAATGTTTCTATATACTAATAATGAGATATCAGAAAGAAAAATTAGATAACAATCCCATTTATGATTACATCCAAAAAATTACCTAGAATTAAATTTAACCAATGCAGTGAAAAACCTATTTTCTAAAAACTATAAAACACCGATGAAAGGAGTTGAAATAAAAATAAACGGAAAGATATACCATGCTGCTGGATTGGAAGAATACTGTTAAAATGTCCCTTCTACCCAAAGTAATCTAAAGATTCAATGCAATCTCCATCAAAATACCAATGGCATTTTCACCAAAGTTGAACAAATAATCCTAAAATTTGTATGGAACCTCAAAAGACCCCAAATTGTCAAAGCAATCTAGAGAAAGAAAAACAAAGCTGGAGTTATCATACTCCCTGATTTCAAACTCTACTACAAGGCTACAGTAATTAAAACAGTATAATACTGGCACAAACACAGATACATAGATCAGTAGAATAGAAGAGAAATAAGGCCATCAATAAACCACTGACAAAGGAGGCAGCAATATACAATGGGGGAAAAGACAGGTTCTTCAATAAATTATGATGGGAAACTGGACGACTACAAGCAAAAAAAATGAAACTGGACCAGTTCCTTGTATCACACACAAAAATAAATTCAAAATGGAGAAAAGACTTGAATATAAGACCCCAAACCACAAAATTTCTAGAATAACATCTCTTGGACATCAACAGTTCTTGGACATCATCCTCAACAGTATCTTTTTGGACCAGTCTCTTCAGGTAAGGTGAACAAAAGCAAACATAAACAAATGGGATTACATCAAACTAAAAAGCTCTTTGTACAGCGAAGGAAACCACCAACAAAACAAAAAAGGCAGCCTACTGAATGGGAGAAGATGTTTGCAAATTATACATCCAGTAAGGGGTTAATATCCAAAATATATAAAGACACTCCAAAACTTCCCAAACAACCCAATTAAAAAATGAACAGAGGACTTAAACATTTTTCCAAAGAAAACATACAGATGGCCAGCAGACATGAAAAATGCTCGGCATCATGAATCATCAGGGAAACATATCAAAACCACAGCTAGATATCACCTTACACTGGTTGGAATCAGCTGTTATCAAAAAGACAAGAAATAACATGTGTTGGTGAAGATGTGGGGAAATGGGAGGCCTTGAGCACTGTTGGTGGGAACGTAAGTTGGTGCACTCTGGAAAACAGTTCAGAGATTCCTCAAAAATTTACAAATAGAACTACCATTTGACCCAACAATCCCACTTCTGGGTATTTCTCCAAAGAAAATGAAAATACCAATTCAAAAGAGATATAGGCACTCCTATGTTTATTGCAGTTTTATTTATAATAGCCAAGATATGGAAGCAACCTGAGTGTCCGCTGACAGATGAATGGATAAAAAAGATGTGGTCTATATACACAATGTTTCAGCCATAAAACAGAATGAAATCTTGCCATTTGCAACAACATGGGTGGACCGAGAAGGTATAATGCTAAGTGAAATAAGTCCAATAGAGAAAGACAGATACCATATTATTTCACTTATATGTGGAATGTGAAAAAACAAAACAACAAAACAGGCTCATAGATACAAGGAACAAGCTATTACCAGAGTAAGGAGGGGCTCAGAGGTTGGGAGAAATAGATGAAGGGGGTTAAGGGGTATAAACTTCCAGTTATAAAATAAATAAGTCATGGAGTTGTAATGTACAGCATAGGGAATATGGTCAATAATATTGTAAGAAATTTGTACAGTGGAAGGTAAGTAGGCTTATCCTGGGACCATTTCATAATGTACAAAATGATTGAATCATTATGATGTATACCTAATAGGATATTGTATGTCAACTGTACCTCAATTTTAAAAACAAGCATTGAGGGGCCCCTGGGTAGCTCAGTAGGTTGAGTGTTTGACTCTTGATTTTGGCTCAGATCATTACCTCAGGGTGGTGAGATAGACCCCCATGCTGGGCTCTGGGCCACATTCAGTAGGGAGTCTGCTTGAGATTCTTGTTTTCTCTCTGCCTCTCCTCCCTGCATTCTTGCTCTCTCTCAAAATAAACTGTGGAAAGAACCAAGATGCCCTTCAACGGACGAATGGATAAGGAAGATGTGGTCCATATACACCATGGAGTATTATGCCTCCATCAGAAAGGATGAATACCCAACTTTTGTAGCAACATGGATGGGACTGGAAGAGACTATGCTGAATGAAATAAGTCAAGCAGAGAGAGTCAATTATCATATGGTTTCACTCATTTGTGGGGCATAACAAATAACATGGAGGACAAGGGGAGGAGTTAGAGAGGAGAAGGGAGTTGAGGGAAATTGGAAGGGGAGGTGAACCATGAGAGATTATGGACTCTGAAAAACAATCTGAGGGTTTTGAAGGGGCGGGGGGTGGGAGGTTGGGGGAACCAGGTGGTGGGTATTGGAGAGGGCACGGATTGCATGGAGCACTGGGTGTGGTGCAAAAACAATGAATACTGTTACGCTGAAAATAAATTTAAAAAATTAAATTAAAAAAATGAAAAAAATAAATAAAAAATATTGAGCTGCAAACAGAAAAGCAGTGCAAATCATATATGTCAAAATTATTATTTAAAAAACAACAAAATAGACAAAACTACTTTATTTAGAATTATAAACAAAAATTATAAAATATCAAAGGGAAAATATCCACTGACACAGAGAAAGTTAAAAACATTCATAGGAGATTATATGTCTCTTTGCTAATCCATTTAAAATCCAAAATAAATGAATGATTTCCTAGTAAAATATAATTTAGCAAAATAGATCCCAGTAAAGATACGGAGTTGCCAAAGATTTTCTCCTGCCCCCCCCCCAGCCCATGCATGCAGACACACACACGCACGTACAGATGCACTCCTCTTCACACAGGCCCACACAGTTCCCTAAGGGAATTCTAGCAAATCATCAGAGAGGACACAAATTTCTAAGTATTTTTATAAAGTGAGAGTGGGCATCCTTGTCATGTTCCTGATCTTAAGGGAAAGGGTCTCAGTTTTTCCCCCATTGAGAATGGTATTTGCTATGGGTTTTTCATAGATGGATTTTATCAAATTGAGGAATGTTCCCTCTATCCCTATACTCTGAAGAGTTTTAATCAGGAAAGGATGCTGTATTTTGTCAAATGCTTTTTCTGTATCAATTGAGAGGACCATGTGATTCTTCTTTCTTCTCTTATTAATTTGTTCTACCACACTGATTGATTTGCAAATATTGAACATTTATTTACTGCAGATAATCCTCAAAAAGTTGAAAATAGAGCTACCCTATGACCCAGCAATTGCACTACTTGGGTATTTACCCCAAAGATACAGATGTAGCCAAAAGAAAGGCTATATGCACCCCAGTGTTCATAGCAGTAATGTCCACAGAAGCCAAACTGGGAAAAGAGCCAAGATGCCCTTCAATGGACGAATGGATAAAGGAGATGTGGTCCATAAACACAATGGGATATTATGCAGCCATCAGAAAGGATGAATACCCAGCTTTTGTATCAACAGGGATGGGACTGGAGGAGACTTTGCTGAGTGAAATAAGGTAAGCAGAGAAAGTCACTTATCATATGGTTTCATTTACCTGTGGAACATAAGGAATAGCATAGAGGACATTAGGAAAAGGAAGGGAAAAATGAAGGAGGGGAAATCCGAGGGAGAGAGCAACCATGAGAGATCGTGGACTCTGAGAAACAAACTGAGGGTTTTAGAGGGGAGAGAGGTGGGGAGATCGGTGAGCCCGATGGTGCGTATTAAGCAGGGCAGGTATCACATGGAGCACTGGGTGTTATATGCAAACAATGAATCATGGAACACTACATCAAAACTAATGATGTACTGTATGGTAACTAACAACAAAAAAAAGAAATAGAACATCGGAAAAAATAAATATTTTTATAAAGCAAGAATAAAACTGATACTTACACAAAAAAGTATTGCATATACACACAAAGAGGAAAGTCCAAGAAGACTCAACAGCAACACTGTTTGTCCGGCAACACCACCACGAGCCAACCAACATCCATTACGAGAACAGCGGGTAAATAAACTGTCATACATTCACCAGCAGTAAAATGAGTAAGTGAGTACGCCACACAATAACATGGGTAGGTTTTTTGGTTTTAGTGTTTTTGGGTTTTTTTTAAGGCGACTCCAGCACAGTGCTTGGGCTCACGACCCTGAGATCCCGACCTGAGCTGAATTAAGTCTGTAGACACTTAGACGACTGAGCCACTCAAGTGTCGCAACATGGGTAGGTTTAAAAACAACAATCAAATAAGAAAACTATACAAGGGTACAAATGATATATTTCCCTTTATAAAAAGTTTGAGAACAGATATAATTAAACATATGTTGTTTAGGGATCCAGACTGGGAGGAAGGAGTTAAAACAGCTGGCCTGTGACCTCTTTACTCCTTTTACAGACCAATGCCTCTGGAGAAAGAAAAAAGGCAAGTGACCACTTCTAGTCTTTTGTTAAGTATGCCAATAACCAGCCTACTTAATAAACAGCCTAGTGATACTTGTTAAAATGAGAGCTCTTATTTCTGGAAAGCCCTTACCAGCACAGGACGTGATACTTGTTAAAATGAGAGCTCTTATTTCTGGAAAGCCCTTACCAGCACAGGACTAGCTAAGGGTCACCTGGCTGTGGGTTACCTGTGGTAAGTAAGTATAGATCGATGGCCTCATCAGCCACGACTCTCTGAGATATGAAGTAGAGATGTCTTATAAGGGAATGTTACTCACCGGGCGGGGGACCTGTGACCCCCACACTTGGAGACCTCTCCTATTCTGGGTCTGAGAGCACACATCCGGGCCATGACGAAAAGACCTAAGACAGACCCCTCCTTGGTCCCTCTGTATCTCTTAAGTCTGTATTCTTGAAATTATTAGCATAACTAGATAGCACAGCTAGGTAACAAGATCTGATCTGTCAACCGATTTGATAATCTGAGCATTTGCGTTAGCTCACAGAATAAGTGATTTTCAGGTAAAAGTATAAAGAAAAGAAAATAGTGCTGAGGCAAGAGGATAACACTAGGGAGGGCTACAAAAGACATTTCCAAGTTCCTGGTAATGCCCTGATTCTTAAATACAGGAGGGTACCAGTCAGGATTCTCCAGAGAAACTCAATAAATAGGATATACGTGGAGATTTATTATAAAGAATTGGCTCTCGTGATTGTGGAGGCAAACAAGACCCAAGATCGGCTGTCCAAAGGCCTGAGAACCAATGGGATTAGTCTCAGAGGGAGTTCGAAGGTAGGAGGCAACCAATGTCCCAGCTCATTACCATCAGGCAGAGAGAATTTGTTCCACTCAACAGACTGGATGAGGCCTGTCCACACTGGCAAGGGCAATCTTCTTGACTCAGTCTCCCAACTCAGGTCTTCACCTCATCCAGAAACCCCCCTCACAGACACGCCTAGAATCATTCTGACCAATTATCTGAGCACCTGTGGCCCAGTTACGTTGACATATAAAATTAACCATCACAACAGGCATTTATTTTATTGTTCTTTAAATAACACAGAGGTGCTATTATTTGTGAATGATATGACCTTGGTGCTAAACGTATGAAGCAAATGCAATTTGATAAAAGAAAATAATGACTGGAGAACAACCTTCAAAAAGGTTGGTGTGAAGGGGAAGAGGGAGATGAGGAGGTAGCTTGAGAGTCGGGTGGGCTCAGGTGCAGCCTGAAATAAACACAAATTCCTGGAGTAGGTATCCAGGCCACTTTTCAAAATTATCTCCTAGTTGGTTCACTAATGGCAAATTTACCTGCATTATGCCATCTTCCAATATATATTGATTATAAAGAATCCAAAGCTGTATTCCTGTAAGCCTCTGGTTGAGCAGTCTCAGAGATGGGAGCTCCGATTGGGTGGAAAGGAGAGAAGGTAAGAAAGTATCTGTACTGGGAAAAATCCACCTTTCACTTTCCTGTAAGCCGACTGTGTTTGGTTTCTTCCTTCTCCATCTCTGGTATTCTTACATGAACCTCTCATTTAGGAGCCATAAGAATATGGCCCTCCACCGTCCACTGGCTTTCCAACACCACGTGCCAGTGATAACGACACACATAAGTCAGAGCAGATACCTGGGGGAAAGAGGTTCAGCTGGAGAAGATGCCTGGAGTGAGGACACAAGGAGTAGGCCTGCTGGGTAGTTATGGGAAGCTTTAAGCTCTGATAACAAGTATCTCTCGTTCAGCTTCTTCTGATCTCTCCTAAGATTACATAAAGATAATTCTGTTCTGTCCCTCATCCGTCCCTTTTTATGACAATGACTTATAGCAAATAGTAAATTACATGTCAGTCTCTCCACTTCTATCTAGGAAAATCCCAATGGAGGCTCTTAACTGGGAGATATCCCTCCAAGGGCTCTAGCCATGCACACAAGTTTATGAATAAAGTTGTCTGTCATAACAGCATTTCTAATCGCAAAGAGTTTGGAAATAATCCAAATCTGAAAAAAAGGAGATTGGCTATATTATGGTACATGCATATGGACAGAGTATTGTGTCCCTAATAAATTAAGTTCTTGAAGATTTAATGACAAAAAAATGGCTCCAACATATTTACCAGTGAAGATTCACTACACAACACCGTATAAAGACAATAATCTCCATAGTTAAGAATGTACACCTACCTATACAAAAAAGGCTAGAAAAATGGATCAAAATGTTAACCATGGTTAATAATAAAATCATGGGTGATTTTTTTGCTCTTACACTTATATATTCCTCAACAAGTATATCATTTTTACAAGTGGAAAAAGGAAAGATTAAAATTATATATCACTATGAATAAGACTGATCAGTTAGGCCAGAAGTAGAACAATACAACCCTTATACTGGGAAAAATATATTAAAATTTATATTTGATAAGGATCTAGTATCCAGAATATATTAAGAATCCTTACAGTTCAGGAGTAACAAAACAACCCAATTTAAAAATAGGCAAAGGATCTGAACAGACATCTCTTCACAAAAAGAATAGAAAAATGGCCAACAGACACAAGGAAAGAGGCTCAACATCATTGGTCACTGGGGAAATAACAAATCACAACCAAAATGTGTACCACTTCACACCCACTGGGACGGCTGTGATTTTTAAACAAGGACAATAATAAACATCGAGGAAGATGAAGAGAAGTTGGAACCCTTGGGGCAACCTCTGTGGAAAACAGTCTGGCAGTCTCTCAAAGAGCTATGCATTCAGTTACCATTATGACCAGCAGTTCTACTCTTAAATATATGGCCGGGAGAACTAAAAGTAGATGTCCACACAGAAACTTGTACACAGATGTTCATAGCAATATTATTCATAGCTGCCGCCCAAATGGAAATAACCCAAACGTCCATCCAGTGATGAACAGATCATCAAAATGTGGTGCTATCCAACAATGGAACGTTAGCGCAAAAAGAAAGTACAGATACATGCTTAAAATATGGCTGAACCCTGAAAACATGTTAAGTGAAAGCTAGTCCCCAAAGTCACATGTTGTATGGTCCCATTTATAGGAAATGTCTAGAAAAAGGCAAATCCGAGAGAGAGTAAATTAGTGGTTTGGGGGTATGCAGTATGGGGACACGGAGAAATGGAGAGTGTCTGCTAATAGGTATGGGGTTTCTTTTGGGGATGATGAGTATATTCTGGACAAAGTCCTCAAGGATAGCCTAGTTCACACCATTATTATGGGTAAGCAGGTGTCTAAAGTAGTTAGCTTTCCCGTTTAGTCACACACCAGAGGGGAATCAGATCTCCAGATTCTGCCCCCTTCAGGCCAAGAAAAGAAATGGGGACAGTGAAGATCAGCAGTAAGGAATGTGGTTTACAGCTCATAAGATGTGCTCTAACCCTCAAAGTCCAGACAAGAGTCACATCAGATAAGTAACTTTAATAAGGGGGCATTTGGCTTAAAACTAACCCACAGGGAACTGTTTGAACTCAAGTCAACAAGGCCACAAAGTCATGAGTTGTCACCCAAATCAAGGCCACCTTCCTGGATGGGTCACAGGTGCGACTTGTGCAGGGCTCCATGCTCACACTCTTCAGGGCTCTGTGCTTGGTTTAATACTCTTTTGCTAGCTTGAAATTCTTATTAATTTTATCTTTACATTTCTGGTTTTTTTTTTAATTTATTTTTTGAGAGAGAGAGTGTGTGAGCAGCACAGGTGGGTGGGGAGGAGAAGAGGGAGAGGGACAAGAAGACTCCATGCTGAGGTCAGAGCCCAACATAGGGTTCAATCCCACGGCCATCACAACTTGAGCTGAAATCAAGAGTCAGATGCCTAACCGACTGAGCCACCCAGGCCTCCCTTAACTTGTGTTTTACAAGTGAAGTCCAATGGAACAAGGGAACGTGTGCATGGGAGGAGAAGAAGCTGCAACAGGCACGTGTGCCAATCCTTGCACACATTAGCACAGAGTGCTGAGAGCTGCACGGTCCGTGGGAGCTCAGTGAGAACCAAAATGAGTACAAGGTTAAGTGTGTTCCCTTGTAACTAAGCCCTGGAACCCCAGAGGCCTTCCATGCAAACAGAAGTGGCTTTGAATGCACAGAGATGGCAAACCAAGGGTCCTACCACATCCTTTCTTACCTGGGTTACTCTGCTGTACTGGGCATCCACTTATGCTGAAATGACACAGAAAAACTGGAAAGATAAGGCAGCCCACAGTTACTCTCCCTTTCAGCCCTTCCTTACTCACCAGCTGAAGGGAGAGGGTTAACGGAAGGAACACATGTCAAGAAGTGACGTAACAACAGAGTTCATCCCCTATGGTGTTTCCACCATTCTGATAGGAACAAGATACACAGGCCTGTAGGAGCTCAGAACTGGAAATTGCAGAGGATTCCGCATGGAAGGTAAATGCTCTTACAGTTGCGTTTTGAACTAGCATTGTGCAATACAAAAATGGATGGTAAAATCTATGCTAATATTTTAAAGTTTAAATTTTTATTCCCTTACAAGGGCCTTAAATAGCAAATAAAACACCATAACGAGGCAAGAGGGACCAGAGAGGAAAAGGAAAAGCTGTGTAGTATCTTGAACAGTAAGCGAGTGACCAAGTGCCTCCTCCTTCGGGGGTTTTGCCTTTGAGGGAGCCCTGGCAGTGCCTGGAGGCTTACACCGCACAGAGAGCGGTGCGCACTCTCCAAGCTTCCGATCCGGGAGGTCTGGGGGGAGGGGAGCCCCAGAACCTACCTTCTGTAAAGCTCCCGGGTGCTGTGGATGCTGCTGCCCCACGCTCAGAACTACGCCACTAGAATGCGTCCACCTCAGCCTCTGACAAGCTGTACGATGCCATCCAGAAGGTTCGTGCTGTTACCTCGTAAATGTTCAGTTGCTCCACCAAGTCCAGGTCCGTCCCTTTCTTGTTCAAGTGCCGCTGGGACACAGCCGCAATGCCCAGCTCTTCCAGGCAGTCCACCACATCATAGAAGCTGTCCTGGTCTGGCAACCCCGACAGTGTCTGAAGAAAGAACGGGACATGAACATGTTTTAGGGGACTGTCTCAAGGCTAGGCAGCAGCTAGCATTTAACTCTATGGGACAAACCAAGACAGATGATCAGATCAATTGAGAAAAAACTCCTTTAGTGTGGTAAGCAGAACGCACCCCAAAAACCCACCCTGGTATATAGGTTCTGTATAATCCCCTTCCTTGAGTCTAAGCAGGACACTCCCATCACTGAAGTACATCACATGGCCACAGGGAAGGGATTTTACAGATATTCACCACCCAAAGCAGCTGATTTTGAGTTAATCACAGGGAAGATTATTCTGGGTGGGCCTGACCTAATCAGGTGGGCTGTTTTAAAGCCGGTTTAGGCATTTCCGGAGCTCAGAGACTAGGAGAGAGATGACCCTGCCGGCCCTGAAGCAGCAGCAAGCCACCACGAGTTCTCCAGCTGCAAGGAAATGAGCTCTGCCAACAACCACAAAAGCTTGGAAGAGGATCCCAAGCCTCAGACCAGACTCCAGTCCTGGTCGATACCTTGACTACAGCTTTGTGAAGACTCTGAGCAGAGGACCTGGTTAGGCGGTGCCTGGAGCCAGTCCCATGGAAACTGTGAGATGATAAGTCTGTGTTGTTTTAAGCTGCTAAATTTGTGGTAATTTGTTATATGGCAATAGAAAACTAACACGCTCCGTGATGAGAAACTCCTGTTAGGACCAATCTACCGACAGCTGGCGTTATAATAATGTAATGATTCCTTTTTCTTTCAACTGGGTAGGCCTTCCCCTTGGTCTAAGTAATTTAGGAAAACATGAGAAATTTCAAAGCAGCAACCAAAAGACGAAAGGATAACCCAAGTACGGGGTGGGGGTGGGGGGAGGAGCTGACTTCTCTTTGAATTCTGCGTCTCTTATAAGAAGGATGATCTCTCAGATGGGCCTTCTGCTCAGAACTAGAGAGACCCTCGAGGTGATTTACTGCAAGCCCTTATCTCATGAGAGGATGGCTAGGGAGGAAAGGGGTTTGCCTGAGGGAACAAGCAGTTCCTGCAGACCTGGGACAACCTCTTCTCTACTCACACACTCATGCTTCTGTACAAATTATTCTGGCCTGGAATTCCAAACACGGGTCTTTACTCCCTATTTGTCTTTGCACTTCCAAGAAGCCTCTATATAGATTTCAAAATTATTCTGAACTCAGAAAAGACCAACACTGTCCTAAGAACTGTTCACAGCACCAACTTTTCCAATGCCTCTATTTGGGGGCTATTAATAATTGGAAAGAACGTCTCTATTCATGACCCAAATAATGGCTTTTTTCTTTCAATGCTGAGTGAAGAGGATACAACTTACTGCTGTTGAGATCAGAAATGAGTGAAAAATAACTGGGACGGGATAACTTAGTCCATCAGGGGCCTCAGCAAGGACCCAGAGCAGGAGGCTATAAGCCAGTCAGACTCTGTAATAAACAGGTGCTCACACCTATGGGGCCAAGCGGGAAAGCACACGCCAGCACCTGCGAGTGTCAGGCAAGGTGGCACCTCCACATTAGCTGACCACAGTCCCTGGAGGGGTCCCTGGCTCCTGACACTAAATGAGAAAGTATGCAGCCGTTCAAAGAATCCTGTCATCAAAATGACCCAACTTCTGGTTTTAGTGAAAACCCTTGAGCCTGTTAAAAGATGAGGAAAAGAAAACAGGACCCCAAGCCAGGGCCGGGCTGGTGCATGGAGATGCCCTGATGGTGGGCCCTGCCAAATCCCCAACTTGAGGAACCTAGGTGAGTTGACATTTAGTGTTGGATTTAAAACTTCCTACTCAACTGTGGAGGGCCACAAGGAGGCACAGAGGGCTCTCCTCTCCTCAGTTCCCTTCCCTTCTTCTTTCCTCTTTTCCCTGCTTATAAAAGTCTCCAAAGGGTTAAATTCCTTGACCTAATTCCCATCGCCTTAGCGAGCCCAACCATGATGGCTGGTGGGGTGGGGTGGGGGTTGGGGGGCTGTGGTTACTATTAGTCAAACAATTAGGTCCAAAGAACCAAACACACTCAGGGAGACTTACTCAATAATAGGTCCAGAAGTGAGGGTATGAAGAGGTCATTTGTCATTTCCACCGTGAAAATTTGGGCTGGAGCCAAGCCCACGTACCAACCCCTTTGACATGTGGCTGCAGGGGAGATGGCCTTTTGCCACCAACAAACACAGGGGCTTTTCTCCAGTTGTAGGGGAAGAGGACTAACCATTCTAGAAACACATTCACCTGTCTTCAGCTGATGGTCAAACATGCCCAGCAAACGTGCCACGCCCCCACCGCTCCCTGGGTCCTGTCCTCTTATTTCTACCTTGACACCTCATGGCTAAAGTGCCTCCTTCCGGCAAAGGTGGAGGTTACCCCCAGGAAATCTGTGAGGCAGACGTCTCTTGATGCCTTCACTTTCAGATGACGTCCATGACCCCCTTTCCTGCTTTCTCTCAAACCTCATCCTTCCGGGGCTGGTGACAAGTAAATCTTCAAAGGCATCTCTCCAAGGGAGAAATTTCTGTCCTAAAGATATGTTCTTTGCCTCTCCTGGGTTCTCACTGATTGCATCAAATCTTTCTTACAGGATGCCATCAGTGTGGCAAATGCCTGCACACAAATTTTCAGAGCAACATTATTTGTGAACTCCAAAAGCTGTTAAAACCCAAGTCTCCTTCAGTGGGAGAACCCACTGTGGTGTATCTGCAGCAGCAGAAAGGAGCAACTGTTAACACCCTCCAGAGCAGATCGGCCTCAAAGGCGTTATGCTGAGTGACAGCAGCCAACCTCAAAGGGTTACATCTATCCTGTATGGTCCTATTCGATGGGGATGAAATGACAAACTACAGTGCTAGAGAACAGTTGTCAGGGTAGGAAGAGGCCATCAGGAGATCATGATAAAAGGCTAACATGAGGGAGATCTGGAGGGAGATGGGAATGTTCTATATTCTGACTGTGAAGGGTATGCATAGCTAAACAAGTTTTACAGCTGACACAGCTGAATTTTTTTTTTACAAGTTTCTGGTATGGTAATTAGCAATAAATGAAATATAAAAACAAAGGTGAGTACTCAGCATGAATCCCATCCAGGTTACCTCCCCTCCACCCCCTTCCCTGAAACCTCCAGGCCAGCCTCACAGGAACAGGAACAGTAATACCTCTTGTGACTCAGGCCCCCTCATCAGCCTCTTCCTATCCTCTACGGTGGTCAGTACCTGAGCTCCTCAAAGTGGGGGGTTCCCACTGAGGGGGTTTCAGCTGGATCAAGACAGGGCATTGTAGAACGTTAGTGTGTACCATGAGAAATTGTTAGTTTCTGATGTTCCTTCAGATCTGACAACATGGGGTCAAGGGGTAGGAGCAGGAATGGGGGGATTAGTATGGATCTTGGAAACCCCTCATTAATGTCCCTGTTCAGCAAAGAGAGCAGACACCAGCCTCAGAACCCTAAGCAGGCTAAAATGTAGCACCCTTGTTTTGTCATAAAATGTTCCTGTTTTTAATTCTATGTTATTAGTCCATCTTCTATTTTGTTGAAAGAAAACTTAGAAAAGCAATAAAATAATTTCCCAGACTTCAGCGTCTGAATTTTTTCCAGACCTGTATTAGCATTTTGATGTATTTTTTCTTTGTTTGGGATCTCAGAAGATTTTACTCACTGGGGCACTAAACAGGACTAAAATTCAACAAAGGAAAACAAACCCAGCGTGGGTGCCAGTGGTTTATTTGACCTTTTGGGGGGAAAGGATGGCATTTGGAGTAATGTCCATAGGACTTCCCCCTGAGCCAGAGCTAATGAAAGAGGAGACGGAACCGCCAGAGAGAAAAAGTAAGCGAGGAATTCCTGGACATTAAGCACCATCTGATGCCAAGAAGAATGTGACATGTGCTGGGTCCTTGCCAGCCACTGGTAGCAGAAGGCCCACACCCCCCCCCCACCAACGCTGCTGGGACCATCAGAACCGCCCAGCACACCCTCCACCAATAGGATGGGGAGCATTGCAATGGAAAACACCGGACAAGAGGGAAAATTCCATTTTTGCTGAAATCCATGGTTTCCAAAACAATGTCAGTGACTGAAAAGGACAGGAAATAGATGACCTTAATCTTCAAAAACAACAATAACAACAGAAAATTGCTTTAAAATTGCAAGGTAAAATCAACTCACGAAAACATTTGAAAGCATAAATGGAATTCTTAGGATTATCCTACAGAAAAGTACTGCCCATTCCTCACCAGGACCATAGAAGAATTTTGGGTGTCCTCATCAACAGATGGCATTTCATTAAAAAGCAATCCCTGCCAATGAGCCCTGGGGGGAAATGTTTGTTGTTTTACTGTATATTTCTTTTCATCTTAATAGATTTAATGTCCTTCATTTTTCCACTGGGTTCTTAAGATATTGAGGGTTGTATAATTTTCTGCCCCATTCTTTGCAAACAATTCCTAATTTGCTGCTTGCCCTTAGCTTTTGTTTGCGGTTTTCATTTTACAAATAAGATCTGTTTATAATTTTATGCAGTGAAATATTTAAAAAGTCCTTCCCTTTGGATTCTTTTTGACAGGTTTGATGATTAACATAATCTTCTCCTACCAGAGACAAACTAATCTTCACCTCTACTTCTTAATTTTCCACTGTTTGTTGTGTTACATTGAACACTTTATTTTGCCTGGAATTCATTTCAGTATTGGTCAAAAGACGTATTTGGTTATTTCCATTTGGCACAGCCCCGCCCCCAATCATGAATGACTCTAAGTCATGCTCCCCCGCCGACAGCAGTCCTAGAGGGAGTTGTTCTGTGCGATGAGATCTCTTTCAGAGCTCCTCTGCTCCCATCATCTGTCTGCTGAAGAAAGAGCCAGAACCACATTGTTTTAATCCTGAGAGCCTGCACAACAGTTAAGTATCTAGTGGAAATTACTTCTCATGATGCTTTCTACTACTGTGTCCCCAGTTCATCAGAGGAAATGTTTCTCTAGTTGTACTTCATGGAGAGGTTCTAAATTTTCTCTGCATCACTGCAGTTCGTACTGTAGGCCTACGTCCAGCAGCTCGGGAAGGAAAGGCAGGCCCATGGGGTGGTTGGTGTGATTCCTGGGGTGTAGGGCAGAGCCCATTGCAGGACATTTTCAAGAAGAAAGGGACTCTGGTCCCGAGAGAGGGCTGTCCCAGGGCAGCATGGTGTCAGCATCCTCTCCAGGGAGGGATCCTTAAGACAGCTACCGTCCTCCCAGCCAGTGACCAGGAGGGATGTGTTGGGAGGGAGGAGAGCACAAGGGTGATACCACCTTCATAAAAGGAGGACAGGACTCACCCCCAGCAGTCAGAATTCAATAAGCAGTGGAACAAGGGTGCCTTCATTTCTCCTGAGCTGTAAGCTATTTTCTTAGGGTAAAACTTGTGGATTTATATTCTTTTTTAAAAAATTATTTGAGAGAGAACAAGAGAGGAAGAGAGCATGTGCACATGAACAAGGGGAAGGGCAGAGGGGGAGAGAGAGAGAGAAAGAATCTTAATTAGACTCTGTGTTGAGCGTGGAGCCCGAGTGGGGCTCAATCCCACAACCATGACCTGAGTCGAAACCAAGAGTCAGAAGCTTAACTGACAGAGCCACCCAGAAGCACCCCCAACTTCCTAATTTATATTCCTAAGGAATAATGTTTTTAAGGGGGACATCTTGGTAGGAAAAGTAATCATGAAGTTCTCACTGTCATTCTTCTGGTTTCGTTAGAAAAAACCAAAGCAGAGAAAGCCCACAGACAGTCCCAGGCCTGCACACACATATGCACCAGCACACATGCAGGCACACACACCACATGCAACTGGAAAGGGTTTCCTCTGGCAAACAGCAACACTGTAGCCATGGATCCAGCCACCAACATGGGGGCCTATGTGATGTGGCTCCTCCTCAGAGGGTAAATTGAAGATTTTCACATTGTGTTAGTTTCCAGGGGGGCGGGGGGGCTGTCGTAACAAATAGCAGAAATGTATTTTCTCCAGTGTGAGAGATGAGAAGTTTGATATCAAAGTGTCAGGGGGGCCGTATTATCTGAAGGCTCCAGAAGAAGGCCCTTCCCCATGTCCTCGTACATTGGCTGCTGGCAATCCTGGGCATTCCTTGGCTAAGAGATGTATCTCTACGATCTGCCTCTGTCTTCACACAGCCATCTTCTTCACATGCATGTGCAGACATCGTCTTCCCTCTTTGTGTGTCTCTTTTCCTCTTCTAAGGACACCGGTCATGTGGGATTATGGCCCACCTGAATGACCTCATCATAGCTTGACTGTATCTGCAAAGACCCTATTTCCAAATAAGGTCACATTTACAGATATTTTTAGGGGTTAAGACGTCAACATAACTGAATCCTTTCAAAGGGGACATACTACAACCCTTAGCAGTCATCAACCAACCTTGTTCACTAAAGTCATCGCATAAACCAGCAGCTCTGTGTCGACCCCATCTTTTTCCTCCAGGATTTCCATAATATTTGACCAGGGTTTGACTCCTAGGAATAAAAGAAAAATCATTAAAAATGGCAAGTCAATGCTTCTCACCCAACTCATATTGCAGTTTATCCAAAGACGTATCACCCAACGATGGCCGTGTCGTTCAGTCACCAACTTTCAAAGTGTGACAATATCCTTAGAGTGAACGTCAGTAATTTGTCAATAATATACCACATCATTCTCATCCACTTGAAAATGTTACTCTCTATTGTCCACATGGCTTTCGATTTGCCTGAAAATTCCCTTTATATTAAATATGCAATTTGAAAAATATCCATTCCTGTGCATTTCACTCTCTGAGCATGGAAACTCTTGATAAATACTCTTTGTATGTCCAGCAGCATGTTAGGCTCTGATCTCCTACAAAGAAAAGGGACAAGGGAGATCTTTACATTCACTCAAACAGTGGACTCCCAAGAAATACCAGTGAAATCTGTCTAGCCAGCATTTCAAGAACAGAAGTATATTATCTCTATTCAAACCAGGTACAAATACTCTTTCAGCCTCGACAGGCTACAAAGAACCCACCTCACCCAGAATCTGTCCTTAATACCTTGTCGGTGCTCAAACAGTATTTGTGCCGATGGTCGCCAAGGGCCCGGCTCAAGAAGTGGCTCTTAAATGGGGCTCTGCAAGTGAAGACTCAGGGGTGGTTATTCCCTGGCTCCCAGAGACAGCAACAGGAAAACCCATCACATTCAGGACTGCCAAGTCAAGGCCAAGGTCACAAAGGGGATATAAAATCTGGATGCGATTTCCTGTGTTTGAGATAAACATTTGAAGTGAAGTATTGCCTTGCCCTTGGCATGCTTGCTCTCTCTATAAAGATCTCAAAGGGATATTGCTTATTTTTGCTGGTAAAAGTAAATCCCGAAATACTGTAAAATCTGTGGCTTCCACATGCAGGTTCTTGGGTGGGTTACCAGAGCTGGCCTTGAGAACAAAGCTCCCCGAGGGCAGCAGTGACCTCCGTCTTACCTCTTCGCACAGTGTCTGGCACATAATAGGTCTGAAGAGTAAGTGGGGATCTTGGAGAGGGTATGAGGCGGGTTAAGCTGGAGATGGTTTTTTTTTTTTTTTTTTAAGATTTTATTCATTCATTTGAGAGAGAGAGAGAGAGAGTATAAGCAGGGGGAGAGGGAGAGGCAGAATGAGAAACAGACTCCCTACTGAACAAGGAACCCAATGTGGGGCTCCATCCCAGGACCTGGAGATCATGATCAGAGCCAAAGGCAGATGCCCAACCATCTGAGCCACCCAGGTGCCCAGGCCGGAGCACCTTTAAAAGAGCCAGAGGGCAAATGCACACAGTAAGAGTCGAAAGGAGGTCAGGAGAATTTTAAAAAGGAACAGGCACCTACTATATGAGGTTAAGAACACAGATATATCGGGAGAGGGGGGTGGGGTTATGGACATTGGGGAGGGTATGTGCTATGGTGAGTGCTGTGAAGTGTGTAAACCTGGCGATTCACAGACTTGTACCCCTGGGGATAAAAATATATGTTTATAAAAAATTAAAAATTAAAAAAAGAAGAACACAGATATAGTTTAATATAGAGGTCTGCTGGCTCTCCTAGGCAACAAACTTGCCCCAGAAAAACTTTCCTGGGGCAAAACTGCCCTGGTCAGAACTAGGCAAGCTTCTCTAACCCTTTCTAACTCCAGACACAAACGCGTGACCCCTTGCCTGCTAACTGCTGACCTATCTCCTGGCTGATATTTACCATCAAACTATTCTGAAGTCCACACCTGTTCTTCAAGCCCCTGCAAAGTAACTGTTTCTGCCCTCATGACAGGCAATCTTTATGGTCAGGGGGTCTTGGGCCGTCCAGGTGCTGTTCGAGCACTCCAACCACTTCTCCTGTGTTTAGGACCAGCACAACTGGCATTACTCACACTCCACTCCCAACCTCAGCACAAAACATGGGTTCTAGAGGGTTACCCACATACAGTTACAAGGGAGACTGCGGGAGATAGCGTTGAAGCTAAGCATTTCCGAGGGTGCTAGTGGACCCAGAACGTCCTTCCGGTTGCATGCTCTGGAGCCAAGGATGCCAAAGAGGCCGTAGGGAAGGAAAAGCCAACAAGCAAAGGCAGGCTCCCAAAGAGAGGGAAGTGCAGCCAGACCGTCTCCACTCTCTCACCTACAGACGTACTCATGTGCACGCCATTTAATCCTTTATAATGAACACACTCAAACACTGGCTCGATTTAGTCAAAAAGTTAATTGAAACATGTGTTCTTCAGCTGTGGTATCTGATTACCTTTTAGGGACTTCAAAGCCTGGAAACTTGCATCGATTCCTACAATGTCGAGATGAGTGTTTACTCTCCTTTGATTATCTTGGGGCCAGAAAATGGGAAACATTTAAAAGAAAGAAGATGAAGGGGAGGCATCATTTTGGGTGCAACACAACAGCCTTGACAGGGTTCAAGCTGGCCCATGGGAAGCACCGGGGGGTCAACTTCCAGGAGCTGCACCTGCTGGAATTAAATGGTCCAGGTCAACCTCCCCTCCCCACCTCCACTTGCTCCACACAGAGTGTGTGTGTATCCGTGTGTGTGTGTGTGTGTGTGTGTGCAGGGGGTGGTCCTGTGTTAGAACTGTAAACCATATGATCTGACCCCTCCACATAACAGAGAAAGAAACTGAGCCGCAGAGAACTGGAATGAACAGAGGCTCAGGGAACGCATCTGGACAGGAGTGATCGTGTCAACCCTGGAGAATCTCAGAAGCTGTCAGGGAGACAAAGCACTTTGTCTTTTCGCCTCAGTGCTCATGAAGTACATTAGGAGACGATGATTTCCTTAACCGTGACCTCTGTCAGTCTCAAGCTCCTCCCCAGACACCAGCTCTTGGAGGAGAGGCTCCACTAGAGCCCCTTTTTTCCTCTGGTGTTTCAAGCACACCGTTGGCACTTAAATGTTTATTAAATAAATGAGTTTTATACGAAAAATATTTGGCGCAGTGTCTGTTACATAACAGGCACTTGAATATCAAGTAGTTATTGTCACAGTGACGGGTGACACCCACGCTTACCCAGCTGGCTTCTACACGTTCCCAGACAGGGCCCCTCTCTCAGCCCAGAAGCAAGCACAGGGCAGAGGATGCGATGCGTTCTCCCTCTGACTTTCTCCCAGGTCTCTGTGGTGATGGCTCCCCTCCAAAGAAAGATATTTAGCCCAATGCCTCATATTTGAGGGGGTCTCACATTCCGTCAGAAGGGCACCATGTTTTGTGTCTTTCTACATAACTGACAAACACACTTAACACGTATGGTTCTGCCACAGAAAACCACGGAAGCAGAGCTTGGGTTTTGTCACCTAACTCCCACCTTGCCCTGGGAGTGCTTCACAGATCAACAGATCCTCGAGCAGAAGTCAGAGACGGGACAGCTCCAAGGATGGCTGGATTCATCTCCACTGTTACTCATGTGTGATCAACATATTTAGGAATGATGTCGTACCTCTCTCTTTCTCTGCCTGCCTCTCTGCCTACTTGTGATCTCTGTCTGTCAAATAAATAAATGGGACTGGAAGAGATTATGCTGAGTGAAATAAGTCAAGCAGAGAGAGTCAATTATCATATGGTTTCACTTATTTGTGGAGCATAACAAATAGCACGGAGGACAAGGGGAGATGGAGAGGAGAAGGGAGTTGAGGGAAATTGGAAGGGGAGGTGAACCATGAGAGACTATGGACTCTGAAAAACAATCTGAGGGTTTTGAAGGGGCAGGGGGTGGGAGGTTGGGGGAACCAGGGGTGGGTATTGGAGAGGGCACGGACTGCATGGAGCACTGGGTGTGGTGCAAAAACAATGAATACTGTTACGCTGAAAATAAATTTTAAAAATTTAAAAATTAAATAAATAAAATCTTAAAAAAAAAAAAGGAATGATGTCGTATCTCATTACTTCACAGCCCAGTGAAAATAGAACTTCTTCAAAAGCTGTGTTGACCCTCAAAACACTTGCCGACCCAAGTGCTGACTCGAGATTTAGGACTGAACTTTCAAAGTCAGTTCCCCAGGCTGGTCACTTGCCTCACTCTCTATCCGAGCGGCAAATCCAGAGAGTCAGTGGGAAGGGCACCTTCCCAGGGGAGCAGGAGGTTCGGTTCTCAACCAGTTTCCTGCCAACCCCCACAGGGACAGTCTCAGCGAAAGGTAGTCTCTGATGATGGCAAAAGGACAGAGCAAGGCCCTCTCACAGGCACCTGTCCACACTCCACGGCTTTTGTCTCCTCCTGCCACACCCTGTCCACTAGGATGGGAAAGAGACTGGAAGGTGCCAGGAGAGAGGTGACCGAGAAGTTTGAGCAGCCTCTTGGGGACTGTGCCATTCCCCGGACACGAGCGCTGGCCCACCTCTCCATTCCCGCCCCTGAGCAGACGGGTCGACTGCCTGGTTCAAAGGGGACATATTACATTTTCCTTAATTTGTAGATAGTTATTAGTCCCTATGACGGACTTAGACACCTCAGCTTCTCTCCCTGCTCCGCGGCTGGCCCACTCCTGGCCAAGGGCAAACATGCACACGCATAGGACGCACCCTTCTGGGTAACCCCCGTGCAGCATGTGTCTTTACAAAGCAACCAGACAAATCTGTTCTGGACTTCATTCACTGGAGGTGGAGCTAATTTTTGAGGACTCCCAGCTTGTTGATTTTCTTTGCTGGTTATTTAAATCTGACAGTTTTCATCATCCAAAACAGTCCTTTCTAATAAAACAAACAAACCAACCCTGACTACACTTCAGCATGCCCCATCCCCACCCTAGCCCACAGAAGAATGGATCTGAGGCCACTTGGAGGAGTAAAACGTATGGCTTATTTAAACTTGTACACTGACAGACGTGCTCTGTTGGCCCTTAGTCACCCGGCACCTCTGTCTAGCCCTTCACCCAGCTGAGAGGGAGACGGAGAGCGGCTTCTAAACCAGCCATGTGGAAACTCAGCTGGGGGGCACGGCGCTCTCTGCAGAGCACCATGACGTAGTGACATGTTTAATTCCATCACGGGGCTCAGGAACAATTTTCCTAGCAGTAAAATAGGATGATGTTATATGTATGCATTACAAAATCATGGCCAAGACCACACATGTCCACAGAGAAACATGCTATTGAACCACGTGATGGGCCATGTCTGAGTTTTTCCATTTTTATTCAGCTGCAGGCGCTCAGTACCAGACAGATGGCAGCAGCCGCCAACAAATTAAGAAATTGGTTAGGCAAACCATCAAGTTGAGAAAACAATCCATTAGCTGCTGCTGCTGCTGCTTCTTCTTTTTTTTTTTTTCCCCTAAAGAAGTTGAAAAAAGATGGCCATCGCTTTGTCGTGGGAGAGACACTGAAGATGGCAGAGAGCCTCTGGTTGGGCTGATTGATGGAGTCTTAGATGTGGGTGTCAAGCCCAGGATTATCACTCCTCTCCCCAACCTCCACCCCTTTAAACACACACACACACACACACACACACACACACACACACACACACACTTTCATAGAATGTGAAGTCTAGAGGAAATTCTAAACTCCCAACTCAATGAAGTTGAAGGAGGACCCCCAAGGTCATGAGAAGGCTTATCCCTTAAATTCAGCCCCCAAGAAAAGGGTTCAAGGGTTACGTGAAATTTAGGACAGGACAACAAGAAGTCCATAACTGTCCTAATGTAACCCCCAGAGTTGGGGGATGGAGTATGATCTCCCCAAGGACCAATAAAAGGGTCTGCCTCACTGTCTTCCCATATACCCCACTTTGGCCCTAAACCTCATTAATTGACCCCGGAAACACAAACCCTGGTGTCTGAGGAACTGACGGACTTCACTAAGGATTCTCAGCTGGCCCCATAATCTGCTCTTGGCCATGAGAGATTTAAACTGCGGCACCAGATGGAAACACACTGTGGCAGAAACACACAGGCCTGCCCCAGTCTGCGATCCATCTTCCAGATTCACAGCCCCTGTCCACACATGAGGGGGGTGTCTCTCTGACACCCCCCTCCCCATGCACAAGCCTGAAGTTACCTCTAGCCTGCCATCCGCCATGCCTCATGCTGAAATCTTCTGGTGCATTCGTGGGAAACGTATGGGAGCTCAATTTATGGCCCTGGATGGCTTTCATTAACTTATTTGCAAACTGTCGAAGTAACTAGTGAGCTACTTTCTTTCACCTTTGGATTCAGCCCTGGAAGGTGGGTCTCAGCAATGCTGAGTCAGAGATACAAATGGTTTGAATCAAAGAGTGCTATCTAGGCCCCTTGTTTTTGACAGTTGTATGTAGGCTGATTTGTGCATAAGTGTGTGCCCAGAGACACATACGTGAAACTGTAAGGAAATATACCAACGTGTTAACAATTATTTCTGTCTGGTGAGACTAGAGGTGATTTGTTATGGTCTCTTTTATACTTTTTCCCCAATTATTCTACAGAGAGTATTACCGTTATAAAAAGAAAGAAAATGTTACCAAGCTTTTGTTCTTCTTGCGTCTTTGAGGGGAGGACAGTAGCAATAACCCCCATTTTTTTTTTAAAAGGACAAAACCCAAAACCTCCTAACATTTTAGCTTCAGGCTTCACAATATTCTAGGGCCCACAGCAGGTTACACACTAAGCCAAATCCAAAGGCCTGTATGGAAGGCCTGCCTGCCATGGGCCAGCTAAGTGCTGGGACCCCAAGAGGAGAACCAAAGATCTGGCCTCCCTCCAGCAGGGCGCACACTCATGGGAAGCATCAGTGACAACAATAGAGCAGAGAAGGGGTCATATGGGGGTCTGAGTGACTGACCCATGCTAGGGTAGGGGCCATTCAGGCCAGGTGGGGCGTGGGGGTGGCAGGTGGACAGGGGCTGGATGGTTAAGGATCAGTTGCAGGGTGGGGACCTAATTCTGTAGGCATTGGGAAACCACTGGCAGGGAAACAATATAACCAAATTTGTGTTTTAGAAGAATCTGCTGATCGCAGAGGTGAGGGATGCCAGGTGACCATGGAAAGGGCCCCCAGTAGGGGGTATGAGATGGAGGGAAGGTAGGGAGAACATTCACAGAACTTCTAAGGGTCAGAGCTGATAAAGCTTGTGTGAGAGGAGTGGAGAAAGGAGACACAGAGACCAGGAAAAAATGGGAAAGGGGAGAAGGAGCTGGTTCTCTGGGTTCAGTGGAGGGGCTGGGGACAGGGCATAAATGTAAGCTTGGGTCTGACCTGACCTGGGTAAGCCCACAAATGCTTTTCTTTGCACTGTTAAACCATGTTCCATCCCTGATCGCAGTGTGCTTACAATCTAAAAAATACGTTTCCCAATAGCAGGGAGTCCGCACAAAAGGAATTCTGTTCATTCTCAATCCTATTTCGAACATGTTAAAAATGGGAGCCCGCCTCCAGCAGACATGCCCACCTTGATGGAACAGTGGGTGTGACTACTTACCCCTTTTGGTGTCCACAGCAGAGACAGCCTGGATCAGAAGAGGCGCATTCGACTCTGAGTACTCCACAAACACAAGCAGCAGCTTCAGGGCTGTCTTCACCACCAGCCGGAACTGCCCAGAGAACAGAAGAGTATCACGCAGCTGTGGACACCTGTGGGCACCCGAAGGCAGGCTGGCCCCCCGTGCTTGCTTTGGCCTGGGGAACTCTTCTCTGCGGGCACACAGATTCCTTTGCCGGATGAATCAGGAGCAGGAATTAATATTAGCTCCACTGCACAGATCAGGAAACTGAGGCACAGACTATCCTGCCCACGGCCAGAAACAGAACCGGAATTCGAACCCAGGGCCTCTGGCTCCAGAGCTCACACCCTGGGGTCTCTTGACAGACAAGGTAGCCCTTCCCATGGCAGGGGCTTGTTTTATCCAGACTAGAAAGCTGTGAGCTAGGAACCATCACAACTCTCATTTTTCCGGTAAGGAAGCAGGCACAGCAAGGTAAAGGACTTGCCCAAAGCCACACCACGGAGCTGAGGGAAGCAGGAATCTGAACCAAGTCCCGTCCTGCTGGGCCCAGGGCACAGCATTCGTAAGGAGCCACCCACAGCCCAGGGGCCTCCTGTCACACAGGCTGCAGGTTACGCACCCAGAGAAATCCCTGAGCCTCTCAGCTGAAGCTTCGCCAGCCCTGGGGGGGTACCTGTGGCAGCCTTGGTTTTCTAGGTCACTCCTCTCCCCATCCACCCAGGTGATGTTGCCACAATTCAATTCGTTATCTATAGTCTCCTTTCCCAGACCCCCGCCTGCCAAGAACCTCCTCCCAAAGGAGCTCACCCACCAACTGTCTCCTGGAAATGGGTTCGAATTATGCATCTGAGAAAGGAGGAGCTTACTCTGGGCTACCATCCCACCCTAGTCATTTGCTTGGCAATGCCCCACCCCGCATAAAGTAACACCTTCGGGAGAGGGGGGTGCTATTCTGCATCATGTCAGGACCCAGAACCTCATTTGGCATGGAGTGGGCTCTGTGAGCTTTGCTCCCTGAATGAATGAGTGAGTTAGTGACCAGTCAGTGCACAACCCCTCATCTCCATCTCCTTGGTTGTGCAGAATCAGCTCCAGGCTCTCCATCTGCAACCCAAGGAAGACCAGGGCCTCCCAGAGGTGACAACTCACAGCAAAACACTAGGGACACGTGCAGATTTCACAAGGAACTTGGAGCATCACACACCCCACAGTGAACAGTATCAAAACATCCCTCATATGAGGTCATCTCCCCAATGTCATGCAAACACGTCAACTCGACCCCCTTGCCCTTGCTCCTCTGGCATGCTTCCCTAGTCATCTCTCTTCTCCTTGACTCCACATCCCTCTCCAGCCACTGCCTTGGCTCTCAGCTCCCCTTTACAGAAAAATTCCTCCAAAGGATTGCCCCACTCCCTGGCTCCTCTTCCTCACTTCCCACAGACTCCTCGACCCAACCTGACAGAGCTTACATCACCATGGAGCAAATTAAATTTCTCCTTGTAGGGTTGCCAATGGCCTCCATGTTGTCAAATCCAATGGCTGCTTCTCTGCTCACTGCAGCCCCCAATAGCACAGGACACAATCGCTCCCTCCAAGAACAGTTTCCTGTCACCATGGCCGAACCCAGTCTCCGACCCGAGTGGCCACTTCTTTGCTGGCTCCTTCCAGGGTACTCGACCTTTAGGTGGGAGAAGGCCTTAGCGTTCACTCCTGCATTTTTTCCTTCTCTTTCCATATACTCTCTCTAGGTGTGTCCAAACAGTCTCTTGGGTTTAAATTCTATCTATGACTCAAAGGCCTGACCAAGCTCCTGGGCTCTGACACCCACAGGACCCCTGATATTGCTACTCATATGCTAACAAGCACCTCAAATTCAGGCGGCCAGAAGAGAACCCTTGATCCCCCATGTGCTCATTCCATCCCACCTGCCATTACAGCCCGTTCCCTCCACTCCCCGTGTCAGCGCCAGGTCCCGCTACACACTGAGTGGTCATGGCGGGTTACCCTGCACTTTTCTCACCAGGACCCCTCCACAATCGTACTGAGGACAAGGAGCGCCTTGGGCTTCCGTGCTTACCACCCCGAAAACGGAATTCTTTAGAGGGCTTTAAGCTCTTTAGAGGGTTTTTACCTGCATAACTTGAGCCCCGCATTCAGTCCTCTGCTCCCAAACTAGGAACAGACTGAATTCCAGAGTATTTTTTTCACCCACAAGGTTGGGGGTAGAGGGGGAAGGCAGGCCATAATGAACTGTTCTATCTTTGTATGTTTAGAGACGTAGACAGTTCTTCAAGTAAATAAAACAACCTAGCAAGCCCGGGCAACATCCTCCGTGGGCGGACTATTACGAAGTACATTAAGCCTGCTCAGTGCCTTCCTGGGCAAGATCCTGGCTGGTGCCCACCCCACTCCTCCCATGAGCTGGTCTCAGAGGGGGGCCCCCCGGTGCCCCTCTTCTCAAGGTTCTTTCTGAGCATCTCTGTGGTCACAAGATCTTAGGCAACACAGTCCCAGGGATTTGCTGTTTTCCAGCAAAGTCTTTTTTTATTGGTCTCAACATGTCTATTCATGTCTGCTTCTCCTTTGCAGTAGAGGTTCTGTTTGGAGCACTTTTGGCATTGTATTTTTATTAAAAAAAAAAAAAAATCCCAAACTCTTCTGCTTCATGATTTTAGGCTTCTATCGAGTCTAAGTTTACATTTATGTGTGTTTGGAAGCCTTACTATCTGAAATTAACAAACATGTTGGATAGTTAAACTACTTTAGAAAAAAGAGCAGAATGTGAATTTATGGAAATGCCTGGTACTAATTGCAAGCATGTCCTAACTAATCACCAAATATGTCCAGCAGGACTCCTCCCCAGAAATACCTTATTAGCATTACTGTAGAGACTTGAAAGTAATAAAAGCACATTACTTTAAAAAGGTTTCTACATCAACCCTTATTTATCCAGAAATCATTTAATTTGATGCCCACAAGTATCTGGAATGCAGTCAAAACCCTCCAGAGCCTTGGAACAGCCACAGCGGAGGCCACACACCCATTCCTCCAAGTCCAAACACGCTGCTCATCGCAAAGCTCTTAAAAATCCACATTTGGAGCCATCGTGCTGATCTGAGACCCATTCTAATAGGAATGGCGAAGGAGGTTGCCAGCCCGTGTCCACTGGGAAGGGACAAACCACAGGACAGTGATAGACCAGAGAGGCAGGGCCCAAATGGCAGCAAGAGGAAGGACCACAAATGAGGAAGGTGGGGGCAAGCTGCCCAGAGGCCAGCACACACCTCACAGCCCGGCTCAGCCACTGAAGGCTCCTCCAAGGGACAAAGCACTGTCCCTCCAAGGTGAACTGTTAGGTTTTCAGCTCTGCCCGGTGCTCCCTCATGTTCTAATGACAGGTTTTACTGCCATGACCTACAGGCTCCAACACAGGCCCATCTGTCTGCACCGAAGGAAAGTCAGTAGGAATCGATTCTCGTTCTGAAGGTACGTAGATCACATGAGAACAGAGAGCGACCAGTCATAAAACAGTTCAAGGAGTACAGGGCAAAAAGGAGTCAGTCTCAGAAGCAGTGGTGCAAGGCCAAGTGGGCAAATCCCTCCCATCTGGAGGGCTCTGAGTGGCCACCTGCTAAGGACACTGCAGAAGAAATTCAGAACCTGGATGGTGGTAGAATGGCTGACCCCTTTTAAGGTCCCTCCCATCCCAAGAGGCCATGCTGCTGCTTTCAACAACTTCGAGTGCTTTCCAGAGGGCCCGCACCCAGCAGGGTTCTATGAGGGGCTAACAAAGCCCTGGCGCTGGCTTCATGGAGATGGTCGTCTCGCTGCCAAGACAGCACTGAGCGTACCTCCACACGCCACAACTAGCGTTCTCTGTATGAAAAGTCCTCAGAACCAGGCTGCTGAGGACAGAGAGCACTTGCCAGAAGACAGCCCTGACAGTGGGCAGGGAGCATCAGTAGAACTGGCGTGGAGCTGATCCAGCTGCCTGTGGGCTCCCATGGGAGAGAAAAGCCCGAGTGACAGCCCTTGGGTCTGCGCTCCCACAGAGAATCCCACTTCTTACAGGCTAGAGGAAACACGCGGGCTCCAGATTCGGCCTTGGAGCCACACGTTCCCTGCCTTACATGTAATTACATTCTAGGGAATACTAGTATTCTATTTTAACACTAGTCCATTATAATAAATTATGCTTTATATTGCTCTAAAACATGTAGCTAAATCACAGTATTTAACGGGACTCCGAGACAACCCCTTTGTTATGAGGGCAGGGCAAGAACGCGCAGCCAGCTGCGAATTGTGTTTCTCTCAAGTATTTAGCACACTTCGGGGGCCACTGGGCTAGGTTTTCCTTTCTGTTGCAGCTATCATTTTGTACTCCGATCTTACTCAGAGAGGCCATGAGTCTTCAGAGGAACAGAGATGCTTTTGACCAAAGAATGTAATATTTGTCGGGTCAAGCTTCAGTCCGGGGACTGAGCCTCCAGATTCCATAAACAGCGTAGGGATCTGATGTCGCCTCCGTGCCAGGGAGGCTGAGACCGAGGGAGGGTAGGCAAGATACCGTCAACATAGCACTCTGCCTTTTTTATTTTATTTTTTTTAATTTTCTGGGCCAACCCACAGTAAGAGTGTGGCCTCGGCTGGTACAGAACCGGGTATCTGGGTTTTAGATAAAATGTAACTACCAGATGTATGGAAAAGGAATAAAAGCCAGTTTCTGAATGATCTTGCACATTAGAGCAAACTGGAACTCCCTTCATGTTTTATTGTACTTAGAGAAACACAGGAACTATACTTAGAAGGTCAAATATGCTGCTTATTAAGAAGAAATAAAAGTATTCCAAAAAAAATCTCCAAATTCCTACTCTTCTTCTAAAAATTCGACAAGCATAAAAAGAAAACAATTTCCAAACCTCAGGATTTAAATTACAAAGGAAGTTAGAAAAACATGCTTCATTCTATTTGTTTCATTTTCCACTAAAATGTATAAATATATGTTCTAGAAGTGGATGCTGGTTATTAAAGCTGAATTAGAAATTGGTAAGGTAGCTGACATAGGCTTTGCCACACTGTTCATCAGCTTACCAAGAACTAAGAATATACTGAGTATTTTAACAACGCAAAGAGGCAAGTGACTAAAGACACTTACATTTAAGACCTTCTCGTTTAAATTCTTTATTCCAATGACATATCCTTAAGCTTCGAATTCCTGAGCCAGCAGCTCAGAACAGGCCCTGAAGCGTTTGTAACTGCTTATCAAACAGTCTAACAGATGCCTCAGACCCTGAATCTATCCCCTTTGAAGATACTGTCTGCAAAATGAGATAGGTCTGGTCAGAATTCAAGTGTGGGCCCAACAGATGACATGAGTACAGAACTCTGGGTTGTGGCTTTGCAGGTATCTGGCATAGGGGATGGGGGGAGGAGCACAGAGACCAAGTTTGGCACATCTGCCAGGACCGGAAGTCACCTGCCCCAAAGCCATGTGCTGTGGCCTCAGGGCCTGATGGCCGACCTGCTTATGACCTGACAGAATTTACAGAAAGGGAACCAAACTACATCTGTGATTCAGGTAGTAGCCAAGTGTGAGTCTGGGAAGCCCTTCAGTGTTTACTAGTTAGTGGAGAGGACACCTTGCAGGATGGAACATACGGCAGAGTTTTTGGTAATGCTTAAACATCATAATAATATAAAATGTTACAAATGAATATTTTCTATTGCGATAAAATTCTGGGGTTTAGCAGGAGGTATGGATTAAAGAGGTCAGGCCAGAAAATACCCACTTTGCTAACTTTCCTTTAGGACCCTCCATGTAATTATGAGGAGTTTGTTGGTAACAGGTAAGACAGATCCACTCTGTTATTTTGAACTAAGGAATATGAAAAACCTCTGCACTTAGCCACTACCTTGGAGAACATGCTGGTAATATTTACAATATGAAGGTGAGAAATCAGCAAGGTTGGGTCCTTGTCCAGTTAGTGACATCCCCATTCTCAGATGCAAAGTCCCGTGTTCTAGAAGGCTACCCAATGTGTCCCACGACTCATTTCTGAAGAAACTCAAAGGAAAACACAAAGGCCAGTTGAATTCATTCCACTGTACTAGAAGAAACCCCATCTTTCCCTGTGGTATAAAAACTTAAGCCTTGGGGAAATTAGACAAATATGTTCTTATGAGCTAGATTCAAGGTTAAAGAACTCGCCTAAAGGAATCATCAGCCCTGGAAACATGACAGAGGACAACTAAGCCTAAGGAATGGCGCATGTGAATTCGTGAAGAGTTTGACAGCTTAGGGTGGGTGGAGGAGGGCTGGCAGGTGAGCCCTGGCAGGTGGGAGCTGGCTGAGCAGTGCCATGAAGGCACCCCTGAGCCTGCAGGGCCACTCCCAGGCCGGCTCCCAGGAGCCTACGCTTCATCGGGTTCCCCTGCCATCCAGCTCCCCTAGAGTGCTCTGTGCTGAGGAACCGTGCACAGGGTCCCCTGGGGTTTCTGCATCATCCCAAATATCCTTATTAGAACCACCCGTTTCTAACATCTTCAGTTGCCCAAACACAGCAGCTAGTCCTCGACCCAAGGTCCTATCAGGGCAGAAGGGTCACAGTCCCACCCCCTGCTCCGGTTTCATGGGGATCTTGCCTAGGTCAACTAGTAAGCTACTATCCTGGTTTATCAACAAGCTGCTTGAGAGTTACGGTTCCTACCACAAATCAGCTCCCTGCAGTGGATCATCTCAGAGTGGACTGAATGAGCTCCTGTCCAGCCCTGTGTCTGGAGACCCGTCCTGGTCCATAGGGTCCCCTCAGGATCCTGGCTCCTATGAGGTCTGGTTCGAATCTCTGGTCTCTCCCCGCGACATCTTCCTAAAATAATATCGAGTGAAACTATTTCTTCTCTCTCTTTTTTTTTTCTCCACTGAGATTATCCTCAGATGGGGCATCCAAGTGATCACATAAATCTGTGTAGAAGTATTTCAGGTGATTTTGACATTTTTTTGTATTTCTAAAGTTTTATACGAAGAGAATATTACTTTTTTTTTTAAAGAGGGTAAATTTTTTTTAAAGAATTTATTTATTTATTTGACAGAGAGAGTGAGAGAGCACAAGCAGGGCAGAGAGTGGGGAGACAGAGGGAGAAGCAGACCCCCTGCCGAGCAGATAGACCAATGCGGGGCTTGATCCCTGGACCCCAGGACCATGACCCGAGCCAAAAGCAGATGCCCAATCATCTGAGCCACGCAGGCGCCCTGAGACTATTACTCATTTGATCATGACAAAATCATTGAAAGTTCTAAAAACCCCAAGTCCCCACCCCTGCTATCAAGAAACTAAGCAAGCAACAGAACCAGATTTAACTCAGTGTTGCAATTCTATAAATCACACCAATCAATATGTTAAAAACTCCCATGGAAAAGGGGGACAAGGTGCATGAACAGATAAGAAATTTCAGGGGAGGGAAACTAGAAAGGGTCAGGTGGACATGTTAGAAACAAAAACCACTGTGAAAGAGATGAAGAATGTATTTCCCAAGTTCATCCAGAAGACTCGCACAGCTGAGCAAAGAATCGGTTAACTTGATTAAGTCAACAGAAATGGCCCAAAATGCAACAGAGGAAAAGAGAGTGAATCAATTTTAGCCACGCAAAGCATATTTTTCTGTCAATCACAGGCAATATTTCAAGAGCCTAAAACTTCCTCTTCCTGGACAGAAGCCAGATGCAAGGACATCTTAACTAGCATCCTTCTGAAGGTAAAATGATTCTAACGAAGGCGCACAATCCTCATTTCCTCATGTGCAGATCCAAAGATGCAGAGACTCAAAACCTTGGAAAATTCTGTACCTCAAACAATGGTACGTCGGATGTTCCCCTAGAGTGAGAACAGGAATCCAGATAATGACTTCTCAACATGGCAACTCTATTTCAGTTTTTACATTTGAACGTGTTAATGAACATGATCCCTCATGATGCAAAGAAGTGAGCAGAATATTTGCCGTCCTGAGATTTTACAATGCAGACACCTCAAACAAGGCAAAGTCCCAATTTTCAGAAAATGGATTACCAATGAAGTAGAAAATTGATATCCCACGCTTTATTAAGCCCTGTATTGATCCCTGGCAATGTGCTCCAAAGGCTTTCTGGATGAATGTCTTATAAGCACTTAGAAAAAAGAAGGAAATCCTGGGACCAGCAGTTTCCAGGTGAGCAGGTTTTGGCAAGCCGAGCCTACCTACCTTTTTGAAACAGGAAATTGGTAGGAGTTGTGAGGAGAGAGAGGTTAGCTCACAACACAGGGCACTTGTGTGCAGACACCAGTAATCAGTGGTTTACATATTCTTCACTATTATTTCCTTCCCCATTTTACAGATTATTATCCCCATTCTATAGATGAAAAAACAATCTGCCCAAAGAATCACACAGGTGTATCTGCTCTCAGAGATCTGCACTTACCTGCAGATGTAGCGCACCTTGACTTTGGCCTTAGAACTCCATGAAGAAATGAGGCTGGATGCTCAGTCTGGTGCCTTCCACTAACTGCACCAAAATGGCCCTAAAATGACTGAAAAGTGTCAACCTGCAAGCTCATGCATTCCTTGCCTATATCGAAATTTTGGTGAATGACAAATAAGCTCTGCTTATTAAATGTATGTTAAATAAAACTAGAATTAACAGTTTACGTAATAAATGGCCAAAGGAAAATGCAAAATAATCTTGAGGCAGGAACTCTGCCCTGATATCAACAGGAACAAACACAAAGGCCTGCATTTAGGTGGAAATCACAGAGATGCAGAATGAAAGAAACTAGCAAATAAGGATGTGTAAGAAAAACAAAAACAAAACCCCTGGGAGGTTTAGGGCATTATCAGTCTAATGTGAGGCAGCACCAGGGCTGTTGCAGAAAAGCCTCATGAATCAAAAGAGAGATCTGTGGAAGAAGGATGCTGTATCCAGTGTTCTGAGGAATCGTAAATTATGTTGTCAAGGACTATCTGCGGAAACCAACAAGCTTAGCTTGGACAGGATGACATGATAATGGCCTTTCAATGCTCAAAGAGCTTCTAGGGGGAACTGAGGGTGTGTTGCTCCCAACAGTAGTGCATAGTGTTTGATTAATATCAGAAAGGTGGATGCAGGTCCCAGGAAGGAAGGCTTCCCACCCATTCCAGGGCCCAGCAATGGCGCTCCCTCTGCCTCTAGAAGGATCAGGAAGGAGGCTGGTGAATATCATGTCTTTAACTGGACTTTGCCATCTCTCCAAGGCCAGGGTTCTGTCTGATACTCTGTAACTCAGAGAGAGCTTCCAATCTCACTCCCATGGGGGGGCATCTGCATGAATCATACAGCAATGGCATGCCAATGACCTGAGACCACAGGGCTCTCTGCATCTCCTCTCCTCTTCTTGGAGCAACGGGTACCATGGAGGCACTGTCTCAGCCCTCCTTGTGGACATGACCTTCACCTCAAAACCAGTGTGTCAAAGCCTTCCTCCCAATGAATCCCAATATCCAACTTCTCTCTTCTCTCCAGAGGCCATACCAGATTCCTGGCTGCCCACACTCAAAACTGTGACCCTATCTTCGATTCCCACTTTCATGCATCCATAAAGAGAAACCCAAACCTAGGAGGCTTTTTCAAAAAATGTCCCCATATTTTCATTATTCTGTTTCCATAGCAACTTGTGACCAGGTGTCACCATCTCACGATTCTGATAGTGTGCAAGCATGCCTGTCCCCACCCAGGACGAAAGAGACCCAGAGATCGGTGATCGGCCCCCTGAGAAAAATTAGATTCCACAGCACGGACAGAAAAATGGAGACAACGGGGTGAGCCAAGCTGGACAGTCGTCCAGAGAGTACAGATTCCATGACGGCATCTGGAGGCATCCCTGGAGAACCCACGGGAGGTGGGGGGCCCTGGGGCCTCCCCAATGGGCCAGAAGGGAATCCACAGAGAGAGACAGACTTTCTGTGTTGGAGTGACACAAGGCCAGGCTGTACAAGCCGAATCATTTCACCCCAATTAATTAGACTTCCAGATGTATGAAGAGGAAAAAAACCTATGCTGGGTGAGTAGTCATGAGATGGACATGGGCGTCTTACCTCTGACTGGGGAGCATAAAGATGGGCCTGTGTAAATATAATGAAACACTTTATTGAAAACACTTTTTTTCCCCCCTTTCTTTTAAAAAAGTGATTATTTGGCTGCAATTGCCTCATTTTCTCCTCTGGCTAGGAGTCTCAAATATCTGCAAATATGCATTGCACAATGAGCCCCTGGCAGGCTGCAAAATCACATCTTGTTGCCTTTCATGGAAGGAAAATGAAGAATTATGAAAACAGAATGACAAAGTTTCTCTAACCCAAGATTTCATGCATCAGCTCTGTCCCTGTTTAAGGCAAAAGAATAGGATCTTAAGGCAAACCTTCTGGGTTCTGAGAAATCAGATTCTTAGTCAAAAGAAATCCCTAGGGCCTCTGGCTTTCCTGATTTCTTAATGTGAATGGGGGAAAGCCTATGTGTAAGGAGGGGATAGAGACTTCCTTCTCAAGACCTAAGGGTTTCAGGTCGGTACAGCCATGCTTCTTGAAGATTCCTCGCTACCCAGGCATGGGGGTTGGGGGGAATGTCAGGGGACACCACCACCGTTTTGCAAATAAGAGGTGATATCATGAGAATTATAGCAAACGTCAGTTTAATGATTGCTGCCACTGTTGACTTTCAGCCACTGGCCCGGAACCGAGCACGCCCTGGGGAACAGAGCAACACTTTCATCTGACATCCCAGTAAGTGGACACGGCCAGCAGGTGTCCCCCACAGTTCCCTCTCTCACAACACGGTAAGCTCCGAGGCTCAGGCTGATCATTGGCTCTATTTTCTCGTCTTCACAGTGACCGGATCAGGAAATCAGAGACTATTAGGGACCCTCCTTTGGGAAATGAAAGATGGAGAAAAAAACAGCACTGAATCCACAGCTGGGAAGGAAGAGATCACTCCACCCTAGACAGAGACCCCAGGGAGAGATGCCCAGAGTCACAAATATATGTGTGCTGGACAGGAAAAGGAGGCTGGGGAGGCAGAATTTCTACACACTCATTCTTAACCCACTGAGCCACCCAGGCGCCCCCACTCATTCTTGAAGACTTTTAATTTTATGATTTCTCCACGTTATTTAGAAAGGCAATAAGGAGGTACTCCTTTTTTTTTTTTAAGATTTATTATTTATTTGACAGAGAGAAAGAGAGAGAGAGAGAGAGAGAGAGTGCACGCATGAACAAGGGTGAGGGGCAGAGAGAGAGGGAGAGGCAGACTCCCCACTGAACAGAGAGCCTGGTGTGGGGCTCGATCCCAGGACCCTGGGATCATGACCTGAGCCGAAGGCAGAGGCTTAATTGCCTGAGCCACCCAGGCACCCTAGGAGGTATCCTTTCAATTCCCAAGAAACATCAACATGATGGTGTTGAAACACATTACACTCTGAGCCCTCCTCTCATCTACTGAGCAGAGAAATGATTTCTGTTTGGCCTGTTTCCTTTTTCTCTTCTCTTTTTCTTGTCCTGCCCTGGGATCTCTCCTCTCACTTTTCTCCATCTCCCCCTCTTTCTTGGTGTCTTTCTCTCTGTGTGCTCCCTTCTTTCCTCCAGTCCCATCACCTAGATTTTGCCTTTACTCTAGGCCCCTTCTTGCTGATGAGCTAAAAGGCTCTCACATTTCCTACTTTAAGTATGTTAGGTTTTATTTCCCTTTAGAAATAGGGCTGGCTATTGGTGTTTTATCGCAGTTATAATAAAGCTACAAAGATTTCTTTTTCTGGAGGGAGGGGAGGGGTAACAGGAATGGGAGAGAGAATCCTAAGCAGGCTCCATACCCAGCGCAGAGCCGAACTCAGGCTTTGATCTCACTACCACAAGATCATGACCAGTGCCGAAATCTAGAGTCAGACATTCAACCGACTGGGCCACCCAGGCGCCCCCAAAGATTTCTTTGTCTACCACATGCACCAAAAGTCCATTTCTACAGCAGAATCCCCTTCTATCTCTCTAGACTGTGGGGTCTTCAAAACCAACCAGAGAGCCTTGGGAAGGGAGCAGCTTCCAAAAGAACATGAAGGTTGGGGAAGGCTCCCAGCATGAGGAAAGAACAGAAAACACTGAAATAAGAGAAAAGATATAAATCTTCCCTCAGCCTGGCTAAATCAACCAGGCAAAGCTGGCATTTCATTCAGCATCTAAGGTCTCCCACAGCAAGGTGTACATAGAGTCATTTCTATTTTCCGTAGAAAACAAAGCCAGAGAGAGAGAGAGAGAGAGAGAGAGAAAGTTCACCAGTCTTCTGAGAGAAACTATGCTATTTCTATTATGAAATGGAATGGGGAGATCTATCAACAGTAATATGAGGAAAAGGAAAACTGAGAGGGAGATGTTAAGTGTCAACCACGGATCTGGGATCCAAGCAGTCCCGCGTATCAGAGCCACACACAGAGAAAAGGCCCTCCCTACTCTACAAAGGCGCCATCACCAGGACTCTGGAAGTCTGTAGGGAACATAAACCTCAAACAGGATCTGTTCTCAAAGTCAAATCTGGGCTGAGCACGCACTCCTGAGGTACAGCAGAGTCTTTGGGAAGCAGGTAATGGGAGAGGTCGGGCTAAGGGAGGGGACTCGCCACTAGGAGCTAGAGGCTAGTGCACACCAGCCCTGACAGGTTTGCCAAAGTGGGTGTGGGAGCAAGTATGGGAATGGGAAACAGTCTGGGCTGCCCCCATGCTCTCCAGAGACCCCCAGAACGTTCTGTTGATTCTGTGACCTGTGTAAGTCAGGTTCAAGCCTCCATCCAGGCCCTCTAGATGCTGCTCTGCCTGACCATGTTGCCCACCACACTCACGTGGATCTCCTCTGCGATGCCCCACCCGCCCTCACCCCAGATCTGACCACACTCCAGCCTGGGTTCATTTGCACCTGCTCAGAACAGGATCCCTTCTCACTCCTCAATCCCCCCTCCAAATGGGTCTCCTGTGGCCCCACGGGCAGACCCAGGGACGACCACACCGGAGCCTTGCCCCACTTCCGGTATGCACCAAGTGAAGGGTAGGTTTCCTTAGTGGAACAGTTCCAGAGCGTGTGGGCCTCAGGCCACATCATGCCTGGAAAAAGTCCCCATATGCCGAGATCCATGGGGGAAATGACAGGTTTGTCCCAGCTAAGCACTACTTTCTCAGCTATGAGATGTTGCAATGTTATTTATCTTATCACAGTCCTAGGTGGGTTAAAGGAGGTAATGCTCATAAAGCCCCTTCCATGGCGCCTGGTCAACCTTCACTCAATGTCAATTACTTTTCTAACGGATCGTAGAGTTGAAAGGCAGCCTCACATTCCTTTAACTACATACAGGAATAGGCATACACATATGTACACACAAAAATATGTCCTTAAGTCAGTGAACATACATGAAGATGAAACAGAGCAGCTAAGATTGATACTGTATCTATGATACAGTCTTTTAATTAAGCATTAAGAAACAGAGGTGCCAGAAGCATCCGATTAAAGCTTAAAAGAAAAAAAACATAAAATGCGTTAAAAAATTCAAAAGGTTTTTGCAACTTGAGTATGTTTTTATACCTATAAAATAGTAGTCCTCAGTTGTACTGGTACAGGGCTTGGAACCAAGTGGAACAGAATTTCTTTCGCAAAACCATCCCAGAGAGGGGAGTAAAAAGAAAGGTGTATGACATGCAAACTGAATAAAATGTTCAACTATAACCTTCTCTTACCTTTGACCCAATGAGAGTGTACAGCCACTGAATGGTTTCATTGTGGGTTATTACTCCATTCATCCCATCCACATACAACATAATCTGGCCCAAAGCTACAGAAGAGAAGAGAAAAAAGGAGGAGACATTATGGTTTTACATGTACGTGTTATCTTCAGTGAACACAATGTCAGCGGAGATCTTCATATGGTAAGCACACAGTGCGGCACAAACCAAACCTGATAGATTTCCTGAGCTCCGAGATTAGCTAAATCTCATCTCAGAGAGAAAGTGTTGGCCATAGCAGTGGAAGCAAAGGCTATTCCTGGTGTCTGGAAGATGCAATTAAGGTACGAAATCTAGTGATTGTTGTCTCTGTGTGTCTTGATGTATAAATGCATGTTTGTATGTTTCTATATCTGTGTGCAGTCCCAGACAGGGCAACCCTGTCCCTCGGATGGTGTCTGGGTTGTGGCCTCCCACTGGGACCAAGAGGAAAAATCAAGTTTTTAAAAAGCAACCGGGAAGGCCTCAGATGCTATGGGACCATCCCGAGCTCATACAATTTTAATCCTTTAGGGAAGAGATAAATATGTGTTTTATTATTTGCAATTCCTTTAAAAGACTTTTCAGATTTAAAAAAAGAAATGTCAGAAAGCATGAGAAAAATCATTTGTCAGACACCAAGTCCCAGATTCCTACTTAAGCAAATGATAGTCATTATATATTATCTTTATTCACCAGAAAGAAAATACAGGTCATGTTACTACCTTTTTTAAAAAGATTATTAATTCTAATTTTTCAGTTCCCTTAATATAAAAAAACCATTTGGATTCTAGATAATGAACAAACAGAAGTTACATATGCTGAATAGGTCCTTAAATCATGTGTGACCTCCCAAATCTTCTTTCACCCATAATTAATTGGTACAGGATTGACATTTTTAGGCAACACTTTGGTTCCTGGTCACATAGGACATCTCACTGCAGAAAACTGGTAAACATAGAGGAGTGAAAATAACTCATAATCCCATAATTTAAGGATAATCATTCTTAGTATATGGATCTCTCTTCTTTCATTCTTTTATTATATACACTCATGCACATACACATTGATACGTAGGTCATAGGAAAATGGGGCCGAATGAAAATAGTAAAACACAAAATAGTGAGTAGACACTAACTCCAAGCATAGAAATATGTGATGTTAAAAAATACTTGTTATCCTAGCCAACAAAAGATCAAACAAAACCACATAATCATTGAGAAAAATTATGCCCTTAAATATGAAAAACTCAAAATTTTAAAATATCGAGCATTTTCTTGACACACAAAAAAATTGCATTTTTGAAAATAGCAGATTCATATTCTATTTCATGGTGAAACACTGGAGGTAGTCCTATTAAAATCAGGAAAAGTAAAAGATGCGGCCCACTAATTCCCATGATCATTTGTTACAGAATTTCAAGCAAATTTAAAAGACATAAAAATTAAAGGAAGGCAGGATGGTTGGAAATGAATACATACTACTGTCATCATTTGCAAGAAATGTAGACCCGGTTAAAAACTCATCTACAGAATTTACAAGGAAGAGATCACAATCATAACCACTTTCCCATCTTCATAAGAAAGGCGGAACGTATAATGAAAACCAAGTTTAATGTAAAGATATTATAGATAAACGGACATAGGAGAGCAAATATGATAAAGGTTTAAATAATTTATTATATAAATAATTTATACATTGATAAGAAAATACTAAATGCCAAGAGAAAAAGTCAAAAGCATTTCATAAGAGATGACAAGCTAGTTTACAATAATACACAAATTTGTCCATCATCACTGTAATAAAAAAATTAAAACAATGAGATAGCATTTTCAGTTAAATCACTGGAAGTATTTTTTCTTAAAGGTTTTATTTATTTATTTGACAGAGAGAGAGACAGCAAGAGAGGGAACACAAGTCAGGGGAGGGGGAGAGGGAGAAGCAGGCTTCCCACTGAGCAGGGAGCCCGATGCAGGGGCTTGATCCCAGGTCCTGGGATCATGACCTGAGCTGAAGGCAGACGCTTAACAAGTGAGCCACCCAAGTGCCCCTCAGCAAAAGTATTTTTTAAAGAAATAATTAGGTATCAAATGCTAGGGAGTTAAGTAACTTTACACATTATGGGTGGAAAGAAACTGATACAAATCCTATAACAAGGCTACTTAGTGCTGTAATTGTTTTAAAATTTTTTCCATTTATTTAATGCCCCCTGTGTGCCACATTCGGGGGGGGTATTTTATATGCATTATTAATACAATAGCCCTCTGCAGTGGGTATTTTTACCCCCACTTGACAGAAAAAAACAAAAACAATAACAAGGCTCTGAATAGTACAGGAATGTACTCTAAAAACGCCAGTGATACCAAGGGGGGAGCCCACCTGCAACCAGGGTGGGCAGGTGCCTTTATGTTAGTGCTGGGAGCCTGACAGTCTTCTCGGAGCTCTTCCCTGTCATGATAATTTCGGGAATCCGTCCTAAGGAAATAACCCTAAGGGGGGAAAAAATGAAGCAGCAGCAAAGATAGTCACTAAAGTGTCACCTGTAATATTAAGATTAACTAGGATCTAAATACCTATCAAAGTTCTAGAACTCAGCTTTGGTAAATGACTACATGTTATGTCCTAACCAATAAAATGTTTCTGAAAATTAAAAAGTAGAGAATTATAAACATGACATTCTGCAATGAAACACGTAAATCTTCATGAATCGAAAGGAAGGAAAACACATGAAATAGTAAGCGATTGGGTATCTATTATTTTAATATTTTTTTTCCATCATAGGCATCAATTATGTCTATAATAGAAAAGTAAATAAATATACAAAAGGAACAAAATTAGACTGTGTAATATAAAGTGTTAGGAGTTCTTCTCGGTTTTCAGAATTTTTTCCTAGCCTATCACTCTCAATGTGTTCCCCCCCTCCCTCAGGAAGTTACAGCCCCCACTTTGGGGAATAGCGCCAAGAATTCAGTACTTTTTTTTTTTTTTTAAGATTTTTATTTATTTATTTGACAGACAGAGAACACAAGTAGGCAGAGAGGCAGGCAGAGAGAGAAGGGGAAGCAGGCTCCCTGCTGAGCAGAGCACCTGATGCGGAACTCGATCCCAGGACCCTGGGATCATGACCTGAGCCGAAGGCAGCGGCTTTAATCCAGAATTCAGTACTTTCTACCCCATTTTTACCTTTCTCCCTCTCTTTCCTCCTCTCCCACTCAAAACAAACTGGCAAATCTCTAGGGAAGGGGAGTGTGCGCCTCTGTCCTTTTCACATTCTAGTTCTGCCACTAAAGAAGCAAATCCAGGGACAGATTTTAACACCTGCCTCTAAATTAGCCTAAAGGCATGGGGGAGGCCATCCACTCTTCTGCCTTTGGAGCGGTGCATCCTTTGGGAGGACTGGAATGTCCAGAAAGCCAAGGACTTGCTACAAAAGGCTGGCCAACTGAGATTTAAAGCCAACTGGAATTTCTGTACGTTTTCTGTAACCAGCTTCCTTCCAAGATTCTATTCTTATCAACAAATCACACTGGAGGTAACTCGCCAGAGAGTTCATGTCTAATGGAATTCAAGATTCTGATCGCACCGATTTGTCCTATTTTGATCATCCAAAGCTTTCCCACTAGATCTTTTGTCCCCTAGTCCTAAGGCGGAAGCGTGGCTTCCTGTCAAATCCGCTGCAGACACAAGAGGGCGCTAAATAGATTTAAGTGGGTTAATATCGCGCCGATTTAATCTCTGAAACCCACCAGCCTAAATGTGGGCCCCTGAATAAAACTCATACGGAAAGAAAAAGGAGAGGGCCTGGGTCACAGGAGCCATGAAAAGCAGTGATCTGCATTTTCAAAAGGATGAGAAAGAGGAGACTGTCGGAACAGAGTGGTGGGTAACAGGCTGGGTCTGAGAACAGACTGCCCAGACCATCTGTCCTTCTGGCCCCAGGGAGACTTTGCTCTAGGTATACGCGTGAATATCTGTGCCTCGGCTTCCTCATCTGGAAAGTAAGACAGTGATACTGCAGTATCTATTTCACAGGGGTGCTGTAGGGATTGAGTTAGAACAATGACTGGCTCAGAGTACTACGTGCCAAGAATGGTAGTCCTATCGCCCACCTCACGGCGGCGGATCCATTGTCTACAGAACAGAAGCACACACTGGAAGAATCTGAAAGACCCTGAGCGGGGGAGCAGACCCTCTGCCTCAGGCCAAGTCATCAAAATGTCCTGTATTTTTCTCTGAACATTTTGTAATTTCACTTCTTTAGATATAGGATCCATTTGGGGTAAATTGTGAGGTGTGGACGGAGATTCATTTTTCTTCCCCCATACAGATGTCCAGTTGATCTAACACCTTCTGAAGAGCCTATTCTGTTTTTATTTCATTGCTTTTGCCAATTGGCAAAAAAAAAAAAAAAAAAAAAAAAATCAACAGGTTATTTTGTGTGGGAGGGGTCTCCTTCTGGACTCTCTGTTCCATTCATCTGTATATCCCTTTGCCAATACCACACTTTAAAGTAAGTCTTATAATCAGGTAGTATGATTCTGACAATTTCACTCCTTTTCAAAGTTGTTTTGGCTGTTCCTGTCCTTTGGCCTTTTCATATAAATTTTAGAAACAGCTTATCTAAATCTACTAAAAATCTTTCTGAAAGTATGAGAAATACACGAAGTCTATAAACAAACTTTGGGAACTGACATCTCTGCTAGGTTGATTCTTGTACTCCATGAAACATCATGTCCGTTAATTTATTTTTTTAAAGATTTTATTTATTTATTTGACAGACGGAGATCACAAGTAGGCAGAGAGGCAGGCAGAGAGAGGGGAGGAAGTAGGCTCCCTGCTGAGCAGAGAGCTGCATGCGGGGCTCCATCTCAGGACCCTGGGATCATGACCTGAGCCAAAGGTAGAGGCTTTAACCCACTGAGCCGCTCAGGCGCCCGCGTCCGTTAATTTAAATCATCTGATTGTTTTGGTCAGTGCTTTGTAGTTTACAGATTCTGTATGTGACTTTTTGCTAAATTTTAAGTCTTTCACATTTTTTTGGAGTGATGAGAAATTATATTTTGAAAACTTTTTCATTCTCAACTGCTTATTACTAATATATAGAAATAAAATTGATTTTTGTGTGTAGACCTTGTATCCTGTAACTTTTTAAAATGTATTCTAGGACTTTTTAGGTTTCATTTTTGTAGATTTGTGAGACTTTCTACATAGATAGTAATGCTGTCTGTGACCAAGAACCATTTCATTTTTTCTTTCTCAAGTTATAACCTCTTTTGTCCTCCTCGCCTGACTGCAATAGTTAAGATTTTTAGCACAAAGTTCAACATATGTAGTAAGAGTGGACACCCTTGCTTTTTCTCAATAATTGGGGGAAGGTATTTAGTCTTCCACAATTATGATATTAGCTATAGGATTTTTTTAACATCGCCCTTCATCAAGGTGAAGAAGTTTCCCCCAATTTCTAGTTTGTTAAATTTTTTTTAATAAGTGGATACTGAATTTTGTCAAATGCCTTTTCTATTTCAACTAACATGATCATTTTTTTTTTCTTCACAGTGTGAATGTGGTAGTTTACACAGAGTGAACTTCAGATATCTGAACCAACCTTGCATTCCCTCTTGGCCCTCGTGCATTATTCTGATTACATGCTGCTGCATTTACTAATATTTGCTGAGATTTTTGCTTTTATTTTTGTGTTTTGATTCATGAGATATATTGGCCTGTAGTGCCCTCTCTTTGTCTCATCTCCTGTCATGGTAATTCTGGCCTTATAAAATGAAGCATTTTGGGAAGCATTCCCTCTGCTTCTGTTTGCTGGGAGAGATCATATAAAATGGGTTTTGTCTTTAAATATTTAGATTCACCCGGAAACTACTTGGGTCTGTGGATTCCTTTTTAAGAACGCTGGTAACTGCAAATTCAATTTCTTTAGTAGACACTGTTAATAATAGTTAAAATAGGGCTAATCAGGTTATCCATTTTACGTTGTGGGAGCATTGGCAATGTGTGGTTTTCAAGGAATCGGTCCATTTCATCTAAGGTATCAATTTTATGTGCTTAGAATAGTTTATAGTATTCTATTACTCAGTTAATGTCTGTGGGGTCTGTCATGATATCCTCTCTTCATTCCAGATGTTGGCAAATAGTGACTTTTTTTTTCCATCATCATTGCTGGTCATTTTTCGTTTCAAAAAATTTATCTTTCTGTTTCACTGATTTCTTATTGTTTTTCTGTTTTCAATTTCACTAATTTCTACTCTATTATTTCTTTCCTTCTACTTGCTCTGGTTTTGCTCTTTTTTTTTTAATCCTGGTTTTTTAAGGTGAATGTTAGTATTATTTTTTTCTAGTATAAGCACATAATGCTAAAAATTTCCCTCAATGCATTACTTCAACTGCATCTCATGGTTTCTGATCTTTTTATTTCTAATTTGTTCAAAATGCTTTTTAATTTCCATTGGGAAGTTCTCTTCGACACAGGGGTGATTTAGAAGTATGCTGCTCAATTACTAAGCATAATGAAATATTCCTATTATCTTTGTTTTTTATAGTTTATTTCCATTATGGTCAGAAAACCTACATATGGTTTTCTTTTAAGTTTGCCATAGTCTGTCTTATGGCCCAGGAGGCAGTCCATCTTGGTAAATGTTTTATGTGCACTGGAAGAGCATGTGTACCCTGCCATAGCTGGGCAGAGTCGCTAAGACAGCTGGTTGGCTGGGGTGAGGGGGTGGGCTTGGGGGGCGCTGTTTATTTCCTCCATAGCTTTGCTGATTTTCAGGCTACCAGTTCTGTGGATTACCAAAGAGAGGAATGTTTAAGTCTCCAGCTATAACTGACCATTTTTTACTTCTTATTTCAGTTAAGTTTCTGCTTTATGTATTTTGAAGGTCTACAGGTTTTTGTTTTCTGGGTGAACTGACCCCTTCATCGTTATAATATCCCTTGTTTGTCCCTTCTCTCTCTCTCTCTCTTTTTTTACTTTATTATTATTTTTTAAAGATTTTATTTATTTATTTGACAGACATCACAAGTAGGCAGAGAGGCAGGCAGAGAGAGAGGAGGAAGCAGGCTCCCTACAGAGCAGAGAGGCTGATGCAGGGCTCGATCCCAGGACCCCGGGATCATGACCTGAGCCAAAGGGAGAGGCTTTAACCCACTGAGCCACCCAGGCACCCCATCTTTTTTACTTTAAAGTCTACTTTATCTGATGTTAACATGGCCTTCTTTTGATTAATGTTTGCATGGTATTTATTTCTGTATCACATTGCTTTAAAAATACCTATAGCGTTATAATTAAAGTGGCTTTCTTATAGGCATTTAGCATTTAGTTGGGTCCTATGTTTTCATTTTGATTACCTCTGCCTTTTAGTTGCCATGATTAAGCCAGTTATGTTTAATTATTGGTGCATCTAAGGTCAGGTTTATCATTTCCAAATCATTTACTGAGCCCATCTAGTGAGCTTTTTATTTTGGTTATTACAGTTTTCATTCCTGTATTTTCGATTTGGTTCTTCTTTAGATCTTCTGTGTCTTCCTTTGCTTAGATGTTCTATCTAAGTGTCACCCTTTCTTCCTGACGCATTTTTAGAATGGCTGCTTTAAAGTAGTTGAAAAATCTAATCTCTATGTTGCCTTGGCACTGGGTTCTTTTGATTTATCTTTTCCCATGCAGGTTGAGATTTTCCTAGTTTACTGTATGCCAAGTAATTCTGGCCTATTTCCTGGACACTCTGAAAATTCTAAGGCTCTGGGTTTTGTTTAAATTTTACAGAAAATGTTGACATTTTTGTCTAAGCCGGCAATTAGCCTGGTTCAACTCAAGCTACAAGTTCTGACCTGCCTTTCATGTGCTCTGATTCTAATGCCAGTTCTGTTTTCAAAGTTCTTACTGTGCTTTTTGGATTGATCCTGCATGGGTCCCATCCAGTTTGAGACTTGGACATGACCTACCTTGTTGCTGCATTCTCACGTTCTCCAGTATACCGTGTAGGGTCAGATTCATGCACGCACAGTTTGTGGGAACCCAGGGCTCCTAAGAAAAAGTCTCCAGGTAACTTTCCTGAGCCTCACCTTCATCACCTCCCCGATACTTTCAGGTTCCCTGGGATTCCTCATCCTAGTCCTTTAGCCAGAACACTGGGCCATCATATACCCTATTCTGCCTCTTAGTTTCTGTGACTATGCCCTCATCTGGAGCCAAGCTGTGGGGAGCCAAGGGAAGAAAACAACAGATGTTCACCTGAACCCTCCCATGACCACAGTTCTCTCAGTGAGAAAGGCTATGCCTCCCTCCAAGTTTCAGGTGCCACAGAGGCCCCCACGGGTGACACATTGTTCTGGCTGTTCTCAACCTGCCATTCCCTAGGGGCTGGGGTGCAACGTAAGACAGAAAGAAATTAGAAACATGGGCCGCTTTTGTACCCTGAGTGTTCGGAGACCTTTTTTTCCTCCTACTCAAGCCAGAAGCAGAAGCCTTCTTCTGGAATGCTCTCCATCCCCACAAATGCCCACTCCTGGGTTTCAGGCTGATTCCAATCCAGACCAGAGAATACAAGAAAAATGTTAAAAGTACCAGCAGTTCAATGCTATTTCAAAATCTAGACTTCTTCCCCCCATCTGCCACTTACTCTTCAGAGTTCCTAACTAGTTGCCCTACGTGTTTACCCCAGGTTTATGGTTGCATTTGATGGGAGAGACGGGGTCACTACTTCTCATTCCATCTCACCCAGAACCACATCTCCCCTCCCTCCTCTGCTTTTAGAGTAAGAACTGCAGCAGTGACACCACATGGAAAGTGGCCTGGAGAGAGGATGTCCTAGGAGGTGGGGGACTGAGGGAGTCGTGTCCACCAGAACTTGACCTCTGCCCATAATTTAACTCCAGAGTTTTCAATCCTTTCCCTCTCCATCCTTTCTTCTTCTTCCCTCCTCCCTCATTTTTACTTTCTTTCCTTCCTCTTTTATTTTCCATCTTTTTTTTTCTTTAAAAGCTAGAGGTCTTTTATTCCAGGAAATCTTAAAAGGAATCCTAACATGGTCAACAGATAATTCCCAGATGCTTTGCTAGATTTTGACTGCTTCCCCAACCTTAACACTGGATCCCCTATCCTACTCTGCCTCCTGCACACAGCACCGGGTCACCCAGGCTAGATACTGGAGCTCAGGTGCAAACCTGCATTTTCGAACACCCCTAGGGAGTTGTGAAATCAACCTAGTGAATCCAGACCAGAAAAAAAAAAAAAAAAAAAAAAAAAAAAAAAAAATATATATATATATATATATATATATATATATATGTAATAATATATAATTTTATATTTTTTTCGGGAAACACAAGAGAAAATAGAGTACATTTCATTTATTCAGATAAGGACTGTTTTCATTCCATTATAAATAAATAGGAATTTGTTTTCCTGTAGGAGTCTAGCCACAAAAGTTTAGAATCTACTCTTCCAGACTCCTTCCCTTATCTTCCACCTCCATCCAATGAGTCACCTAATTCCCTCAATTTGTCTTCTGAAACAGGCTGCAAATTCATCTTGTCTTCCATCACTGCCTCAGGTCCAGCTTTCATTGTATTTTTCGAATTACAGCCACTGCGGATCCCAGATGGTGTCCCTACCTCAACTCCCACTCTTTAGCTTATCCAAAGTAGAGGTTGTTACCACCCAATTTCCCAAAACATCAAACATGTCAGGTGAAGCTGGAAAACCTTCCAGCTCCCTCCTACCTCAGGATGAGGCTGGGGCCCCTCACCTCCCAGCCAACCTGTCTGCCTTTCGCTTCTGGCCCAGATCCCTTGGGCTCCTGTGCCTCTGAACATTCTGCCACCGTCGAAGGACTTCAACACTAAGCCCATCAACTCTGAATTCATTACCCACGCCTTGCATTTAAGAGAATATATAAATACACATACATTCTACAAACCAGAGCTAGATGTAATTTTTCTTAAAAAGAAAAAAAAAATCCTTACACCCCAGAGACATGCAAGAAAACAATTCCAAATCAGTTATTTGCCTGCTTGTTCATGTCCTTTCTTTGGCCAAAGATGCCAAAAATGCCATTGAAGAAGCTGGAAGGTAATTCCTTCCTGGCAGAATCAATCTGAATTTTTAAACAAAGAGCTCAAACATTGTTGCCCCATGTAGTCTTTTAATAAACCCTTCACCCATTCTTTCCTCTTATTTGATATTACAGTGACATTATAGGTCACACGTGTTCAGGAAATAGTCACAGAGCTTCAGGAGCTACATGACCTTCTTAGGGGAGTTCATACGATTTAGGCCCATGTATTTCAAATGCAGTGTTGTTGCTTTTGTTTAAATGCCATTATAAGTAGGGATATAGCACACACTTTACTCTGAAACCGCTCTTTTATGTGCTAGAGAAGGCTTGGTTTATAAACTAAGTATCCAATTAGGTGCTGACCCTACAGTTCTATCATGAAACAAAAGACTCTGCCCACTGAAGTCAGAGTATTTCAATTTACCTTTCTACATCCCCTTCCTACTATTTTTTTTTTTTTTTGCATGTTTGGATAACTTTTCATTTTGATATAATCCCAAAATTACAAAAAAAGTTAGAGAAATAGCACAAGGAACCCTTCTTTAGGTGTATACATTTTATCCAAATTAAACATTTACATTGTATACTGTGTACTTTATCATTCTCTTTCCCTGAGACTTAAAATTTTTAAATAAAGAAATGGGTATATTTAAGTGTACATGATGATGGGATAGACATACAGTGAAATGATTACTACAGTCAAGCTAATTAACCTGTCTCCTCACATGGTTAACATGTGTGTGGGGGGAGAGCACTTGAAACCTGCTCTCTTAGTCGATTTCAGGAAATTAACACAGCATTAACTGGAGTCAGGCTTGTCCCTTATACCTCTAGACTTATTTACTGCACTTACCCATTCTGGGTTTTCTCTTCACAAGAACAGGAGGAAGGTAAGCCTGGTCTACAACCATTTCCTTGGGTATTTCACTGTTTGAAAATGTGACCACAAATCACTGTTTATTTAACCCAAAGTGGAGAAAAATAAGCTGTAAAAAAATAAAACTGCCCCACCACAAGGGCAGTTGTCTGCTACTACTGGTCACGACGGTATTTTCTGGAGGTGGGGAAGGGTGACATGTAACTTGCCCATCAAGTTGGGCCCATCAAGATGGGTGTTGTGAAGGTGTCAGGTAAAATCAGATGGAAGCACGAGACTGACATGGCTTTCTTCAACCGGAACCCAGCAGGGGCTCTGACAATCTGCAGTGAGATTGCTCAAGTCAAAGTTATCTCCTGAGAGGGGAAAACCATGACTACCATTAAAACCTTATCTTCTGAGAAGGGCTAATTCATCTCAGACACCAGATTTCAACTTCTCTGAATCAGACCATGAAAACAGACTCTTCCTTAATTCTGGAATGGATCTGCCAATCCCCAATTTCCATTATTCCCCCTGCGGGAAATAGTGAAAAGAGGTTGATAATGTTGACATTCTTGGAACTAAGTGGAGACCTTGGAGTCTGAGTTATTATTATGCTCTTGCACTTAACTGTCAGCCCTAAATAACAAGCCTGGGCCCAGTTATCCCCAAGGGCAACTGTCAAAGAAATACTCTTTCAACACTGATTACCGTATGAAAATTAAGGAGAAGAAGCTGCCAATTCTAGACTAGAGACAAAAATGTAATCAGCACAAAGAGCTCCAACAAGGTGTCAAAGTTTTGAGTCCCCAGTTGACATGCAGCAGGATTTGCAATGCAAATTTTCCAAAGCACTCTTAGAGAAATGACGAACCTCCCCTCACCCCTGAATGCCCAAAAGGTCCCCAAGATAAGTTTTAAAATAAATGAGGCCTAAGAACCTCGTTTGACACTTGCAAGCTTCACCAGTAAGATCTTCACCAGTAAGATCCCACCCAGATTCCCTAGAACGGGATCATTGGCATTGTTCGTCCTGATGGACCTTCCCACCAGGTCATCATGGAGCCAAGCCCCATCTGCACCCAACACCACTCACACAGGCCGATCTGTTGCTGGCCTATTCCTTCACCTTCCAACCAGCTGCAAAGTTCAAACCCCAGTGTGTCAGGCTCAAAGTTTCAACAGGCTTCACCAGCCGTCCATATAGGAACAGCCTCGTCACTGCCACAGCTGCTCTGGCCTCAGTCACACCTAGGCTCCCCAGCCTCTCTCAGTCTCTGCCTTTCCACATTCCTCCACTTTTTAGATAAGGAGAAACCAAAGGAATAAAGATAGGCTTCACACTTTAGCAGCTTTTGAACTTCTAAAAAGTTTTGGCAGACCCCTAATTTCTCTACGAAAAGAAGAGTCACTCTAACGATGTGCTCTATGATGACCTTCCAGAACTTCCAGCCAGTGACCTCATAGCAGACGTGTACCCTGTTCCCAAGGCATCTCGGAGTCAGAGAGGCACTAAATCAGAGACTCCACAGGCCCAGCAGTGACCCGCCCATCCTGCTCCTCTCCTGGGCTCCATCCAAACCCTGTCCCTCCGTGAAGGGACCCGGGGTGGCACCATGAGTCCATGACAAGGGCTTGCTGGAGAGTGCCTCTGGAGAAGCATCTCCTTCCCTGACCTACAGAGGGGACATGCAGGAGGCAGAACCCAAGGGGTACCACCCTCTGAGTGGCCTACTTCTATCCTGTGATGACAGAGGCCATAGGCACGGGGCTTGGAGAGAGCACTCAGACCCAAGCGGGGTGGGATGAAGCGGGATGGGGTTTATAAACACCCCAATTTAGAAAAGGGTGGGGCCGTAGGAGCTTAATTAGGGAAGGCTTCATGGAAGAGGGCAATAGAGTCATACCTTAAAGGCTGGGGAACACTTCACTGCAAGAAAACAGAGATTGCAGGGCATGAGAAGAGAAAAAGTACATCGATGCTTCCCCCGATTTCTGCTTTCGGGACACTGAAGCATCAATGAAAATTCATAGAACTGGGACCCAGGGAGAAGCTGTTTTTCCATGTTGCCTCCACCAATTCCTAGTTCTAAACAAGTGCAAGGTACCCAGCTCACACATTTGCACAAAATGGAAGGTAAGTCCCACCTTGATCCCCAGTTGTAAAGATGAGACAAGGTTCTGTATTAGCCCAGCACAAGGCTGATGGTCCTGCAGTCCTTGCCAGTTGCTGAACTACATCTCTGGACTTCAGCTTTGTTATCTGGGCGATATAAGGGTTTAACCGAAGACCTCCTAGGCTCTCCAGCTCCCAAATTCTCCCTTTTACGTAACATTACTCCAGAGTCCGTGGTGGGGATGTAATATGAAGCGTCTGGCACCAGGGGGAGCACTTCTAATGGTCTGCAGACCCAGGCCTCCAAGATGGGACTCCAGAAAACTCAGAAATAGAATTCTGAGCATTAAAGCAATCAGAGTATATTCCAGTATACTAATTCTGTACCCCTATTTAGAATTTCAACCCCTTTAGAATTTCGTTCCTAATTTCTTAGAACTTAGAATTTCTTAGAACTTCCTAAAAAATTCCTGACTTACTAAACTTTCAAACTTACTAAGATTCTACCAAATACTAGTGAATCTGCGTCGAGAGGGGACTTGTCAAGGGCTCCCTGCATGGTGCTGGCCCTCTTCAGGGTGTTGCCTCTGCAGCATCTATAAAGAACCTGTACCCTGTAATTACCTTGGCTGCCAGTATCCCAGGCACTGACCCTCCTCAGGGCTCTCAGGCAGGGCTGCAGGGAAAACTCCTTGCCTGGGAAGCCTTAACCACAGCTCCCCTCCCCTAGAGCCCCACCTCCAGCCCCTAATTGGTCCTGGGTGTGGATCTGGCATCCAAGTTGTCAAAGTCCTGCAGGTGTTTCTCCTGAGCAGCCAGGGGTGTGAACCACTGGTGGATACTAAACTGACCATTATCTAAGAAGACGTGCTTGGGTTAGGTTCTGTCCCAGCTCACAAACTCTCAGTACTTGTCTTTAACCAAAACCAAACTCAAAGGCAAACATGGGAAAACCCAAATTCCCGTGTCCAACAATCATTTTCCATGTTCCCAATTCGGGCAGAGCACTGTGGGTAGGGACAAGTGGGTGACACTGGTTTCTACCAGCCCAGCCTCCTCCTCTCCCAAAACTCTAAATTGCTGGAAATGGTTTCCAGGCCTCATCTTGTTGGAAGGACAGTTTCAAAATTTCAGTTTTTAAACATTATTTTAAAATCATAACATCATGTAATGCAGTAAATAATGTTTATAAATAAGACAATCCCTTAGTTTCTTCTCAGAGGACTTTATGACAGACCTCCACAGTGAGATTTTCAAGGATTTTTTCAAAATGTGGGTCCATTGTAGGAGTTACTTGCCTAGGACTTAAGCTTAAGCTCTTTATTAGATTACAAATTTGCCAAATGTATTTTTTATAGTATTTTATACTTATTTTAGGACCTAGAACAAAACTAAAATAGGCAAAACAGTCAAAGAACTGGAAGCATTCTTCATGTGACTCATTCATACTTCTACCTGTTGCCCCTAAATTGGTGTTCAACAAAGGAAGAGAAATAATGAACTTCCTCTAAAGAGAAAAATAAATAATCAAATCCCTCTTTTGAGTGTACCCGTCCACTCCATTATCTAAATCTACTGTCATAAAGCTGAAATAGGTAAGGATATATTCCAAAAATCCTATCAGATGCATGCTACATACAACATAGATGAACCCTGAAAAAAATACCCCACTAAGCACAACTAAGCCAGAGGCAAAAGGGCAAATATTCTGTGATTTCACTTACATGAAATACCTAGAAAAGGCAAATTCAGAGAGACAAAAAAAGGGGTTGAGGAAGGGGAAAATGGGACAGTATAGTTTGGTGAGTACAGTGTCTGTTGGGGTGATGAAAAGTTGTGGAAATAGGGGTGATGGTGGTATAATGTAAAGAGAATTAATGCCACTGAATTGTACAACTGAACTTGGTTAAAATGCCAACCTTTGTTATATGTACATGTTATGTTGTTTACATATCATATATGTTATATGAGATATATCTTAAAAAAAAAAAAAAAACAGTAAAAACCAATGGCCTTACACCCATAGCAGAAAATCCTAAAAGCAATTTAAATGTCTTAGGAATCAGGTGGCCTGGGCACGTGCTCTGGGACTTCCAGAAGTCCCTCCCTGGGCACAACTATGCCCTTGCAGAGCTGCAGGATCGCTCCACGGCTGGGCAACTGTGGACGCCACTACCACCCATCCTGTCTCCTTAGCCACTGTATTAGACTCCCATTTAATTAATAGCTCTTCCCTGGCAGTTGTGATCACATGTTCATTACAATTGGATTGTTTTACCATGCTAATAGTCATTATGGGCTGTAAACAATGAGTACTTCATTTTCATTCCTATAAATCTATGAGCATGTCACATGTCATCAGCTAGTGAAGCTAAACAAAGACTTGAGGCCATGCATTCTCAAACAAGGGCAAGAACAACAACAAGTTCTTGGTTGCAAAAATACTGTAAATATTAGGATGGTTTATGGTCTTCTGCAGGGACACAGTGTGTAAGAGATACACAGTATGTCTGCAGCATTAACATTTCATGGCGGGGGGGGGGGGGGGGGATGGGGGGAAGAAACAGGGGTGATTAAGAAAAAAATGTCCCTAGGGGGTTTGAAAATGAAACAAGGGTTGATAAACACTGCTTTGTATCCTGTAATTAAAGATTTTTCCTTAAACCAAAAATAAACAAAAACCAGCTGCTCTTCACAACAAAAGAAAAGAAAGAAAGGAAAGAGGGAAGAAAAGGAAAGCTATGAGAAGTTTTCAGCGAAGACCAGGGGACAGCTTTGCTGCAAATCTCCCTCTGGTCTTTTCCACTCGCGGCGGGGGCCTTCCTCACCATGTGGCCCAACCTCCCTCAGCTTTCCCTAAGACTGACACATGTACCATTCACCAAGCTGTGGCGAGCACGTATTAAGTGCCAGGCACTCTGCTGGGCCCATTTGGGCAGGACCCTCCACACTGGAATGGACAGAGCCCTACGGCCATGAGGACTGGAGGTGATTGGACCTCTGGCCCCACAGCAGTCCGGAAGAAAAGCAGTAGGGGGCAGACCAGGGAAGGGGTCGCCAGCACGGGCTCGGAAGCCGAGAAACCTAGACGTCAGGCCACGTGGCCAGGCCTCATACCAAACTAGCATCTCTGGGCCAATGATCTGACCTGTGATGTTTCCAATCCCTCCTCTGAAAACAAGAGATGACAATGTGTCATACGGGGCTGCCTTGGGAATCCAGTGAGAGAGGACAAAACACACTGGTCTCTTGCCAGCTTAAGTAACGACTGGTCGTGCTTCACCAGGTGAAACAGGGTAACTTGAAAGGACACAGCCTGCTGTCACAATCTCCACCGGTAGATCTGGGGCACGGACATCATTCCGCACTCCTGCTAGGGCCCTGCCACCGTCTGCTGGGGCAAGCTCCGGCTTTGAGGTCCGTGTATAGGAGAACGGGCTCCAGCAGCTTAGAGGCAAAGCCCAACCTGAAGGACCCAATGGCTAATAGGAACAGCAGCAGGCAGGGTTTCCAGGTCAATGAAGAGTTTCAGCAACATGTACCCCCCTTTTGAGACTAATTCTTCTAGCCGAGGTGAAACACACTCTGGTTGCCCAAGGACACACAGAAAGGACACATCAAGTTCACGTTCCACAAACTAAACTAATAAGCAGTTTTTTTAAAAGTTTTCTGCATGATTTCATGGGCCCTAGAAGGAATAGGCCTTCGAGTAGAACGCCTCTTGCTAAAACTTTATCAGTTGTTACACGCTTCCATTCCACAAAGGTGAGGTTAGGTCTGAGCATGCATCCTCTTGTGGGGATAATAAAATTTATGCTAGAAAGCTTAAGTTCCAGAGCCCCTCACTCCTGCAGGCCCCTTCCCAGACCTTGAGGGGTCCTAGCAATGCATTCTCAGAGTCCTGCACATAATTTGTAAGAGGAAAGTACTTTAACAGCAATCACTCAAGACCATGGTTGCTTCCCACACTGGTTCCCCATCATCTTTTCTCAAATGGCAGGTAGAAACACGATCATGGGCATTTGGGGAATCGAGGTTAAGGAGGTGAAGTGGGGGTTTGGTGGGATGTATTTACATAGTTTACAATCTCTTTGGCGCACAGAGGTTTTTGCTTGTCAATCCTGAAATCCGATGAAAGAATGATTCCCCAGAATGTTCCTGCTGCCCAATGGGGTAACTCACCCAACTCTGTGATCTAAGGGCAGACCCTAAGGTCCCGCTATAATATGAACATGACCTAAGTGTGAGGCAACACGAGTATGAGAATGGAAGAATCAGTGCTTCAGATGGAAAGAGCTAGAAGTTTGTGGTATATTCTTCCAATTCTTAGAGCTCCCATATGAAACTAACAGAGGTTTATGCGCATTTGAAAAAAAATCCTAGACGTTTCCAAGGAATCACCAAGAATGAGCTATGAAGATACAAAGAACTGTCCAAAGGAAGGGTTGGCAAATTATGGTCCCACAAATTACAGCCCACTGGCCAAATCTGGTCTCCTGCTTGTTTTTATAAATAAAGTTTTATTGGGACACAGCCACACCCAGCTATTTACATATTGCCTGGGGCACTTTTGTCTATAAAGGCAGACTTGACTAGTTGATACAGAAGCTCCCAAGGCCTAAAATATTTATTATCTGATCTTCTACAGAAAAATTCTGGTGCTAACTGCTCTTAAATATCAATACAAAACAAATTTAGATCAGTTATACCAGAACAAAGACTGGATTACCTTCTGCTTTCTCTATAGGAAACACTACAAAAATCATTGTAATAGTAAGAACATAGAAAGCTACAGCCAGAAAATTCAGGGAAAACTATTACAGATACATGTTAGTATGCCAACTAATAAAAATATTAAGATTTTTTTCATGTTAAGATTTTTTTTCTGGGTTTTGAAATGTTTATGGTATCTGTCAGCCTCCTGTAATCCGTAATTTGTTGTGCTTCATTTTCTCACTTTAAAATATTCTCTTTTGGGGATACCTGGGTGTCTCAGTCAGTTAAGCTGTTGCCTTCGGCTCAGGTCATGATCCCAAGTCCTGGGATCGAGTCCCACATCAGGCTCCTTGCTCAGCAGGGAGCCTGCTTCTCTCTCTGCCTCTGCCTGCCACTCTGCCTGCTTGTACGCTTTCTTTCTCTCTCTCTCTGACAAATAAATAAGTAAATAAAATCTTAAAAGAAAAATAAAAAAAAATTCTCTTTTGGATGCCCAAGTCATATTAGCTTCAGACCACACAGATCTGGATATTGTATACCTACTAATGTATGAAGAGGTGATACCCGGCCATTTCTGTGGACCTTAGTCACCCCCAGACAGAACTCTCCTGGATTTCTCAGGGGGAAAAAATAAACTCTGATAGGATTGAACAAGCAAATAGCTGGAGACAAGAGAACTCAGGGTAAGACAGTGATTATAGCCAAATAGACACGTTCTCCAGGAACGCCAGTCTCGCACAATGAGGAAATGTGCAGTTCACTTAAAAATGTGTGTTGTGTCCAAGCAAGGTGCTACAATGAAATGCAGTCAGGTTCAGAGGAGCAGAAGCATTGGTAGCCCAATGGCATTCAATCAACGCACAAAAATCACATGTAAATTGCCACCCATGAGGAGGAAAAGGTAAACCAGCTGGTCCTATTTTAAAAGCTTCCTTCTGAGCTGAGGAGGGATTTGTGTGGGAGCAGGGGCAGCTGCTCTTCTTTCTCTGCTTTTTCTGCTGAGCCAGGAGAAGCAGCAGCAGAGAGGGGGATCCTGGAGGACAGACAGTGCCATTGGGTGGGCAGCAGGTAGATGGTCTTGCGATCGCAGGGGGAATCAAAGGCAGAGAGTTTTGAAACCCCCTGGCTTTTCTGCATCATCCTGCTCTGAAATACGGAGCGTGCTCAGAAAAATCCACCTCCCAGAAACCATCAAGGAACCGTAGGAAGTGATAACTGGGATCCCAGCAGAAGATCAATAGAGAATACAGTGCTTTATACTAATGAGTCAAGAGGAGCGAGGCTGCTGGAGCCCAGGAGATTCTTCCCATTTGGTGAGAATAGTGGTGGCAACAGGATAGGCTACCAGAGGCAGTGGGATGGAAAGCTGAGGAAGTACAGGCAGGCGAACTGAACGAGAGCAGAGCCTGGATACACTGCAGCTCAGCAGGGATGCAGCTGCGGTGAATTTAGCCTGGGGTGGGTCCAGAAAGAAAACCCCAGGAATCTCATTATACAGAGGCTCAATGTGGAAGGAATCACACAAGCATGGCACTGAAATAGATACTGAAACTCTAGGAGACTCCCCTAATTCTAGATAACTAAGGCATAGCTCTCTGCATTAACCACAAAGGTTCCAGACTCTCCTTTCAATTCCAGTTAATCTGATTAGTAATGTGAATTATGGTGGCTTTGATTAAGAATCACATAAAAGGGACGCCTGGGTGGCTCAGTGGGGTAAGCCTCTGCCTTCGGCTCAGGTCATGATCCTGGGGTCCTAGGATCAGGCCCTGCATCGGGCTCTCTCCTCAGTGGGGAGCCTGCTTCCCCCTCTCCCTCTGCCTGCCTCTCTCCCTACTTGTGATCTCTCTCTCTCTGTCATAATTTAAAATAAATAAATAAAAAAAAAAGAATCACATAAAAATGTTCTTAATATGTACCTAAAGATACAAGGCACCCCTTCTCCCAGAGAACAGGTAAAACAAGAGAGGTTATGAAACTTAGCTCCATAAAATGTAATTATTAACCTTACAAGCCTACAAGTTCTCTCATACCAATATGGTTTTGTCTAGAGAAACTCACACACACGCACAAGGAGACATGTGCAAGACTCTTAGCAACGTCGAGGTTTGAAACTGCAAAACTGAGGCAACTTAAATGTCTATCAGCCTCAGGAGGTGGCTTGTGAAACTGTATCCACACACACATACACCACGCTACAATGAAAATAAATACACGCACACATAATACACACATGCATTAATACATACAGGCATAAAATATGCCCATGGGGATTTATCTTATTTTTCTATCTCTCTCTGTTTTGATATTTTGTAATAAATGAAAAAGAATCATTAAATTAACTGCAAATTGACAGATTCTAACACAATGATGAATACATTCTTAAAGTAGAAGACAATGGTCAATTCCGTCTTCTCAAAATGCTATGTCATTTTGTGTATTCTCTTTGAGTGTTTATACATATGAATGTCTCATGAGGTTGTAATGATGGCAAACTATGGAATATTTTTGTACATCATTAGTGAGCTTAACATTAAACATATTTAATGTTGGAAATCTTTGAAATTGTCATTTAAAGTAACCCACCATTTTACTGCATATATATGCCTTAATTTTAACCATTCTCCTTTTCTTACACATAGATTTCTCCTAATTTTCCATTATAAATCACACTGTACAGAGTATTCTTGTGTGCACAGCTTTTTCCTTTTTAGAATTATTTAAGATATGTTCCCAGAAGTAGGATTAAGGTAAAAAATTTTGAGCATTTTTTGTGAATCATTATACATTGTCAATATTTTTTAAATATAAAATGGTTGCAAGGCTTTTGGTTCTGGCCAAGACTGAGAAAAGGCATCAAATTTCCCCTGCTGCTTAAAACATAAAAAAATCCCAGCTTGCTGCCTTGAGAAAATTTCCAGGCATGACACAGGGAAGAGGACCCATAGCAGAAATGGGGAGTCATCAGCCTTCCTGAGTTGGGAGATCTGAGAGAGCAAGAATGAGTTCATAGGACAGAATACAAAAGAGAGCTGTATAAAAAGAACTTGGAAATCTACAAAGGATTCCCTTTGAGTAGTCAGCAGAGTATTAATCAGTACATGTAAGTACATGAGGTCAGGAAAAGAACCACCCAAAAGGATTAGAAAGACAAGAACCCAGTACTCATACAGGGCTATTTCCACCAACCAGACTAAAAAAATCTCATAATTCACGGGACATTGGGTACATATAGTACTCAGAAGTAGCTTGTCTTAGTCACGGATAAAAATTAATCCCTACACTACATGCTTCTCTGATACCACCTAATTAATCCTAAAAGCAAAATTCAAAGGATCAAACTGCTTCCAAGTAACTGTGTTCCAGAACAAACTTTACAAACATTAAAAAACAACAACAACAACAACAAAAAAAAAAACAGGGGTGTCTGGGTGGTTCACTCATTAAGCATCTGCCTTCCACTCAGGTCATGATCCCAGGGTCCTGGGATTGAGCCCCACATCAGGCTTGCTGCTCAGCGGGAAGCCTACTTCTCCCTCTCCTACTCCCCCTGCTTGTGTTTCCTCTCTCACTGTGTCTCTCTCTGTCAAATAAATAAAATCTTTGAAAAATAAATTAAGTAAATTTTAAAAATTTAAAAATCAGCATGCCAATAAAGGAAAATTCATTTTAGAATTTAATAAAAAATTCCCAGGCATACAAAGAAGCAAGAAGAAAAATCCCTAGTCTGGATAAAAATTAACCAAAACTGACACAGATATTGGAAATATCAGGCAAGGGCATTAAACAGGTATTAGAAAAGTATTCCTTATATTCAAAAGCTAAAAGTAGATACATGAAAAATATTAAAAAGAGACCCAAGTTAAACCTCCAGATGAAATCATAAGTAGACTTAAGATGAACACCAGACTAAATGGAATTAATGGCAAATTAAATACAAAAGAAACTGCCCAAAATGAATCACAGAGAAAAAAAGTAATTTAAAAATATGGAAAACATCAGTGAGCTGTGGGACATCTACAAGCATTCTAAGATGTGTGATTGAAGGTCCTGTGGAGAAAAGATGGAAAAGGTGTCAAAAAATACTTAAGCAAACAATGGCCAAATCTTTTCCACATCTAATGAAAATTGTAAACCTACAGATCTATGAAGTTCAATAAACCACAAGCAGAAGAGACATGAAGAAAACTACACCAATTCACATCATAATCAAATTGATCAAAATCAGTGATAAAAAGAAATACTAAAAGAGGCAGAAAAATGACAAGAGGACCAAGGATAAGTATGACAGCAGATTTCTTGCTGGAGACAATGCAAGTGAGAAGATAGTGGAATAACATATTTAAAACATTGAAAGAAAAAAAAACAAAAAACTGTCAGCCTAATGTTTACACCCAGTGAAAACATCTTTTAAACACAAAAGTGAGATAAAGAGTTGTCCGGACATGTGAAGGCGAAATCATTCATCAACAGCAGACTGCACTATAAGGAAGAAGGAAGGAAGGCAGAGGGAAGATGATGCTAGATGGGAATATGACTCTACAAAAAGGAATAGGGGCATTGGAAAATGTAACAATGTGGGTGAATATGTAATTAAAAAAATATTTAAATCTCTTTAAAAGATAACTGGCTGTATGGGATGCCTGGGTGGCTCAGTTGGTTGGGCAGCTGCCTTCGGCTCAGGTCATGATCCCGGCGTCCTGGGATCGAGTCCCACATCGGGCTCCTTGCTCATCGGGGAGCCTGCTTCTCCCTCTGCCTCTGCCTGCCATTCTGTCTGCCTGTGCTTGCTCTCTCTCCCTCTCGCTCTCTGACAAATAAATAAATAAAATCTTTAAAAAAAAAAAAAAAAAAGATAACTGGCTGCATAAACAGAAAAATAACAATGTAGTGTGAGGTTTATAACATATGTCAAAGTAAAAGATATGACAATAGGCACAAAGACTAATAGGTGAGAAACGACACTACATTGTGAGTTTCTTATATGGTACATGAAGTGGTGTAATAGCCCTTGAAAAATGTCATAATGGACTAAAGATGTATGCTATAAATCTAAAGCACCCACAAATCCTACCAAAAAAATTATAGCTAACAAAAAGAAATCCTAAAAAATAATATAAAACAAACAAAAAAAAAAGAAAAAGGAAAATGTAACAAAGTACAGATAGAAAACAAACAAAATGATAGGCTTAAAGCAAAATATCATTAATCACATCAAATATAAAGGTGATAAACGTTCAATAATTTCTTATCAGATATTTTTTTAAAAAAGACCCAAGTGTTTCCTACAGAAAATATTTTTTTCCTATAAAGACAAAAACTAACTAAAAGTAAAAGGATGAAAGAAAAACCATGATAATCCTAATCCAAAGAACACTGGAATGACTGTACCAACAACAGATGAGATAAATTTAAGATAAACGAGTATTGCCAGGGATGAAAGATGTCATTTCAGAACAATAAAGAGGTCAATTTATCTGGTGGAAATAACAATCCTAAATATATATGCATGTAATAACAGAGCTTCAAAGTACCTGCTGTAAAAACTGACAGAGCCAAAGAGAAGCAGAAATAACACAATTATAGTGGAAAACTTCAACCCTACTCTCACAGTCATCTCCAGAACAGCAGACAAAGATCAGTAAGGATGTAAAAGACTGGAACACAGCTATCCGTCAAATTGACCTAATAGACATTTATAGAATATTACACCCAACAACAGCAGAATGTACATTCTACTCAAATGCCCAAGGATAGACCAGATTCTGACCCACAAAAATAGTCTCAACAAATTTAAACGATTTGAGTCACACAAGACAGGGGTTCTCTGACCACAATAAAATTAACTTACTAACAAATAATAGTAAGATCTCTGAAAATTCTTAAATATTTATGGCATAAATAAAACTTCTAAATAACCATGGGTTGAAGAAATCAAAAGGGAAATCACAAAGTGTTTTTTTTTATAGATTTTATTTATTTATTTGGCAGAGAGAGATCACAAGTAGGCAGAGGGGCAGACAGAGAGAGAGGGGGAAGCAAGCTCTCCACTGAGCAGAGAGCCCGATGCAGGGCTCGATCCCAGGACCCTGAGATCATGACCTGAGCCGAAGGCAGAGGCTTAACCCACTGAGCCACCCAGGCGCCCCCACAAAGTGTTTTAAAATTACACTTGATCTTAGCCAAAAGGCTGAGAAGCAATTCAAAGTGTTTTAAAATTAATAAAAATAAAATATATCAAAATTTATGAAATGCTGCTAAAAAGCAGTAGTTAGAGGGAAATTCACAGTACCCAGTCTACGTGCCAAAGAAAGTTCTCAAGTCAACTACATTAGTTTCCATCTTAAGAAACCAGAAAAAAAAAAAAAACAGCAAGTTAAACCCAAAGTTAACAGAATAAAAGTAACAATACCTATCAGAGGAGTAGTCAATGAAATTTTTGTTAAAAAGGAAAACACTAAAGAAAACCAATCTGGTTCTTTGCAAAAGTAAATAAAATTATACATCTCTAGCCAGGCTGATGAGAGAGAGGACACAAATTACCATATCAGAAATGAGATAGAGGACAACATTATACATTCTGCTGATATTAAAATAAGGAGAAAATATTACGAACTTTATGCTGAAACATTTTGACAACTAAAATGAACGGACAAATTCCTTGAAAAACACAAACAAACCCTTACTCAAGAATAAATAGACACCCTGAATGGCCCATCATCTATTAAAGAAATAAAACTTGTAGTTAAGTTTTTCTAGTAAGGGATCTCTAGGCTTGGATGGCTTACTGGCAAATTCTAGTAAACATTTTAAGATGAAATAATGCCAATTCTATACAAACTCTTCCAGAGAACTGAAGAGGAGAAAATTTTCCCAACTTATCCAATGATAAAAGAATGAGCATTACTGGAGCGCCTGGCTGGCTCTGTTGGAGGACCGTACAAATTTTCATCTCAGAGTCGTGTTCAAGCCCCACCTTGGGTGTAGAGATTACTTAAAAAGTAAACAAACTTCTAAAAACAAAACAAAACAAAGAATAAGTATCACCATGAAAATGAAAACAAAGACAAACATATTAGAAGAAAACTACAGACCGATAGCTCTCATAAACATAGCTACAACAACAAAAGAATTTTTAGCAAATTAAATCCAATATTAAAAGAAAAATACAGAGGCAGCTGGCTGGCTCAGTTCCTGGAGCATGCTACTCTTGATCTCAGGGTCATGAGTTCAAGCCCTTCGTTGGGTGTAGAGATTACCTAAAAATAAGACTTTACAAAAAAAGAAAGGATTATACATCATGGCCAAGTATGGTTTATCCCAGTTTAATAATTTAAAAATGAATCAATGTAACTTACCATATTAACAAAATTTTCAAAAAGATCTCCATATATGGAGGAAAATTATTGATATGTATGCCTGATATAAACTCTCAGCCATAGGGTGCCTGGGTGGCTCAGTGGGTTAGAGCCTCTGCCTTCGGCTCAGGTCATGATCTCAGGGTCCTGGGATCGAGCCCTGCATCGGGCTCTCTGCTCAGTGGAGAGCTTGCTTCCCCCTCTCTCTCTGTCTGCCCCTCTGCCTACTTGTGATCTCTCTCTGCCAAATAAATAAATAAAATCTTTAAAAAAAATAAATAAACTCTCAGCCAACATGGAATAAAAGTGAACTTCCTCAACCTGGTAAAGGATTTCTACAAAAAACCTACAGGTAACACCATAGTTATGGTTAAAGATTGAATGCTCTCCTCATAAGGCAGAAAACAAGAACAATGTCTACTCTTACCGCTTCTGTTCAACGTTGTCCAACCTTACAGATAGTGCAATAAGGAAAGAAAAAGATTAAAAAGTATCTACATTGAAAAGGGAAAACCTAAACTGTCTTTATTTACAGACAACATGATCATCTAGGGAGAAAATTCTATGGGATCTGCAATAGGCTAGTAGAATTAATAAGTGACTTTAACGAGGTTACAGAATACTAGACCAATACTCAAAACTCAGTTTTAGGTCTATGTAATATCAATGAGCAATTTGAAAATGAAGTTTAAAGTACATCAAAAATATGAAATACTTAGGGATAAACTACAATACATTGCTGAGAGATAGAAATGACCAAAATAAATGAAGAAATACACCATGTTCATGGATTAAAAGAATCAATATTTTGAAGATGTCAATTCTCTCCAAGTTGATCTAAAGATTCCATGTATTCCCAATTAAATCTCAGCAAGATCTTTTTTGTTCCCCCCTCTAGAAAGTGACAGGCCAAATCATATGGAAATGCCAAGAATCTAATATAGGTCCTTGGAAAGAGAAACACAAAATTGGTACGTTGACACTCCCTCACTTCAACACTTACTGTAAACTACAGTAATCAAGACAGTGTGGTATTGGCATTAAGATAGACAAATAATCAATGGGACAGAATAGAATGTCCAGAAATAGACTTACATGTATATGGACAACTAATTTTTAATAAAGTTTCAGAGATAATTAGAGAAAAATATAGTAGCTGTTTTTTCCCCCCAACAAATGGTGCTGGAACGATTGTTTATACATAAGAAAGAAAAGAACTTTAATCCATACGATATGGAAAGACTAATTCAAAATAGATCATAAAATTAAAACCAAAAGCTATAAACCTAGAAGAAAATGTCACAGTAAATCTCTGGGACCTTGAGTTAGGTAAACATTTCTTAGGTATGACACTAAATGTACAATTGATTAAAGAAAAAAAACTCACAAATCAGATGTCTTCAAAATTAAAAATACCGTCTTTGAAAAATATTTCCAGTAAGAAAATGAAAAGATAGGCCACAGACTGGGGAAAATATCTGCAAGATAAAAGACTTGTATCTGCAACACATGAAGAACTCTCAAAACTCAAAAGAAAAAAACAGAAATAGGAAATAATTGTAACTAACAAAATATAAAGTAACAGAAAACAGGCAATCCCATTTAAAATTGACAAAAGATGTTAACAACCATGTCACCCAAAGGAGAGAGGCAGATGGAAAATAAGCACATAAAAAGATATTCAACATCATTAGTCATTAGGTAAATGCAAATTAATCCCCAAAGGAATACCACTACCCACCTATCAGGATGGCAAGAACTGAACAGACTAACCGTATCGAGTATTACAAAGGATGTGGATGAACTAGACTCATATTCACACAATAGTGATGGGGATGGAAAATTGTAAAACCCCTTTGGAAGAGTTAGTAGTGTCGAACATACACCTATTTTATGATTCAGTACTTCCCTCTTAAGGATTTACCATTCAGAAATGAAAGTACTTGGACACAAAGTTCACAACGAAAACACTTGGGCACAAATGTTCACAACAGCTTTACTTTGGAAAGTCTAGAACTGGAACCATCCAAATGTCCACCAAATTGTGGTATATCCATACATAAGCGTGCTACTCAGTACAAGGGGGACTGAACTATTAATAACACGTGACCTGCATGAATTTCAAAACAATTACGCTGAGTGAAAGACAGGTAATAAAAGAAGACCTACTACATGATCTGATTTATATACACTTAGAGAGAATACAAACTAATCTATAGTGACAGAAAGAGCTCAGTGGTTGCCTAGGGAAGGGATGGGGAGTTGGGGATAAAAGGAATTAACACGAGGAAAATTTCTGGGGGTGGGGGACATAGCTCATTATTTTGACTGTGGTGGTGGTTTCACGAGTGTATACATATGTCAAAATGTTTTAAATTGCACGTTTTAAATGTGTACAGTTTATCGTAGGTCAACTCAACCTCGAGTGGTTTTGAAATATCTATGGTTGCACCTAACAAAGGAGAAAATGAAATATTCTACAAAACGAGAAGGAAACAATGGCATAACAAGCGCAGTCTCCTCAGGGAGTCAGCCAGAAGCTTCTTGCAGTCTCTGAAATCTTTGCCCTCGCAGAGCTAAACAAGGTGCCTGGTGAATTGTCAATTTTCAATGGATGGTTGGCTCAGTAAATGAACAAACCTTAAACACTCATCAAACTCAAATATCACTCCTCCACATTCTTTTTTTTTACTCCACACCGAGCTCAGGAACACCCACTTGGTGAATGGAACGGTCTCCCCGGGTGCCCCCCACACTGGGCTTGTGCGGGGTCTGCCAAGTCCCCAACAGGGAGGAAAGAACACACGCTGTGTAAACCCACCAGCAGAGGGCCAGCTCCCACAAGTGTTACTTCCCTTGCTGAACCTTTTTCTCACTCTCTCCCTTTCTGTCCTGTATGATTACGGGGGATAAATGTCCAAGGTCTCACCCCTGGTTTTAAAATTAGACCATTTAAACTGTTAGGAATCTACCTCACAGAGAGAAAAACAAAACACAGTGATATTCTCTTCGACCTTTGGCTGTTCTCCTCTAAGCCTTTGGCTGTTGTGTTTTGAAACAATAATCCTGAAGAGAGTGAAGGGAAGGGAGAGGCTCTCTCCCACCTCAGTCAGTGCATCAGACCTTGGACTTCACCTGTGCAATGGACCAGCTCCTGGACAGCCAGGGGCTTGCCCTTTCCTTGTCCATATTCTCCTGTGCCTTCTGTCCCCACGAGGATACCACTCCTCTCCAGTGTCACTCTGTGTCTGCAGGTGGGGTGGGGGGAAAGGAGGCCAGGGTAAAGGCTGTCCTCTGGAGACAGTTTGGGGCAGGGAGGGGTCAGCTCTGTGAGGCGATATGAGTCAACACTTTAGTCCCTGTGTCACAGGCTGCACTGACTTTCCAGTCCCTAGATCACAATTCTTGCTTCTATACCGATTTCCCCATAAAGAACAACAGAGAGAACAGAAGCCCTAAGCGAGTCAGCATTTGAGACCCAGAGAGAAGCATGAAGCAGGTATGCAGTGGCACGGCTTACTTCTTCGTGCCGTTTATTGGATGTCTCCTGCAACACCCAATAAATATGACGCCAAACACACTGGGCGTAGTGGAGACATCAGCACGCAAGCAAATACATCCACGTTCCACGGTTAGGAATCGACCCCACGGTTAGCAGAGCAAAACAAAACCATATTCTCATCTTCCTTGGGTTGTTCTGCTGTAAACCTTGCCTATCATGTTGTGAAACAATCATCTTGCAGAGAGAGCCTCAAGTCCAAGTTAAAAACAGCCCACTTCATCCTGAAAGAGAAAAACCTGAACTCTCCTTAATGAACATTCCAGTCCACCCCCTCCTCTCCCTTCCCGCTGCCGGACTGGGAACACGGGGGACATCCTTGAGTTGCTCATGAATCTGACTCTAAAGCAAACAACAGACGGACATCTGAAAAAACGCTTTGCTCCTCAGACAGTCATTCTCTGTGAAGGGCACCAAAGCTGAAACTCACACCCACCGGCACACACGTGGTGAAAGTTGCTTTGGGGTCAGTTTTTTTTGTTTTTTTTTTTGTTTGTTTTTTGTTTTTTTAAAATAAAATGTCACACCTCTGCAGTGCAAATGACAGGAGCTGGTGCAAAGAAACAGAAAACTGTAATAAATACACAGATGCAAAATAAAAACAGCCCCAAAGCCACTAGGAGCCTACACCACTAAGTAGAGCCTAGGTTAGTAAGCAATGCTCATTTGTAGTAACATGGAACGCAGAGGATTAGCAGAAACGTTTGAAGGTGAAATGGGGTGGAATGACAGCCTAGGGAAATGCACCCTGAAAGGGATTCCTTCTGCCCGCATATCTAAAAAATTCAGTGCCAGCCCTGATTTCTCCGGGAGGAAGAGCCTGCCATGACACTTGGATTCCAGACAGATTTCACGCTGGTTGCGCTCAGAGGAAGCCTGTATTGCACGTGGAGGGCCTCTCCCAGGAGCTGGCTCTCAGCAGTTCCTTCCAAGCAAGCAGCTCGCTGCTCTGATAGTTGCACGGGCGTGAAATTCCTTTTAAACGGCTTTTTTTTTTTTTAAAGTCAAAGTAGCAGTTTTTTTAAGAAAGAGAGGTGCATCAAGTTTTTACCCATTTCTGCATGTCAAAGAAGCAACAGTTCATTCCAACCTTGACTTGAGAGAGAACCAAACACTAACATCTCCCAAATCCTCTGCTTACTGCGTCAGCTCGGCCCTATCACGCCACTGAGCTCTTCCTATAATGGTGTCTTCCTAAAATAAAGCGTAACCCATGCCGAGGGAAAGGCATTTCCCCCCACTCATCAAAAACACAGATAACATACATACACACAGAGAAACACAGAAATTGTTTCCAGGACCTAAAAACATTTCATGATAAACATCCTTGAGCTAATACGTTATCAGTAGCATCACTGGTTGCAAAGGATTCAGGAATTTATTTCAAATGCCTTAAGCCACTTTTTTTTTTTTTTTTTTAAATTTTGGGCGCCAATGAACCTCCAGCTTGCTCCATTCTTTTGGTGACATGTCACCTCTACAGAGAGGCTTTGCTTGTCCACAGTATGTAATATAAAGCCTGCCCACCTCACCTCTCCGCTACCCTCCATCCCAGAGCCCCACTTTATCTTCCTTCACAATGGTTGTAACCACCTGTCATCAGGACATTCATATGTTCTTGTCCATCTCCTTGGCCAGAGTGGTAAGTCCCATGAGGCAGGGCCACGTACAGCTCACCATTGTGTACCTTGGTCCTTGCTCCATGGGGACAAAACAAATGTTTGTTGACCCAAGTGAGAAGAGAAGGGTGGGAAAACAGGCTGGGCAGGGGAAAATTCTAAGTTCTCAAGTGTCAAGTAAACATCTGCCTTAGTAACTCTAATGTCGTTCTAAGATAGACAACACTGAGGTAATCTGCAACCACGCTTCATTGCATCCTCATGGGGACCCTTGGTTGACAGGATTATTGGCCTGGTTTTAGAGAGGAGAAAACTAGAAAATTATTTTGCCCAAGACTTAAATTGAAGAAATGCCAACTTCTGAAGAGACTTTCGTCTAATTTTTAAGTTGAAATTATCTATAAAATCTCCTTTCAGAGATTTATATAGAGCTGGAAAAGTACCCACCACTCTGTTCAAAGAACTGCCTGGGGAAGACGCTAATGTAGGAGGAGACATGTCTGAGAGGTTCGGCAGGAAAGGGGCAAGCTCGCTTGGCTCCCAAGCCCCAACTTGTCTACCCACACTCACCTGGTTTTTAGGTTTCCTCCAAAACACATTTACTGCTCCACAGCACTGGTTGGTTCTCCTTGTTTTTTTCGGTCTAGGGCCAACTTTTCAGCTTGCCAAAACTTTTTCACGTCCAGAGGCACTGGGGTAGGCAGTAACTGTGACTGGTCACTGTGGCGTCTGCAGCCACCCAACCTCCGAGTGACTCAGTTGCCCAGGCACCTCCTGGCAAGAGCTGACTTGAGACACGACCTGATTCATGGGGACTGGAGATGCCTGGGCTTTGGCCCCAACTAATAAAGCACTTACCCATGGACTAGATGCAATTAGATGAGAAGCAAACAAGGAAAAGTAAAAAGGAAAGTCAACCCATGATAAGCAAGCAAGGGAGGCTCCTCACCAATCATATCCCACGAGCGAGCTGACAGTGGTATTGCAACGAGGAGCGTGTGTGGGGACACAGGGCAGGGAGTCTGTGCTAGCATCTGGTAGTGACTCTACAAACCTACATCTCTCCTTAGAGAAGAATATGGTCAGGAGCCTTTCTTCCAGGGTGATACCCCACCTGCTCTAATATTCAATACAATACTCAATACAATGCTCTAATATTCAATACAATTCAATACAATAATACTGCATAAATAAATACACAGATCTATCTCTCCAGAGAATAGCCAGAGAATTTCTCATTTACACGGTGTATTTAATGAACACCTATTATGTGCCAAAAACCCATAAAAAGACTTTAAAATAATTTTATGTTTTGCATGAAGATTTAATTCACTACAGCTGTACTGGAACCCCTCCTCTTGCCCTGGACAGTGAAACCTGGGTTTGAGCCATGAAGTGCCCAGTTTTCATCACAGAGATAACTGGAAGAGATCAGAAGCACGATCTTTTTCCATAAACATTCTCATTTTAAGAAGTAGAACTGGTTTTGAAACACCAGCACTGGCAATATCACGAAATATTATTTAAAGGGTAGAGAGAGCAAGCTTTGAGAATAAGCACATTGTTCCTTTCAATGCCTTCCTCCATGGCACTCAGCAGGACCTCACCTTAGTGCTGACACACCATTCCCATTTCTTTACCTCCACTCAAGTCCCTAATGAGTGGCCGGACTCCTACATCTTCCGAAAGTTAGCCCAGCTTGGCTCAAAAAAAGCTTTTGAGCATTTAGAAACTTCAAGAATGTTTTCTTTTGCTCACCCTAGGTAGACGAACCAATTAGAGATTCTTCTAGGCTCCACAGGCTGTTACTCCTGAGTGCTCTGAACTTTCCTCCCTGGACATAAGCAGGAAACGTACACATGTGATGGCATATGACCCAACCAGGGTGTAAAGGAAAACATCATGCAATTAATTACTTGATCACAGATTTCTCTGCTGGTGGATTTCTCCAAAGGGGTTCTCCTGAGAAACAAAAGCAATAGGATGGATGGATACATGGACACACACACACACACACACACACACACCTATTTTAAGGAATTGGCTCATGCAACTGTAGAAGCCAGCACATTCAAAATCTACAGGGTGACCTGGCAGTCTGAAGACCTAAGAAGAATCAATGTTACAATTCAAATCTGAAGGCCACCTGCTGCAAAATTTCCTCTTGCTTGAAGGAGATCAGTCTTTTGTTCTTTCCAGGCCTTCAACTAATAGGATGAGGCCCACCCATATTAAGGAGGGCAATCTGCTTTCTTAAAGTCCACTGACTTAAATATTAATCTCATTCACAAACACCCTCACAGAAACATCCAGGGTGATGTCTGACCACTTATCTGGGCACGGTGGCCTTGTCAAGTTGACATAAAAGATTGACCAGCACAGGGGGCTAATGTACTCCCCTATCCCTCCTCCTCACTTTGTTTGTTCTTCCAGTTACACAGTGTTTTGTTTTTGTTTTTGTTTTAATACAGGAACATGTCTCCTGTAATATATAGATGCCCCTAGTAACTGTGAGGCTCTATACACTATCTTTGACAACTTCAACATTTCTCCCTTTACAAAGGAACTTGCGCAAATCTCAAGGTCAAGAATTTTCTCTTCTAAATATACCATTTTTTTCTTTGAGAAAAAAAATCAAACTTTTGAAAACAAACCCAAAAAAAGCGCTTTAAGGCAGAATGGATATTTTCCCGGCATAATTCTTTTTCAGCCAATTTATTCTGGGACAAAGATGGTCATTCAGGAAGCACCACATATATTTATAGCAGGTAAAAGGGTAAATGTCAAAGCCAAGAAACCTGATACAGAATACTCAATGAAACTGTGTGGCCTTTCCTTTAACTTCTTGTTTTTATTTTCAGGAACTATTAGTGCGAAACAGCTGTCTACGATTTTTCTTAGAATTTGCCAAAAAACTAAGGCTAATTTTTTAAATGCTTAAAAATGAAAATAAACTGAAGAGATGGGAGTCTAGAAAAGAGATCAAGGCACCTCCGCCCCTACCTGCCTACCCACCCTGGCATCTGTGGGATGAAAGCACGTTAACCACGGAAGTCATGACAGGTTGTACTTCCTGTTTGGGCTCGAGCTCTGATCCTTCTAATTTTCACAGGGCATCTGTCTTCATAAAAAGGCAAGGATGGTACTAACTCTACAAAAGACTGTGGGGAAACCCATTAAATCAGCCTCATTATAAATAGCTCTATCCATGGTACATCAGCCTTTTAATCCCAGCATTATAAACTGGAATCCAAGTTCCCATTTGTGAAACCTCTTTGATGTGGGGCTGAGGAAGACTGGACCAGCCAGCGTGGATATTTCCTGGGAGCCTTCAGATACTAGCACAGATCTCGTACCTCTCCCTCCGGCTAGTGCGCCAGTAAAGGATCCTTTATAAGCATAGACTTTGGTTATCTGAAGATCTCTAAGTACTTAAAAGAAAGGGCATTAATTTCTCAGGATTCTCAAGGGGGATAACCTGAAGACTTAGCTCAGTTCAGTTTGGAGGTTCAGTTTCAACTGTGCTCCATCAAGAGGCACAGGAGAGCAAATACCAGCTTTAAAAAGGTTAAACTTTAAAAAGGTTTTAGGAAACTTTGGACCCAGAACCTCAACCATGCAACAAGTTTCCTACTATCCTAATGTCCTGGGGCGAGTTCCATACTTAACTGACTATCCGATTAACTTCCCGCGTTACTTGGAATGAATAAACACACATACATCTCTATCTTGTTTCTGATTTCTGACTGCTAAAATGGAAAGCAAAACAATCAACTCACAGCAACATTTCCTACAATAATCTCCTTCGGAAGAGCAGCATTAAAAGGAAAAGAAACCAAACAGAACTAAACACACTTCCTTTTGGTAAGGACAAGCCAGTCTTGAAGAGGGTGGGGGGACAGAGAGGCCAAGGGAAAGGGCACAGAATTAAGTGTGCTGTGCACTGATGTGGAGCCTGGTGACAGAAATGCCAGAAGGAGTGACCAGGGGGCAGGATTTGGGATGAGGACACTTCCAACTCTTTCCCTGAAAGGTGCTTTCCAGCCAGCCAGCCCTTCCTGTCCTTAATTTGTACAATTCTCCTTCCTCCCGCACTCCCTCCAGGTCCCCTCCCTTATGCCTGCTTAAATCCTTGCATACAACTCAGTAAAGAGAACTCAGGGGAGAGCAGGCCTGGAAAGAGCAACATCAAAATACCAGACACATTAACTTGATTTAATCAGCAAGACCCACCAAGTCTCCAGGTCAAGCTGGCACCACAAACATCCTTCTGCCCAAGCACACCAGTCTATGAAAGCCCTACCTCCAGTAACCCCAAATTCTGCTATGAGAGTGCCTGCTCGAGCCACAGATGATCTTTGTTCTAGCAACTACCTACACTTGGGGCCTTTGCAGTTCTGGGAGTTATTCTGAAAAGAAGAAATGTTGATGGAGATTATACTCGACTGCTCTGTGCACTGACAAATGCAAATAGCTTTGGATACGGTTGCCGCGGACTCACATCTCCACCACTGTCCCTGGAACCTGGCCACATTGGACAGATTGGAGATGCAGAATATTCTTCCTTTCTCAGGGGCTCTACAAACCTGCCTAACATTTCGGGGCCAACTCCACCCCATGCCTGCAGTCCTGTGTGTGTCATCGAGGAATCTGCTTTGATCTGTGGAAAGCGTGCTTGTTGGAGCAACATAATGAAAGGGCTTATTATTTAAATGTAGGCTACATGAAGCCAGAGGCAGAGGAGAACATTCTGTAGGGCTTTTCTTTGTTGAGGTCCAAGCTTCACAGGGATGTATACAGCTGCACCTCCATCACCACCCATCAGAACTAGGCCTCTGCCCAAGATCGGCCTGTTTTGATTCGCTATTGCTCTCTGTTCTTGGGGTCCATTAACAAGCACGTTACCCTCAATGAATCCAGACGTTCCTACTCTGGAGCCAGTATCCCAGTGGGACCAAAAATAAATCCCAGAAAATTATGCTTTGATTTTCTCAGCCTAGTGGAGATAGATCCATGACCCATTTGAACATTTGGTCACTCATGATTCCGCCCACCAGGGATGGATTTCATTATTCACAACTTGGCCCACAGCCTTGGTGTGCCATGGAAAGATGCCATGGAGTCCTCATTTTTGCCACCACCATCACCACCTGGACAGCATTGCTGGCGGATGTTCCCTGAGCCTCTGCTCACCAGCAGAGCTGTTTGAGTAGTGGGAGAGCTGGACCCTGTCTACCTCTCTGGCCGGTGACCAAGTTTCCTTACACTGAGCCCCAAACCCACTCCAGATACACACCACCCAGTCCCTGGCAGGGGATCTGGCCTCAGGGCCTACCCACAGCACAACTCTGTGTCTTTTGTATCTGTGACCCATTCAAATCAAGTTCCAGCAGGCTCTCCCCTGGCAAGCCTTGTCTGGGTTCCCTCAACTGCTCCTCAGGTCCTGGATTCCAGCCAGCCTCAAGATAGGCCTCATCAGTACTGACAGCCTGAAGACGGTGGTGTCCCTTTATCAGACACGAAAAATTCATCGACGCAGCAACCCACGCTGCTTGTGGGTGGTCTGGGCACCGGGTGGGGGGCAAGGAGGGGCCTATTAGAACAGCTAAGTCACAGATCATGCCCACTGCTTTTTTTTTTTTTTAAGATTTATTTATTTATTTATAGAGATCAGAGATCACAAGCAGGCAGAGAGGCAGGCAGAGAGAGAGGGGGAAGCAGGCTCCCCGCTGAGCGGAGAGCCCGATGCGGGGCTCAATCCTAGGTCCCCGAGATCACGACCCGAGCCGAAGGTAGAGGCTTTAACCCACTGAGCCACCCAGGCACCCCCCCACTGCTTTTTCTTGCTCTTAACTTTTTATTCTGAAATAGAAATACCCAGAAAATTACAAAGGTAGTACAGATACTCTTTACCAGCTTCCCCCAATGGTTATAGTCTCTGTAACTATAGCGCAACATCAAAGTCACGGGTGTCCCATGGGTATGACGTGTGTGAAGTCCCATATAATTTTATCCCATGTGCAGATGTGTGTACTGCCACCAGAGCCGGGATAAAGAACTACTCCATTGCTGCAGAGATCCCCTTGGGCACTCCCCCTTCACAGATGCTTTCACAGCCTTATCCCAACACCAGCATCTCCAACCCCATCTTTCATCTTGGTAATAGCATCGTTTCAAGAATATTATATACAGTGTGTTAACTTTTAGGGTTGGCTTTTTTTTAAAGATTTTATTTATTTGACAGAGAGAGAGCACAAATAGGGGAAGCAGCAGGCTCCCTGCTGAGCAGGGATCCCGATGTGGGGCTCGATCCCAGGACCTTGGGGTCATGACCTGAGCCGAAGGTAGACGCTTAACAGACTGAGCCCCCCTGGTGCCCCAAGGATTGGCTTTCTGTAGTCAGCATAATGCCCTTGAGATCCACCCGAAGGGTATGTGCCCATGGTTCATTCTTTTTTTTTTTTTTTTAAATTGCTGAGCTGTATGCCACAGTAGGGACGCACCACAGATGGTGTAACTACTCACCTACCGAAGAACAACAGGTCTACTCAATTTTCTTATTTATTATTTCCTTCCTTCTTCTTGTTTTATGTTCATTTTGCTCAGGTTTCTGGAGGTGGGAACATAGGATATTCATCTGAGACGCTTCTTCCTTTCTAACACCAACACGTAGTTCTACAACTTTCCCTTTCACCCTGTGTTTCTTACATCCCACAAGTTTTGAGATCTGCATTTTCATTTTTACTCAATTCGATACGTATTTTTTAATTTCCCTCGAGACTTGCCTATGATCCGCGGCCCTCATAGAAGGTGTTGTTCAATTTCCAAGGCTTTGGAGATTCTTCTGCTATCCCTTGGTCACTGAATTCTAGTCTGATTCCATTCCAGTTGGGAGAACACTGCAAGTCTGGCTTCACTTCCTGTAAGTTTGTTGAGTTTAATTTACGATTCTGTCCATGGTCTGTCCGGCTGTACGTTTCATAGGCCGTTGAAAAGCTTGTATATTCTGTTCTTCCTGGTTGAAGTGCACTGTAAATGTTTGACAATATTATTGCATTCTTCTGTATCCTTGCTGATTTCGGTTTGTTCAATTGATTGTTGAGGAAAGGGTAATCAGGTCTCATGCTAACCACAGATTGTCTATTTTTCCCTTCAATTTTATCAGTTTTTGCTTCACTTCTTCCATAGCTCTGTTGTTTCTTGCATGGACATCTAGGACTGCTGTGCCTTCCCAGTATACCAAGCTTCTCATCCTTATATAATATCCTTCTCTGTCTCTGGTCATTTTCTTTGCCTTGTTTTAATGGAATAACAGTAAAAGTCCTAACTATCCACTTGGTCTTCGACCCCAACAGGGAGAAGGGCAAGCCCTTCACTTCTACCCGATAGGCGTAAATGTCTGGATTCCCCGTGTGATCTCCACTAACTCCTGGGGGAGGGACACTCCCACTGCCAGAAGGAGGTACATGTCTCAGCTCCCCATCTGAGAACAGCGTGGTGACCATAAGAAGGAGACGAGATATGATAGTGGAGAAAGAAACCTAGAGTAACAGTTTGACATGATGAAAATGGGGATACCAAGAAAGCTGAAGCCCTTGGAGTCCTTGTCCCACAGCAAGTGTGAATGATGGGGAGTTTCCAAAGACCTCAAAGGCCAGAGCCCCCTCCCTGAAGCTAAAGCATGATGGGGGTGGGGAAGGGGAGTTGATCTCATACCTACAGTGAAGACAAGCCAGGCTGACCACCCAAAGGACCCAACAAACCCAAGGCAACCCAGAGGCTAACCCCAATATCACAAGCAGGCAGGGTGAACAGAAGCCTTGGCTTTAAAACAAGGCAGGCGATTGAGGGTGAGGGGCCTGTCCTTCGAGGAAACCAAGACCATGTCAGATTTTAGTCATGGGTAAACATTTTAATCAAGCCCCTCTCGGATTCTGTAAGTTTCCCTTTCTCTACTTTTGTTTTTCTTTTCTTTTTTATTGTTATTTCTAGAAAAGATTCCATATGAAATATTACACTATTTTAGCTGAACTAAGGGGAAAAAGGGGACTATTTCTGGGCATTTGTATTGGGGCCAGGATCACTAGCAGAATTCATGTGTCCCGCCTGGCCCGGTGTGATGCTGTCTCTACGCAGCAAAAAGCAGATAGGAGTGTGGGAACAAGGCCTTCCCTCCTCCTGCTGCTTTGATCCCCACCAGTATGCTACGCAGACTCTCTCTGCCTCCAGCAGGGAGTCTGCGCTCTGGACAGCTTCTCGGGCCGGTGGCTGAAGTCACAGAGGCGTACGCAGGGCCAGCACCAGGCCTAGATAGAGCAAACCTGCGGGGAGCCGACTGTGCACACAGGATAAAGAGCTCCGGGAGGGACCCCTGTCCAAGCCCACTCCAAAATGTCTAAGGGTGCCCAGCGGGGCACTGACTCCTTGCAATCCGTTTTTCTTAACGATGCGAAGTCACCAGGACTTATTTGTAAAGTTATACAAACACACAGAGCAGTGGTTTACAATCAAAGTGTCCTAAACATTAAAAGTCCATTCAGTTTTGACAAAATTGTACTTGTGTGTAAGGCCAGACAGTTAGTTACTGTGACCCCATTCACGAGGAAGAGGGATGAACTTTCAAAGCAAATCATCTGTATAAATCAAAGTCGGCCAACGACAGCCCATGGGCCAAATGCAGGACGCCACCTGCTTTTGAACAGCCTGCAAGCTAAGAACAGTTTTGTGCAGAGAAACATGGCCAATCTGATGATAGAAAACACTAATTTTTAACCTCAATTAACGGAAATGCTATCTCCTCCACCAAAATTCTATTTGTATCATCAGCAGACCTGAGGGATAAGAACACTGTAATCATTGATTATATTTGAACTTAGTCAGTAAAAAGTCTGTAAATATTTGCTTTCTCCATCATCACAGAAGTGCCTATTCAATGTTCTCAGTATCCAAGAGACAATATTGTGCAGTGCCTAAATGTCTTCTTCCCCATACAGAAAAAGCTGGCTATCTCTGGCACGAATTAATAATATAAATAAATAGCAAAAAAGAAGTCTGAAATATTGTTAAGGTTATCATAAGAACAAAATCTATGAATTTTAAGTCATTACCTATTCCCTATAGCATAATTAAGCAGCACTCAATGTGCCTAAGGGACTCTAACTTAAAAAGTAACAAGTACATTCATTCCTGTATACATTTTTAGAGAGAATCTTCAGCAGGCTCCAAACCCAGCACAGAGCCCTATGCAGGGCTTGATCTCATAACCCTGAGATCATGACCTGAGCCAAAATCAAGAGTGAGAGGCTTAACGGGCTGAGCCACCCAGGCGACCCCGAAGTACAATATGTTGAACCATCTCAAACCCAGACTTTTTCTAAGGGCCCTTCTGTTTTCAGACAAAGCTGATTGAACTGATTCCAGCTAAATGCATGCATGCCTCACTGACCCACATTTTTTATTTCTGATGACCTTCAAGTATTCAGCCCTCAGATTAACCCCAAAAAGTGGTTGTAGTAGCGAGAAAGGCATCAGATTAACCCAAAAAAGTGGTTGCGGTAGGGAGAAGACAAAGCATGGGGAGGGAGAGGAAGCAGCGAGCTGGAGAGTGGCTTCTGCCGGCCAGGCCTTGCAGGCTCTGGGGGAGGCAGGCTGAGAACCCCAGGTGCAGGGACCCATTCTGGTTCTTCTCATCTGGGATAAGGTCTCCAGCCTACAGCACACAGTTTTCACTCCCAGAGATTGAAAACTGCACGTGTAATTTACTTCACCAATTTACTGAGCCTTGCCTATTAGCTCACAGCCCAGTACCTCGGGCCAGTCTGCTTTGGTAATGGCTAAGTTTTGTTTGTAACACTGATAGTTTTCAATCTGAAAACATGGGCTTCCTAGGGGAGCAGTGAAGTACATTTGGAAGGAGCAAATGGGGCAAGTTTGTAAAACAAAAACCCAAGAAGAAAAACATGATAAAGACATCAAAGCAGCCCAGTGGCCCAGTAGGGTCTCCGGACCTCCCCGCCCCTATGGCGGGTAAACTTGAACAGATGGTCCCGGGTGTTTTGAAGGGCCTTCTAAAGACAGCAAATTTCACAGTCAAGTAAAAGCTAGACCTTGGAGTTTGCAAATTAGCACCAGGGAAACAATCCCCTCTCTCATCCTGGGAAGTGTCTTAGGAACCACCTGGCCTAGTGGAGCTTTGAAAAACAGGGTAACAGTGAAGGTACTTGGGGTAACTTCAAAGGTACCAGTCAACAAGAAAAACTCAAGGCAACCAGATAGGCAGATGCTTCATTTCTAAAGCACACTACAAAATGCCACCACTCTCGTATTCCCCCCCTTTTTTTTAATTTTTGAAGGTTTTATTTGAGAGAGAGCGAGTGAGCAAGAGAGAAAGCACAAGTGGGGGGAGGGGCTGAGGGAGAGTGAGACGCTGACTCCCTGCTAAGCAGGGAATCCTATGCAAGGCTCCATCCCAGGACCCTCAGATCTTGACCTGAGCCAACGGCAGACGTTTAACTGACTGAGCCACCCAGGCGCCCCTAAACTTCCACCTTTATGGTCATCCTGGGTGGACACCAATTCCTCTCAGGGTCAGCTGCAGGAATGTCCCTTCCTCCCATCACCCTGGGGTCTGGGGCCTGCCCTGTCTCCAACCGCTGGCCATGAAAGGCTGCTTGCCTTTCGCCCCGAGGAAGCGGCAACTCGGTGGCGAGCCCAGGTGGACAGCCCACGCACGTCCTGACCTAGCTGCGGCTCCGTCTGCTCCTGCGGCCCTGAGGAGTGCAGACGGCAGCACTGTGGCCACTGTCTCTGGACATCCGAAGGGCTACCACCGGATAAGGGATTCGAGTGGCTGCCTGTGTCACATCCAGGGCCAAGAGGAGGACACCATGAAGGCATAGACTCCAGGAAGGAGGGACTTCAGTCCTCAAAAATGTCTAAAACTGGGTTGTCACCACTCCAGGGGTGTTAAGTTTCTTCACTGGAGGTAGGAGACCCACCAGTCATGGAGGGAAATTAATTCCGAGGACCATGTAATCTTGGTGTTCTTAACACTAATGGGGAACCCATTTCTCAACGACATAAATGCATTTTAGAGATCACCCTGTTCAGGTTTCCCCTCCCCCACTCCTGTCCTCTGTATGCCCCTCTGGAAGCCTCTGCCGTCCCCAGAGGGTAGTCCAGACGCAGCCACGGTTCTCTCAGTAACTACGACAGCAGGTGGTCTTCCTAGTAGACCTCTGGGAGGGGGCTGGCCACCAAATGCTCAGTCCCACTCACCTATATCATTATCAGTTTCGTTCCTTGTGACATCATCTGAAGACCAACAACAAGACCCTCAGAACTTTGCAGGAGCCCCTGAGCGTGTAACAACAGCTCACAGCCCTGAGCTCCATCCCTGCGACCCCATGGAGGCACCGCTAATGGTCTACCTGAAGGCGAACACTTCTGGACGGGGGCTGTTCCCACAGCCTTCCCCCGGAAGAACAGGCACTTTGCAAACATCTGAGAAAAGGCAGGCCAGCCTCTGAGACATGGCCAGAGCTCCGTCTTCCATCCCCGGCCCGTCCCTTCTGCCAGACGTGCCAGGAGTAGGGTGGGCTTCTCTACAGCCCTCACTAGGTGCTGGGATGAATTCAGTGTATCACACGCCCGCCTTCACTCAACCTGATAGCAAGCTATAAAGGAAATACATGTTCTATCCCATTTAGAGAGGAAGAAACTAGCCCTTTGAGGATTTTGAGTTCCTGGTAGTCAAATCTGGCTGTCTACATTCTACAGGGTGCCCAACTCAAGCCCTCAGGTCTCCTGAGTGTTTCAGTTTCCTTTGATGAAGCACCAGCATTCCCACCTCATCTGTGACCACAAGTACCCAGAGTAGAGACCCATTCTCTCCCGTAACCCGGTGACCCCAGGCATCTGCCCGCAGGCAGCCAGGACAACCCCATCCTGAGTCTCCTCCTGCCTCTCTCACCATTTCCTTCCTGCTCCCTCAAAGCATCTGCTTTCTCCTTGTGCACCTGAAGGCTGGAGTCGCCAAGCTGTGCCCTCGGCCCCAGCTCTCACTGTAGAGCACTGTACATGCACTTCCTGTTCACACTGGGGCCCGAGGATGATTTCGGCAGGCCCTGTGCTACATCAGTCACACGCCTGTCCCCATCAGTCCTCAGGACGGAGGCGGTGGCAGCCCACTGTGGTTCTAGAGCCCCGGCTGGGAGGGCCGGTAGCTGCCCTCAGGGGCCATACCCTGACTCTCTATCACCTAGGTAACCTTGATGCCACCAGGCCTGTATGGCCTGTCCTACCTCTCTCTTCAGTTTTAGACTCGGGTACCCACCTGACGGCTGGCAGTTCCACGTAAATGAGCACCAGGTGCTCCAACCCAAACACCGGCCTCAAACTGCTCGTCCGACTGCCCTGACTCATTTCCTAATGTCATCACGTGCCTTATTACTCTGGCTGGGCACCCATTAGTCCCCTGATGCCTCTGGCACCAAGTCACCCAGCAGCAGACACGGATGCTTCTACGTCTTGTTTGGGAAGGAGCTACTCCCCTCACCCTCTGCTGGGGTCAGGATCTTCTCCTCTCTCACTTCTCTCGACACTGGTGCTGCCCCTCCCCCCCACCACCATTCTACTACCCGGTCCCAAAGAGATGTCCCCAGTCCGTGTCGGGAACCCCTCCCACCCAGATCCTTTGAATGCCCCGCCCACTGCTGGACGTCTGAGTCCTGCTCCTGTGCGCACGCGCAGACACGCAGCACCAGCCGGCTCTGCTGTACCTCCTGCCTCCACGCTACTCACTCCTGCCTCGCACCTGCCCTCACTACGCACCCGGTAGCTGGAAGCTTTTAGCAGGCGTTATGCTGTCCCTTGCCCTCGTGTTTTTATTGTCCTGTTCCTTTGCCAATCACAATCATAAATGCGTCCCTCCCCAGTCCACCATTCTCTATACTAGCTCAGTGACCGCCTCTTGGCTGGGACGGTTGCCACCCAGGGAACCATGGGGAGTTCCCCCACCACAGCCCCTACCACAGCCCCGGGGATTCTGCTGTGTCAGCACTGACACCCTGGGAATGAGATGGCCAGCTTGTATCTGTTTTCCCAGCCAGACAGCAAGGTGGGGGCTCTATCTCACTTCCTTATCTCCAGGCCCAGCCCTCAGCTGGTGGTCAGTGAAGGTCTCTGAATGAATGTCAGCACCACAGGAAGAACTGCCTCCTCACTACTCAACACCCAGGCTGGCTGATGAAGACGCAGCCTCCTTGAACCAATGGCAGACTGAATGAGAACAGAACAGGTTTAATTCTTTCTCTACAATGAGTGAAACAATGGAGCCCCAGGCCTGGACCTGTACTTGCTAGCTTTCTGCTCTCCCTCCCTCTCTCATCTTTCTCCCAGTCCTTCCCTCTTCCTCTGGCATTGTAAGCCTGTGGGCATGACGACTAAACATGCCGGGCTCCTGAGTAGCTCCAGACAGTAACAGTGACGTGGTGGCAGAGAGGTCACTGCAGGATGGCTGTTTCTGGGAATGTGCACAACCTCTCCTCCCTGGAGCTGGGGTCCAGGCTCTGGGAATGGAGAAATGGGCAGGGAGGTCCCCGACACGTGCAAGGACTGTGAATGCTCCAGAGCCCAGTTCTGACCCACAGGCACGGACCTAGATCCTTAAAGACAGTACTTGGGCAGGAGGGACAACCCTGCAGAGGACACATGGGTCAGCATCACACAGGGGGTGCCCTTACAAAGCCCCCCCTACCACCAGCACAGGGAGCCCAGCTGGGAGGACCACCAGGCAGGCACCATGCTAGGGATGGTGAGATGACCATCCGGTTGGAGACGCATTACAGAAAGTCTTGAATGACAGGATGAAACACTCCATTCTTCTCCTCTTAACAATAGTCTCCGACCTTTAATTGTTCTAACAGAACGTTTTTCAAAAGAATGCTTACACACAAGCCTGGAATATAAAACAGACCAAACTGAAGACTCTGTGGTTAAAGAGGAGATGGGGCTCTCAGAGGGACTGCAAGCTTTGTGGAGTAACACGTGGAAAACCGTATATCCTTATCCAAACAGGAGTCAGAGAGGATCTGAAGACAACATACAGAGGTTCTCGGGACCAAGTTTCTAGTCTCACACCAAGAGCAGAGCAGATGGGAGTCCTAGAAATGCTTCTGCAGTGAAGGAAATCCACCCCTGGCCAGGCTGAGAACAAGTCATGGAGCCCCTTCCACCAGCCATGTCACCCCAAAGACGCCTTGGCCGGCCAGTCTCACAGGAGGAGCCTGCAGAAGCCACCACATCCAGGGGCCATCCTGCCTTCTCTCTTCCACAGAGTGTGGGACTGGAGGGACGGGGCTGGAGGAAGAAGAGAGGGAGCGCCCTGGAAGGCCTCAAACACGCAGTCCAAGACTGAAGACTTTCTGGACCGTGGCACTTGCTACTGTGTTCACACTGCAGACCTGCTAAAAAATGAGACACTCCATACTCGAGCTGACTTCAGGCCTTAAAATTACACAGCCTCGCTGTGTCCCCAGTTACAGTGATGGAGAACACACATTCAAGGGCATGATTTAGGGCATGGGAGGAACTCTGGGTTTTCCTCCAATGATGACATAAAAGCTGCGTGGTAGGGAGATTTTTCCAGAGGCCAAGGGCAAAGCAGCACGGTTGAGGCTGGGGTTGAGGGCAGAGGACAAGGATGGAAAGACCTACCTCAAGAAAGTGCACAGCCTGGTGAGACATCCCCAGGGAGCCCAGAGTGCTGGGCAGGGCAGCATGGGACCCGCACCCCCCATGCATGGAGACCCAGGGAGGGGCCGGCCTGCGGGCACACATCTCTGGTCTGGGAACTCTGACACCAAGGGGATGGCAGGTTGTGGACAGCCGAAGATGTGGGGCAGCAGTTGCATGAGGAGGCAACCCAGAGACTTGCATTTTGGAGACATTTGTCCTGACTTCAGTTGGTTTTAACCTGTTCCTCTAAGGTTGATTGTAAGACAAAGGCTTTCGAGGTACAATTTTTTAATATCAAATAGGCTCCTTTTTGGCCAAGGAGTTCATGTCATCTGAGGGGCTGCAAATGAGTCCTGGGGTTAGTCTGTCCCTCCTAATGAGGATGCAAGGAATATTTCCCAGAGGTGGAGGCAGGGGGCTGGTGCCCACACGGGAGGGGGAAGGGTCCCCACGGCCTGAGTGTCATGGGACAGGAGTGAGCAGGAGTGCTGAAAGACGAGTCCTGGCGCAAAGAAAAGGCAAGAGGACAAGCTGTGGAAGCAGGGTCTCCGAAGAGAAAACAGGTGAAGGGTCAGCAAGGGGAGGGAAGGTGGGAGGGAGGAGTGCTGGCATGCATGGGCGGGGGGGGAGGGGGGCACAGACACATGGAAGCACGAAGGAGGCGGCCGTTTGCACACACTGTGTCTGGCCTGTTGTCAACACTGTGGAAAGCGCCCTGCTGTCTGACTCCCCCAGCTCAGACACTGTGCAGCTGGGAGGCTGTGGGCAAGTCACTTCAGCCCTCCAAACTCAGTTTCTCTCTGGGTACAATGGGGAGGCCTGACCAGGAGGCTTCTAAGGCATCTTCGGCTCTCGTATCCTGTGTCCAGGCAGGCCAGCTCTGGATGGGACGCTCAACTAGGACAGACACCATCACAGAGATAAGACCCAAGTGGCCGCTGTAAATGGGCCAAGGAAAAGTCTCTTCCCAGCCCAAAGACACTGGTACCGGGGTCCCCAGCCCTCTAGATCACATGGTCCCCCACCCCAGGGGCCTGGGGGGGAAGGAGACTCAGAACCAAAGCCTCACCAACTGAGAAGCAGCCCGCTGAGGACGGAAGGTGGCTGTGTGCCATCGTCACGCTTTGGACCCCGGCTGCAAAACAGCCAGTAAGTCCCCTCCTCTGCGTGCACTCCAGAGAAATTCACACGAAGCTGCAAGAATGTGTAGGTTCCACTGTCTACAATTCCAAACACACTGGACACAACCTAGGTGTGGAGCACTCAAGAACCAGAATTACCGTCGATGCGTTGGAGTATTTTCAAGTAGTGCAAAGGGAGAGACGCGGGCCGCGTTGGCAGTTGCATAAATCTCACATCGCTCTAGTCCCTCCTTCCAGCAAGCACCCACAAGCACGAGACTCTGTGCTGGGGGCCGTTCGAGGCCGTGGGGACATGTGATTGAGTAAAACGGGTGAATCCCCTGCCCCACTGTGGGGACCGAGCAAAGAAACCCCCACCAAGTAACACATGCAGGAGGACGCACTGCGCTGTGTCCTATAGAGAAACAAGAAGCAAGAGCGAGCAAGTTTGGGAGGAGGTACCAGCTTACACCGTGGTCAGGAGCTGCTAAACTGTGCATGGCTAATGTTTCTGGCTGAGCAGGGGGGCACCCCTGCATCCGTCTGTAGTATTCTTTATGCCTTTTTCTAAGTCTGATGTATTTCAAAATAATTTCAGTTACAACTATGACGGACAAGGGAAGCAACGAACAGAGGAGAATATAGGTAGTCTTCTACCTTAAATATACCCCAGCCTCAAGATCCCAAGTCTCCCGTCCTGCCCACATGCCCCCTCCTCCCTGCACAGATAGCCTAGTGCTCCCCTGAGGTGGGGGGAGCCAGGCCCCTGCAGAGGCACCTCTACACCTTTGGTGGATATAGGAAAAGACACTGCAAGGCCTAGGTCCTGTCTCTCACCCCCACGTCGCCAAACCTCCCACACAGGGAGGCTGGTGTCTCTTAAGAAGCAGAGGCCCTCAAGGTCAAGAGCGACGCCCCTGGAACCCAGCCAATCCTTGTAGCACCTTCTGCTATAGAGCCTTCCGTGGAACCTTGTCAGAGATGTAACTTCGAGTGTGGGGTGACGGGCTCCCACTCCGAACTACCCGGGCTTTTCAGTCTTTAGGACGCCTCAGCCTTTTTACGTCTTTAAAATACAAGTGATATGAAAATAGTCCCCCCAGTGTCTCTCTGGTGTCTCAGTGAAAGGAAAAATCAGAAAGCAAGATGCACTTCTTCAGTGAAGGCTCTCTCACCCTGGGAAGCATACAGTGGCCAAAGTAGACCACTTCCAAATCTTAATCATCAGTCTATCAGGAAAAGACACGGCTGCTGCCTCCCTGTGTAATGCTAGCGCTCAGCAGACAAAATCACACGTCCACGTCTAACACTCTGATAAAGCAATTGAAACTTAAACCCCCGTCTGTGAATGCTGCCACGTTTCCAGAACTGCCATAGGAATGTCCTTCAAAAGCATATTCAGAGCTAACACCAGAGTGTTTGGCTCTCGCTGGGGAAGCAACATCGAAAGCCAGCTTGCGTAGCCAACAGCCACACCACTTCTAAAAGTGCAAGTGAGAAGTCTGCCTCCAGAGCCCCTCTTTACCGCAAATGACAGTGCCATAGGCTTGGGGTCATCCCCGCTCCACACCTCACCCCACTGCGGACTCAATGTGTAGCATTCTGTCCAGCTGACGCTGAGCCACAAGCAGGGTTCAGAGCATGAGGGAAGCAAGGCAAACGGGGTTGTGGCACCACACGCTGGTGCAGAAAAACACATGGGAATGTGTTCTTCCACGAGGGCAGAAGCTAGGCAATGAAGTCAGCTTTTGCAGAGCAGAACAGCCCTGCTCCTTTGCTAATACTGTACAGAGTCTAGTAGTAACTAACAGCATACAGCGGCACGTGTGGTACTGGCTTCATGCCAACACGCAGCAAATGAGCTCCCCCAGCACTGCAAGGACCACCAGGGTGAGCTTCCCCAGAGAGACTGGGGATGCCAGCTTAGACACCCAGGCTAGAAAGCTGGTCATCTTGAGGAGAAGAGGCCAGGACGTTCTGCAACTACCCTCTGCCTCTCTAAGCCCTGTGCCCTCCGTAGAGGAAGAACACAGTGAGATCCAAAAGGAAGACTTTACTCCTGAGAAGCACAAGGCTCCAGTCAGGAATGCAGAGGGCTCTGTTCCCAGCAAACCATCCCAAATACCCAGAACAGGGCTCATCATTCCAGATGGCCGTTGGTACCTAACACCACAGCCTAAATGGGCCAAGCCAAGAATGGCAAGGTGCCATCTAACTGTCCACGTGTGCATAGAGGGTTTTGGCTAGAACCACATTCACCTTTTTTTTTTTTAAGATTTTATTTATTCATTTATTTATTTGGGGGAGAGAGGGAGCAAGCACGCGTGGGCGCTGGGGGAGGGGCAGAGGGAGAGGGACAAGCAGACTCACGCTGAGCCTGGAGCTTGATCCCACATTGCCAAGATCACAACCTGAGCCAAAATCAAGAGCTGGATTGTCAACCAAATGAGCCCCCTTGGTGCCCCAGCCATATTCATCTTTTGGGTTTTTTTGAAAGATTTTATTTATTTATCTGACAGAGAGATCACAAGCAGGCAGAGAGGCAGGCAGAGAGAGAGGGGGAAGCAGGCTCCCCGCTGAGCAGAGAGCCTGAAACGGGGCTCAATCCCAGGACCCTGAGACCGTGACTGGAGCCGAAGGCAGAGGCTTAACCCACTGAGCCACCCAGGTGCCCCTCCACATTCATCTTTTGTGGGTCTTTTCTGTTTTTCTAGGACTCTCTGCCTTATCCTTGATACAGATTTGCTCTCCACCAACATCATCTGGTCACCAGCCTTTATTTGATGAAGGGCCTCACAGATACCAGGCACTGTATGAGGAGCCTGCTCCGAGTGGGACAGGGGTACAAGCAGGAGAGAGTGTCTGCTTCTTAAGGAGGACCCTGCCCATGGTGGGGAAGGACAAGGGGACAAATGGTTATAAATATTCTATGAGGTAAGAAGGCCACACCCACAAACAGATTTAGGAAGAGCCCCAGAAGGCATCACAGAAGGTTGTGGTGGGGGTCACGGAACAGGAGTCAGTGGGTAAAGAGGAAGCCTGCAGTAAGCCAAGGAGGATGGGGAGGCAGAAAGAAGGGTCAGCATGTGCAAAGCAAAGAGGTCAAGAGCTCAGTAAATGCAGACACTTCCAGAGTCCCGTTTATGTACACCCCATCAGAGCCAGAGCGGGGTCTATCTTCCCCACTTGGTGATATGAATATGCTCTCCCTTCCATGGCCATGTGCCAGGAAAAGGAACATGGCCTCAAGGGGCTCATGGGGCAAATTTCAGGAGACCCCACTGGACTCACGTGCCAGAAGACCCAAATGCTGATGGGGACCATGGGCTTGACCACCACTCAGTACCAGCTGCATGGGGAAAAATAGCCCCAAACACTTTGCCCCAGTAGTACCCTGCCAACCCGAAGAACGAAGAGGGGAGCACAAGTCCATCTACTCAAGCAGTCCATTAGGTTACAAGACAGGTTGCACTGTTACCCTCTCTCTCAAGAGTTGGTAGATTCGAGAACACTCAGTGTACGTTCAGTACCTTTTAAATAAATCCCTTTTTATGAGTGATTATATTTATTTCTTAGTGCTAGTCAGAAAACCTAATTTAGACCAGATGACTCAGATGATGATACACCTCTCCCCTTCAGCTGAAGGAGTGTAACAGCAACGACTGCTCACATGTTGGCCAGGCCCAGCTCCCCACGGGAAGAGATGGAAGGGCCTTCGGCTGGAAAATGCCCCCAGCCAGTCAGCCACTGTTCCCTTCCCCAGAGCCACAGAATCCAGATGCGGCCTCCACAAATACCTGCTTGTCCAAGCAGATGGGGAAGTGACTGTGCCACACAACATGCCTGGAAGGTTACTATTGTCTCAACTATAATTTACAAAACTGTTAGCCATTTTTGGCTGCAAACACCTTTCCCATTGGGAATAAAACTGATACAACAGGGATTCGTTAATCCACATGGAATTCAGAAACAAAACCATTCACTTACGTATTTATTTTCAGGCCCAATAATGCCTAAAAACCTTTGTGCTATGTTTGGTGTACATGAAAATAGTTGATTCAAGGACATTTCATGTCTTATGAAATTCTCATGAAACTTGATACATTAGGCTGATTCTGTAAAAAAATGAAAAGCTGAATTATGAAAAGCAAACATCTTGAACAACTGAGCAAGACGAAGGAAAAATGGTAGGAAAAACAGTTTCCTATGTCTCTGAAATGGATCATATAGGACTGAACTACTGACAATTTATCAACCACCTTTGGAAACATAATGCTGATGCAAGCAAAGTTGAGGAAAGAAAACATGATGATTTCAGGATTTTCATCCAAAACCTAACTTAATACAGTGTTTTTTTGTATATCCATCCTTACTCGATGGCTCTTATCCTAAGGCCACTGCCAAGTTCCTTGTGGTGAGGGGCCTCAGCTGGAGCCCTCCCCCACCCGCACCCCCACTGCAGTTCTCCGCACAAGACACGTGCCAGATGTGTGAACACGTGAAAGAGCAAATGGTGTGGATACAGGGAAAGAAGGGCCAAAACCATCTTTGGAGAGGAGCAAGGCTTGCCCCAGAGCCCTTGTGCCCCAGTTACCCACGTCAGACCTTAGCAGCAGGATCGCTTTCAGATGATCCAAGTGACTGCTTAGGGATTTTCTCTTTTTTCTCCTGAAAGTCAGCCCAATCTTAATAAGACCACCATGTTTTCTCATGACACTGGCATACTGCAAATACGGATTATTTTTCTGCATCACCTTCTTTGGTAACTCACTTGTGTGCAGCAGAGAGCTCTTTACTTGAATGGGTATGGACATCACCAAAATTGAGAGCCCCAAAGGAATGACCGTGACCAAGTGAGGGGTTGGAGCAGACCACAGGAGAGGATAACACACAAGCAGCAACAGGGGCACAGAAGGTAATGCAGCTTGAATGGATAACATGTTTACCTAAAAAGCCAACATAGAAAATAAGAACTTGGTGACCTCATGAAACCTTCCCCTAACTCCCCACCAGAGACCTCTGCCTCTTGTGTGTTGATACAGTATTTTGTCCCAATGCTAGCATGTCCAGATGGCTTTGCATTGTGTTTCTTTGTATGTGATCAAATTTGTTTTCTGCTGCTGTAGAACCAACTACCACAAACTTAGCAGCTTAAAACAACATGTATTATCTCATAATTTCCATGCGGCAGGAATCCAAGCCCAGCTTAGCTGGGTCCTCTGCTCAGGGTCTCACAAGGCTGCAATCAAGGTGTCAGCCGGGACTGTGGTCCCATCTGAGGCTTGGGGTCCCCTTCCAAGCTTATGTGGTTGTTGGCTGCATTCACTTCCTTGCAGCTGGAGAACTCATGGCAGCTCGTTTCTTCAAGATCAGCAGAAGGGAGAGTTCTCCGACTTCTAGACTCTGTTTTAGGGGTTCGCCTGTTTAGGCCCATCCCACCGAGGATAATCTCCCTTTAAACGGACTCAAACTCAACTCATTTGGGACTTTAATTACATCTGCAAAATCCTTTCACCTTTGCCATGTAATGTAACCTAATCGCAGTTCTGTGATATTCACACATGCATCATAATCACAGAGGCCGTCTTAGATTCTGCCTGTCATAGTGTGCACATCCCTTCCCCTACTAAATTCTCAGCTTCCTCTCCTTAATGCCTTACCCCAAAGTAAATGCTTCATAAGGTAATCAAGTCACATGAATGAATGAATGAACTAGTTGGCCCATCTTTATTTACTGAGGCCGCTGACCATAGAAAAATTGGGACCACCAACTGACAAAAAGCAATGAAATCTAAAACTTGGGAGAGGTTAATCTTTGCACCACCCTCCAGTTAAGACCTGTGGAGCTGGAAAAGATAGGAAGAAAATATGGAAAAAGGTGTAAGGCAGGAAAATGCATATGGGGAGAGAATCGATTTAGGCCGTGTTGGTAGTGTGAGTAGATTCCAAGGAAAGTCAGGAAGCCAGCAACAGGTTGCCCGCCCTGTAGGCACTCTCCTCATGGCTACCAACCTGCTTCTCCAGCCCTACCTTGCTTTGACCCTTGAGCCCAACCTCATAGCGCTTCTGTAAGCCTTCCTGGCTCCTGGTCCTCAAGCTCAGGAGGAGCAACAAACCCACCATTGTCTCCTGTGCTCCTGACCTCACCATGTACATATGAAATCCTGGCTATAAACCATTACTCAGCTGTGCTAGTCCTTGGAAATTCTGTAGATCAACATGAACATCAGCCCCTTAATGACTACAGGCAGTTCATCTTCCTTTTCAATGACTTGGCTGGGCTCTGTGTCATGCAAGCAGATGGCCTTCTTTGAAGCTGAACCAGGACAACATAAGCTCGGTGATAAGCTGGAGATCTTAAAGCAACTGACACAGAGCATGCAGAAGAAGAGCCAAGAAGCTCTGCTTTCATCCCTCATCGGCTTTTTATACTTTACTGAGAATCATAGAATCTTAAGGAGGTCATCCAGCTCAACCTGCCCCAAGCCTTATAACCCTAACAGGATCTGCTCTCTGTTGGAGCATTCCCAATGCAGAGTAGTGTGTTCTGTAGTTAGAAAATTAATTGCCACCCACCTGTCTGAAATCAACAAACATTCTGAAAATCCCCAGGATCCGCCAGAATAAACAAATACCATATATAGTATTCTTATTTGTTCTCCACCTCTCAGGCTGTTGACGGACATCACTAATCAGTTGTGGCACTCTTTTCTGCTGATGCTGGATGTGGCTTCAGAATCCTCAAAAGAATGCTCCAGAAAGTCACCACCGATCAGTTTATGTTGGCAAGGAAAATAAACTAATTTTCCAACTCTGTTCTTGGAGTTTGTCTTCAGTCAAAAACCACTTTCCTATAACTCCTACTCATTGCTCCAATCTGCCTTCAAAAGCAACAGTTTTGTCCCTTCCTCCAAAAACAACCCCTTACTTATCCTACTACATCTAAAACTTATCCCCTGCTTAAGCCCCTGCAGGCTCAAGCCCAGCTCCAAGCAAGGGTTACCTGGAAGGGAAAGGGAGGGAGCTCTAATTGTGGGGCAATCAGGGTGCTTCAGTGGTGTTTCAGGCAACCCAGGAGCCAAAAAGGCACTGGGGGCAGAGATGACGGTGTGCCTGCGGGAAGTGGCTCCAGAAATGAGTCAGGCCAGACTAGCACAGGAATGGCTTTAGGGGAATCTGATTTTAAGGAGATGGGGAAAGGAAAGGCAAGGCAAGGCACAGGAAACAGGAGATAATGTGGTTGAGATCATGAGAATATCAAAAAACAAAGCAAATGAAAACCCTCCAAATCACACTTCATCAATTACCATAATACTACTGTCTCACTGCTTCACATCTTCAGATCCTGTATGCATGGTTCTCGATAGAAAGCATATGCTACCTATAATCACTCATAAAACACTAAGACCAAGACAGAGCTCCCCTTCCATTGGTTCATTTTTTTCCATCAAGTATCTGTTGATTATCTAACAAGACATCAAGAAGGAGGCTAGACCAGGGGTCACAAAAGCTATGATGACACTATTTCTGCCACCAAGGAACTCATAGCATATCTGGTTCAGAAACAGGTAAATAATGCCTTGAGATACAAAACAGGTTATACAATATAATCCACTTTGTATGTATTTTATCTGCAGAAATCCTGGCGTCTTTAAAATCAAAATATATACCACCTTGACCTCCTGAACCAACAAAATGATCAAAAGGAAAATTCAGTAACTTGCCATTCTTTTTAATTACCACAAAACAAATCATTGTGCTTCAGGAACAGGAGATCTGTTGGTCTAAAGCTTCAAGATTAGCAGAACCGAGCTCTCTCAAACCCTTAGCACAAACCAGCAGCTTCCTTGGAAGCATGAGTTCTTTTCCCCGCAGACATTCTATCATTCATGAATCCTCTCCTTCAGCCAATTTTTGCTAAATTCCTAAAATATGCCTGGCATCAAGAATGGAAATGGACACATAGGCAGCCAAGTATCATGCACAGACTTAGCCTAGGGTCTCTGGCCCATAGCACATGCTCAACAAATATTATCAGTGAGGTAAGTGTCAGGACCAAAATCTCAGGCGCAAAGGAAGGTGGCCTGCAGAATATTGTATGTAAGCCCCATCCTGAGTAGGAGAAGGAAGCAAGGGATAAAGTGGGAAGCAGGTGTAGAAGGGCCTCCCAGGCAGATGTTCAGGTCCGAGAGAGCACTGATGTGGACTGGACAGACAGACCCAGCAGGCCCAGGGTGGGGGCCACCCACATGGAAGAGCAAGGGCTTCATCCTGAGGATGAGAGGAGCCCTTGAAAGATCTACACCAAGGACTGAGGAGCCCAGGCCAGCACTGCAGAAAGTCACCCCAGGTAACAAAAGAATGTTCCAGAAGGACCAAAGAGAGGCAGGAGGGAAAGCAGAAAGACTAGTCAGCAGGCTGGCAGAGCAGATCAGGAAGGAGAAAAATGAAGGTCTGAACTGGGAATGCAAAAAAGGAAGGTACGTGAAAGGGAGTAAGAGGCAGAGAAGTCCAGATTAGGGGACAGAGGATTACAGAGAATGAGGAAGAGACCAGGGCTCTGGGGGACAAGGGTCCTGAATGTTATGGAGGACTGACTGCTCTTCACCACACGATGAATGGACCGTGGGGGTACAGACCAAAGATGGGCTGGGTTTGGACAAGATGTACTCGGGACACCCAGGACATGGCTGGCTCTGCAGGTCTGAGGCCCTGCAGAGTGATCTGGGCCTGGACCTTGTGTGTAAGGATGGCCGGGGAAGAAGTGCCAGGAAGAAGAGCGCATCCTGTTGGGAGGCTGGCCTGTCTCCCAAGAGCTCCCAAAACTCCAAAATGCAACAGTCGATGAACACAGTGAGTGACGTTTCCTCAGTAAACTCCAGGCAAGAAGATAATTTTAATCCATGTTTGGGGCTAGGTTTAAAATTTGCTGAAGACATTCTGTACTATTAAAAGCCTGCATTTGTAAAAAGTCCTAAAAAAAGAAGATCACATGTAAGATAAATTTACAGCCAAGGAAATAACCATTATGACTGAAGGTAGCCCTAGCCCGCAGTCCTTAGGGAAGTCTCCCGAGCAAGGAGAGAAGGGCGGGGTGAGGAGGACCATCTTCCATAAGAATAGAGCAGAAAAATTCCTCATAAACACACAGCAGAGAGATTGGGTCGTGGAAAACTCCACACATGGGAATGGCTGAGTAACTCTGCTTTTTCTTCTTCTATCTCATCTAGGATAAGCTGGAGAAGATGGAGGTTTCTGGAGGAGAGGAACATTCTGGAACGATCTCCTTGGCTGAGACTCTGACTGATAGGGTTTAGAATGAAGTTTCTCAGAGACATGACAACACAACATTTCAAGAGGTTTTTTTTGGGTTGTGTTTTATTTGGTCTGCAAACTGGCCTGAATTTCTGGAGGGCTGTAATTCTATCTAGAGTACAAGGCAAGTTTTAACAAAGCATCTAATCTGTCTGGGAAGTAGTCAAGATTAAATGATGATACAAATATTATAGAAAACTATTCAAGTCCACCATTTCTATAAGCAAAAAATGGTCAAGTATCAGCAGTTTCACCTGATTTGGCCTCATGATGCTCTGGGTTGGAAACAATGTTTCCCAGGCAGACCTGGCTGTCTACTGCTTTATAAAGACTGCTCTACACAGTGTTTCTATTACTACTTAAAGCTTGCTACACTCAACAGTATTAAGAACTGATTTTTACTTTAGGAAAATTAAAGCTTCAAAGAAAACCCTTATTAATCCTAAACCCCCAAAAGCAAAATTACCAGGAAACAAACATTCTCTAAGTACAGGGGGAGAAAGCAGCTTGGAAGAGGGGTTAGAGGGAAAAATCAAAATCCTGTTAAAGCCCAAGTGTCCACGTAGAGTTAGAAACTAAAGGCAGATATGCTACTGGCTGCCAGATGTGGTGAGGGGCTCAGGGTCCCACCTGTCACCTGCCTCAACGGGGGTCTCTCCCAGTCCCTTCCTCTCTCACCTGAGCACTCAGAGGGAAAACAAAGAGCACTTTGTCCCAACAAAGTTCAGGACCCAGCTCTGGCCTTTCCTTGCTTCCACAGGCAAGAGCTCCTCCTCCTGATCCTCTGTGTTCCTGTCCACAACACCAAGAGACTGAGGCCATGCCAGGGCACAGGCCACAAGCAAGGAGGATACAATAGCAGTACTTCCAGAAAAAATGATACCACAGCAAGCAGCCTCCAAACCACCCTCCTACCAATCTATGCAGAGAACCAGTGAGAAGCGTTAGTGGAGAAGAGTTCCCACAAGCCCTGAGATGAGGCAGAGCCAGCCACAGGCCACTAACTCGGAGGTCCAGCCACATACACCAGAGGCTGCCACAGGTTCCAGGGGAAGGCTGGACCTGGCATTCAATGCCCTCTTTGGGAAAATGCCATGTTGTAGAAGGTGATGGACAAAAGATGAGCAAACCCACGGTACCCCATGATCTGGGCAGGACAAGAGAGAGATGTGAGCTGCCCCACCGTGAGCCCATTTTTTGGCCCCATCCCCAAACTGGCCAGAAGAGGAAGGACCAAAGTGCAGCTCTTACCTATTCTCTTGGTTTTTTAGAAAGGGGTGCAGGGTGACAAGAGGGGCCACAGATGGGACACTCAAAGCCCTCTGGGGTGGCATGTCTGTCCCCATACACCCACAGTGGCCACAAGAGGAACTCAACCTTCCTCGCCAAGCAGGACGGGCTATGGTCTTCCTGCCCCTGACTGAATTCCTCAGCAGTGTGGCTGGTCTCACCTGGAGGCCACACCACCAGCAGCAGGCCAGGCCGGTGAGCGGAAAGGTCAGGCTGAGGTCAGACACAGCCAGGGCCCAGAGATCATTAGACGCCAAAGCAAAGATTTCAACATGGGGAAAAAAATGAAACAAACGAAACATAAGACCATGTCCTCCAGCTACAAGTGGCCCAGCTACCCCAGCTGGCTGGTGGGGGCCACAACCTGCAGACCGAGTCTCCACCGGGCCAGCTACCCGTCTAAGAAGAGATTCACACACGGAAACATAGCGGGACTGGAGCAGACTCTCCCTCACCGTCTTCACCAAGAAGTTGCTTCAAACGAGGAACCAAGGGCCCCAGAATGTTCCCTGTTTCAAGCAAAACACACCAAGGACAGGGGTGGAGTGCAAAAGACCCTTCTTGGGAGATGACAACCCAAAACCCAATTTACAGAACAAACAAATAAGGAAAGGCATGGAGAGAATCTTCTCACTCTGTCATGTGGTAAATGTCAGGCCCACCTTAAAAAAGGAAACCAACAAGAATAAATACAGAAACACCAAGGACAAATATACCGAAAATTCTGTAGCCAAGGCAAAGGAACTAGACATCTCACACAAGAGTCAGACAAACACATACAGAAGTTAGGTTCTTGAAAAGGATTTGTCCTGGGACACAGAAGTGCATGTAAGCAATAATTTTGAATTTTCATTTTTTTTTAAAGATTTAATTTATTCATGTGACAGAAAGACACACAGTGAGAGAGGGAACACAAACAGGGGGAGTGGGAGAGGGAGAAGCAGGCTTCCTGCTGAGCAGGGACCCTAACGCGGGGCTTGATCCTAGGACACCCGGATCATGACCTGAGCTGAAGGCAGACGCTTAATGACTGAGCCACCCAGGCGCCCCAGTTTTGAATTTTCCAATAAACATATTAATTCTTCCCAAATTAATTGATGGATTTAACACAGTGACAACCAGAATTACAAACCACTTTTTTGTTTGTTTCTGGCTTTATTTTTTTTAAATAAACATATAATGTATTTTTATCCCCAGGGGTACAGGTCTGTGAATCGCCAGGTTTACACATTTCACAGCACTCATCATAGCACATACCCTCCCCAATGTCCATATCCCCACCACCCTCTCCCGTCCCCCTCCCCCCAGCAACCCTCAGTCTGTTTTTTGAGATTGAGTCTTTTATGGACAAACCACTTTTTTAAAAGGAGTGTTATAATTCATTGGTAGTAATAAGGGTGCCCTAACCACCAAGAGTGTCAAAGTTTGGAGAAAAGGATCACCTGAGGCCTGGAGCAAATGAACAGAAAGGAACACAGGTGGGAGCGTCAATTCCCTTGTCCCTTCTCAGGACAATGATTCAATCCCAAACAAGATACAAATGTACATACCTTCTAACAAAACAAGGCTATCCTCCAAACTTTCACGCCATGTAATAGACAAGAAACCCCCTGAGGATCGCGTGCTAGGATGCTTATAAGTCTTCTCAGGCTGCTGCAACAGATACCACAGACTAGAGGTGTAAGTGCAGAAACGGACCTCTTTTTTTTTTTTTTTTAAGATTTTATTTATTCATCAGAGAGAGAAAGAGCACACAAGCAGGCAGAGGTGGAAAGAGAAGCAGGCTCCCCGCCGAGCAAGGAGCCCGATGTGGGACTCGATCCCAGGACGCCGGGATCATGACCTGAGCCAAAGGCAGCAGCTTAACTGACTGAGCCGCCCAGGCGTCCCAAAACGGACCTCTTTAAAGCCCCATCTTTGGGCACCTGGATGGCTCAGATGGCTAAGCATTTGCCTTCTGCTCAGGTCATGATCCCAGGGTCCTGGAATCAAGTCCACATCGGGCTCCCTGCTCCTTGGGGAGCCTGCTTTTCCCTCTGCCTCTGCCTCTGTCTGCCTCTCTCTCTCCATCTCTCAGGAATAAATAAATAAAATCTTTAAAAAAATAAATAAAGGCCCCATCTTCAAACACAGCCATATTCTGAGATCCTGGGGATTAGGACTTCAGCATATGAATTTGGGGGAAGTATATAATTTAGCCCAAAACAAGTTGTTACTGCACTGATATCACTGATTATTTTTGATAATAACTGCCATAGCTACAATCCAGGCCTTTCTATGAGCCCTTGAACTTTCACAACACTCCAAACAAAGTAGATATTCGCTCCCTGGAAGCAGCCATAGAAAGCAGTTAAGTAATTGTACCAAGGTCTGCGAGATGTCACAAAGCCAGCTTCCAAGGTCATTTTCAAGCCACTCCCAGGCTTGACACAGCTGGGGAGCACACTTAAAGGACAATTCATTTTTATAAAAGGCATGTGTGAAGTAGGCATGAACATGTGTGGGTAGAAAATGGCTTTTATCTTTAATAGGACTATGGGTGATTTTTATCTTTTTTTTTTCCTTTATATGCTGTTTGCTTTCTGTACAAAGGTGTGTTCGCAAACTGCACAATAAAAAATCATAAAAGGCCATTTGTTTTAAGAAAAATATGTACATCATTTTGTTTTACTCCATTTTCTTTTCAGACACGTCCATCTGAGATTGTCTTCAATCGCTAGCCTTGACACTGACATTCTCATCTCTGGCACACACCTTTGATTAGTGGGCAGTAAGGACTTTCAGCAGTGGATCCCAGGGCACATGATTTGGGACGGAGATAAAGTCTTGCTTTTGTCACGTTACAAGAGCAACCAAGGCAGCAAGTGTCCAACAGGGTCAACTTCTTGTCAACATGCTCTGGCCTCAGTAAGCAGCTCTATCTACCCTTAGCCTCCATTTTTCCAGCTTGGCCATTCAGACTGGAGGATGCCAATATTTGGGTGGTGACACGATCTCTCTCCCTAGATAATACTCGTGTAAAGCCTTTGGTGGGGGAGAAGGCAGAGGCCATGCTGAGCTCTGCACCTAGTGAGAAACGCTGGGGTGGGGTAGAATGAAAACACTTACTCATGTCAGACTTGAGAGCCAAGTTCACAAAGTAATGACAACATCACAACTTATGCCCAGCTATGAAAGAATCAGACTCTTCCAATTTCCCTCACCGGACTCCTAGTTTCACTGACTGTGATGTCATCCGTCAAAGATTTCAAACTTCCACGCCTACAGGGCACCGAGGCAATGACATAGGTGAAATAACCCAGGAGCAACACAAAAAGAGGAGGTAGAGACGGAGGTATAGAGCCAGTGGGCCCCATGTCAAGGCAACAGCTGCTTCTAACTCTAGCTAAGGAGAGCCACACAGCAATGAGGACCCTGTGTGGGCTTGAGCATATGGTTTTTCAAAAAGAAGTCAGAAATCCATAATTTTATGTCCAAATCTCCCAATTTTTAATGTCCCTTCTATTTAAAAAATTTTTGACATACTCTACTGGGAAAAAAAACAAAAAAACAAAAACCTGCCAGTTCAGTTTGGCCTTGTGGGCTGCCCATGCATGCCAGCCAACATGATTCCCTACTAGAACAGTCCCTGTCACACGGACTTAGCATGAGGAGGGACATCAAGTGAGGAAGAGCTCTATCATGGACACTGGCTTCAACCCCCAGGCGCTGGTGACAGACCCCTACCCAGACACTTGTGCCCTTGTGTCATCTCCATCAAAGCCCGGCCACATGGCCGCCTTAAGTCCTGACTGAGCACTCTTAGGCGCTCATCTCAGGAGAGGAAGGTGCAACCAAGACAGGTCAGGGGCGCCCCAGGACCAGCGTATGGGGATAGAGAGTCAAGCCGGGCTGTTCAGTAGAAAACACACTGACCCAGGACCTGAGCTTAGTTCAAGAAGTGAGTAGCTCCCCACTCCTGCTCCCATCCCCACCACCCCGGGGCCAATTTGGGCCCCTCCCTACCCTCCCTGTCTGCAATCTGAGCCAAAACCTCTACCCTCCTCCCTTGTTTTGAAATGCCAAAACACAAATTTCTAAGTTTTTCCAGGATGAAGGATTTGAGTTCAAACACCATTTGGTCATTTTGTACAACCACCTCCTAAGATCACGAATCTCCTTCCACGCCGTCTATAACATGTCTATTCCTGGTGCTGCCGAAGCTGACAAAAACCTCCTGGCCGGGAGTCTTGAACCTCATTAAGAGATCCCCTAACATGGAAGGCATTTTTCTTTCCCCAGAGTGGAATACAGTTAAGTGATATTTGGCAAAGCACTGAAATTCTCTGGTTCTGGTTTTTCCCAAAGAAATCTGAAATCTGGATTTTTTATTTTTTTTTTAGGTCAAATGTTCCAATTTTTAAATGTTGACAGGCATTAAACCATTTTTTAAGATGCATTATAGGGACAAATAAAATGAAAGGGCTGAGCTACAGTAGTTCTCAGACCTTATCCAGCCGGTGATAGTGATGGAGATGTTTTATGATTAACAGGGACTTTGCTTTACATGAAATGATCAAATCAAATTTCTCCGTGTAAAACTAGCCCTTAAGAAGCAGGTTCCCTTGAAGTACAGCCAGAAAAGGCAGCTGGCCTCACAGAGTCTACTCCTCTCTTTCTCCTCCCCGAAGCAGATCACCTACATACACTCTCTAAATATGTAAGTTGTAGGAGACAAAACAGGGGAAGTGGCCCGTGTGCAGCGCCCCCCAGGGAGCCTCACCAGGGCCCACTGGTTTCACTGTCCCATCCCCAGGGCCTGATGGGGCCCACAGTGAAGGCCCAGTATGGGTGCACAAAGTTCCCAGGAATATACCGTTCTAGGTCCTACTTTAATAAGAATAATTGGGAGGTACAAAATTCCACAGGAGACTTATATTAAATACGGGCTATCACGAAAAGCTTTAGATCATTTGCTAGAACCATCCAAGAATAATAAGTCAGATAAATATTATTTCTGCATGTTGTGCATTTAGACCTCTTCCCAGCAGCCGGCTCACATTTTTGGAGAGCTCTTGACTAACACCATAACTCAAAACCTATCTTTACCTCTCAGCAGATACTTCCTCTACTAAAAGCAACAAATTCCTGGGCCTTTAAAAAAAAAATTTAAAAAAAAAAAAAAAGGCTGACAGACGGCTGAGCACAAAAAGAAAGATAAATTAATCGAGTTCTAAAAGCAGATGTGGAAAGCCCTGGGTTCTCCAAATGCTCTTGTTTCCTTTGGATCTGGGGGACTCACATGTGGTCTCATGGAGCAGAGCTCCTAAGGTAATTTCACGAAGGGCATGCTATCCTCCACAGCAGTTACCAAACAGCCCACTCTACGGGTTGCAATACTGTTTTCTAAACGCTCACCTGTTGATGCAGTTCTGAGGCAAGGGGCAGAGGTCAGTCTGCTCTTCTCCAGCAGGTCAAGTGCACACCCCCAGCCACCTGCCTTGGCAGGCTTTCACACTCTATGCCATGATATTTCCAACCTAACCGCCCCAGGGCACACAGCAATTATTCACACCAGCCCGTCCTGAGTCTTACCCCATCTCGCCCACTCCCCCCATGGAAATCACAACAAAGATGCCTGCCCTCTCCCTCTGCCTCGGGACTGACCCCCACGCTTCTCCTGAGTGGCCTCTGTGGGGCACACTGTGTTCTCCCCAGGAACTGTGAGTTACAAAACTATCAAACTCTGCAGTTTCTCTCCAGAGCCACAGCTGGTCTCACCATACCTCACCCAAGGTAATATGGTTGAAGTGCGGTTGGACAAGGAGGCAATTCAAAGGTTGTCCTTGATGTCAAATGTCTGGTGGCTGCTGACAGCTGATCACAACCTTAAAAGCCTACAGGGGAAGATCTTCAAAGTCAGAAAGGGGTGACTCAACATGCAGGCTTGGAAAAATAATAGTTTCCTTATATAAAAACACAAAAGGCACACTCTGAGAAATCTGTCATTTGCATTCCTCAGAAGGTACCTTCCTGGCATGGGCTCTAGTCAGATATGTCACAGTGGGCTGAGGTTTGTGCACGGGGCCCTGCTCACTGGGAGGCTTCTGAGATTTAGTGGACATGGGAAAGGCACGCAAAGGCACTTCCACTCTGTGGGAAACGGAACATCCTGGAGTCACCTGAATGGGAGCGAGCCCTTGCTCATTCTCCAAGGAACACCCGGGAATCCTCCAGCCTTCAGTCAACAAACACGACTGGAAAAGACAGCTCAGAAGGCAAGGCCCTGGCGGCGGCAGTGAAAACGCAGAGCCCTCTCCTGCATAAGGAAGGGGTGTCTGCAGTGAGGGTCTTCCGTCAGTGGTGTTTTCTACACAGAGAAACAGCACATGGCCGACAGGACTCTCCCCTGGTTGGGCTTGGGTATTCGGATTCTCAAACGTTCGGTAGCAGATGTGGGCACCTTCCTGATACCGCTAACTGCCAATTAATGAACCACCTGCCAAAAATTTAAAAATAAAATAAAATAAAATATAAAATAAAATAAGGAGACAAACCATTGCCACTTTAACGAGAAGCACTGAGGTAGAGAGCCTCACTGAAGAATTCTGCATCTTTCCATCTTTCCTGACCAGGAAGCACAGATCGCACAGTTCACCATTTGGGGCCCTGTACAGCCACTGAGCAACTCTGCCCCAGCACAGTCCCCCCGTGGCAGGGAGGCCCTCCCTCCCTCCTACTGAGACACCACAGGGCTGCTCACTAGAAAGAGCTTTCTTGGCAGGGTTGAGTTCTTTCCTCCTAACTCCAGCTATGTGGCAGGTGCTGGTAACTGGATTCGTCAGGCCTAGAGTCACACCTTTCTCTTCTGCTGCCTCCACTTAGCAGAGAGAGTCCTTTTTAGAGAGCTCCTTGCAGACAAGGGGCTTCTGACAAAAATGTGGCCTTCCTGGGGTGCCTGGGTGGCTCGGTTGTTGAGCAGCTGGCTCTTGACTTCAGTTGAGGTCACAACCTTGGGGTCCTGGGATTGAGCCCGGCATTGGGGTCCACACTCAGTGGGGGATACTCTTGAGATTCTCTCTCCCCCTTTCCCTCTGCCCTTCCTCTGTGCCCACCCCCTTTCATAAATAAATATTTTAAAAAAAATGTGACCGTCCTAGTAAGGGCTTATGCCAACCAGCAGAGCCATTCCCCTCAACCCAGGCTTGGCTGTAGACCAACGTTGAGGTTTACCCTGGTGTTACAGTGTAATGACATATCTACACATGCTCCTAGATAAGGGTCAGAAGAAGAAAGATAAACACGTAGATGGTTATAATATTAATTCGATAGAGGGGTGTGTGCATTTGCTTTAAACAGAACAACAACAACAAATCCATACCATGTGAACCCACTATTCAAAATCAGGTAATTTTAGGTTTCTTTCCTTCCAGGTGGTTCGACTTATAAACATCCATAAGCCAGGTGGAAAGTAAACTGGAGGAGTTTCCCTAACCCTTATCCCTGTGCCTTTCCCTGTTCTAGGAGTTGGACCTGTGTGAAAGGAAAGCCAAAGATGAGAATCTCTTCAGACACAAAGACAGCCACAAAAGGAGGCAACATCAGGACCAAGTGTATGGTTCATCTGTCTACACAGCCCATAGAAGCTTCCGTGTTTTAACTACAGTAGGGATAGAACCCATCAAATCCATCCTTAAGCCGACAACTTGTAATGAGGATCTACCACACGCCCAGGAAAAGATGGAAGCAGGGCAAAAGGAGGCGACGCCCCAGCTTCTCAAATGCCGTGGAGCAGAACCGGGAAGCTGAGGAATTCTCATGCACACATTTGGCATTTATCAAGAACAGAAACAGCACTGACTCAAAAATATGTCCTTAAATTTTTTTTTTCTTCATGAGCCCTACGTGTTCTCTCTTGCTCTTTGCTGCTGTGGCTCCCCAGGTCCAGGGTCCCTGAGGGGAGGCCTCAGTTGGCTGTGCAGGGCAGCCAGAGACCAGGAGCTTGAGATGTTTTCACTCTGCCTGTCTCATTAAAGTCCAACTATGGACGTTTGAAAGTAAATCATAATTAATATACATGTCCTTCACCCAAGGGAAAAAGAAAAGCACTCTTTTCCCCCCTCCTGTGAACGTGGAATATGGGAGCTGAGGGGTTGCAGGTATACATTGAGATGAGGGAACAAAACCCAGATGAGATGTGTGTGACAGGGCTGGGCACTGCCCCTGCTTGACCATGTCCTAGAGAAATGGACTTTATTTGACAATTGCTCCACGGCTTTGAGTCTCAAATCCTTCTATTGCAAAATGGAGATAAGACTGAAGGACATCACATCTCTTTTTGTAGCTCAAAACTTGATAGCACTGATTTCTTAGATAGCACTAATAATTCCTGCTCTCCCTTGTCACATTTTTATGGGATCAAATAAAATTATTTATATGAAGGTAGACAAAAATACTGTAACCAGAGAGCATTAATTTTATGAACTGGAACAATGCTCAGTGCTTCAAACTCAACGCGTGTCTCACTTTATATCAAAGGAGGGAAGGAAAGAAGGATGGATGGAAGGAAGGAAGGAAGGAAGGAAGGAAGGAAGGAAGGAAACAAAGTTATACCAATAGCTTTCAGAATCATTCTTTAAAGTGCAAGTCCTGGACCCACCCCAAACCTACCAAGTCAGAAACATGAGGACCTAGTGAGGAATGTGAGCTTCTGACAAACACTCCCAGTAACAACCCAAGTTGGAAAAAAAACTTTTTCCCAGGAAATAAATTGGCCTCTTTGGTTTTGGGTGACTTCCTGCTAAAATGCAGGCCCACTTAGTGTGGTCTTTTCCTTACCAAATGAAAGAGACTGTCAAGAACTTAATGTGAAGTAGCTTTTTTTTCCTTCCTAGTAACTAGGAAGAGATGCGAGGTAAAAACCAGTCAAGTTAGCTCAGTTACTAATGAGTTCTTAGGAAGTGATAAAACCTGATTTGAGTGTTATCTTTTGCTGCAGAAAGTCTTTATCACCTTAGTCCATAATCCAAGTCTTCTTAAAAGCCCTCAGTATGGATGCTGGACTCTGGGAAACAAACTGAGGGTTAGAGACGGAGGAGGTGGGTGACGGGCATTAAGGAGGGCACATGCCGTGATGTGCACTGGGTGTTATACGCAACTAATGAATTGTTGAACACTACTTCAAAAACTAGTGATGTACTATATGTTGGCTAACTGAACATAGTAATAAAAAAAAAGAAAAGCTAAAAAAATTAAGATAAAAACAAAATAAAAGCTCTCAGTATCCAAGTTCCTGGAGGCACTGCCAGGCCTTTCTTGCCACAGGGATGTCATAACTTACCCCTCAGGATGTAGTTCTGATAGTTCTGGTCCGCCTCAGCGCCCACCTTGATCAAACACGTCAGACCTTCAGCCACCACAAATTCATGCACCAAATCCTTGTCATCCTGGAAGGAAAGGAGGGAGAAAAAAAACAAAAAAACAAACTTCAAATACTGTCCCCATCCCTCCTCTGTCCAGGCTGTTAAAACTACGGATGAGCCTTTGAAGCCGGACTGACCTCTGAAGACTGTTCTGCTCTATTCAAATGAGGTATCTAGAGCTATTGCCAGAGGAATTTTACAACCAGTCTCCACATTGTTGGTTGCCAAAGACCAATGATTGCCTTCTGGACAATCTAATAAAGATCCAGCAAATGAGTCCCCTGTCAGAAATATTGATAGTGCTCTGTTTTTCATTCTTCAACGATCACCAGGCTCTGCTCCCCGACAGGTCCCCAGGGACGGGCCACATGAAGCTCGCTGGGTTCCAGCAACAGGAAATGTCCGATCGCAGTGCAGACCATCAAGGGGAGGATTCAAAGCCACTCGCGTGTTCCAAAAGGCAGTCCTTAAGGTCGGCGGATACAAGTTCTTGAAAATGGTATCTAAGGGAGGAAGCGGATGCCTCGACCTCCCAGAATGCTCGCAGAACAAGCTGGGAAGCAGAGTGCATGACCAGCTGTGCGTCGGGGACAGCCAGGTGACCCCACACAGGGGCCATTCTGACAGGCCAGCAGACTCCGTTCCCAGAAGGCGGGCTGTAGAAGGAATCTCAGGGACCATCTAAGTTGGTGGTTCTCAAAGAGCAGTGCCCAGACTCGAAGGCGGCATGAGCATCACCTGGGCACTTGTTAAAAATGCAAATACCCCAACTGCCTATCTAGAAATCTCTACGGTGAGGCTCAGCAACGTGTGCTTACTGCACCCTCCTGGTGACTCGGGAGTACTCAGATGGTCCTCACCCTTGACTCCTTCCCACTAGGATTATCTGGGGAACTTTAAAAAGGAGGAGAAAGCAGGACCCTGCGCAGATGAATTTCATCAGAGTTTTTAGGGCTGGGACCCCAGCTCTGTTACTAAATTCCCCAGGAAATTAGGGTAGCCAGTTCAAGGACCACTGACATAAGCCTACCTTCTCTTTATAGGTAAAGACTCAAAACTTTGGCTGAGATCACCTATGTCCATCCAGCCAGCCCCATCACTAGCCCCATCACTAGTCCTCTCTAGGACTAGCACCAAGTCCCAGAAAGCTCTTGGAGAGGGGTTTTTCCACTACTATTTCGGGAGATTTCCTCAATTGGACGGTGCCTGGTCTCAAATGCAGCTAGTCTAAGACTGGAACATTCATCTTCAGTTATAACAACAGAGCAAAAATTAAAATTAAAAAAAAAAACCTCAGTGATGTAAATAGTAGAAAGCTTAATGGAATAATGAAGGGTTTTTATTATAGGAATGGTCAGCAACCATGGTTTATCTCCAAAAAAGAAAAAAATAATTTAGAGAAACGGGCATACTTCTCCTGTCCCTCTGTGAAATCAGCCCCTCATTCTGATTTTATGGCATTTTCCAATTATATGGATGGAGGACTTGACCTAAATGTGGGCAGGCCAGGCGAAGGCCCCCTTTGAACCCAGAAAACACTCTCAACGTTCAGAGGGCACTGGTGGGGAGGTGGGGAGCAAAGCTTGTGCCCTGAAGGTAATGAAAGGCAGCTGTGTTAACTCAGACTTCAAGATAATCATGGTTTTGGAAGCAAGAGAAAAATGGGACAATATCATGAGTTTTTGGAAAATTACTTTACACTCGTATGTATAAAGGAAATAAAAATAATTCTCCCTCCATCCATATCCTTTTCCACCAGCATATGTGAAAAGTGAACATTTAGATGAGCTCATGTCTAGTCAGAAAGTTTTTCCAAGCATGTAACAAATGTTTATTACTTTAACTAAAACTAGATTCACACATGACTTCATGGTGAAAAAGTGAGAACAAGCTCTCAAGAAATCGCTCAAGCTAATCACTAATATTAATACAGCAGAGTTGGCTGCCTGGCAAAGGTCCTTGGAACAAATACGAACAGGGGAGACAGTGTTTATAAAAATTCAGAACCTTAACTCCAATTTATGTACATATGTAGATAAGGCAATAAGTAATAGACATTCATGGATAATAAATTGTGGAGAATGTCCTCCAAATTGTTAATGCCTGAGATTTTGAACATGTATTCTGAAATACTTAGGCATTAATAAATGATTTTTAAAACATTGGTTTCTGATTAGCATGAAGTCAAAAGGTTAACACCAACTGATAAGAGATGATCCCTGCATTTCAGAATTTTCTACACTAGCCATACTTTAACCTGTGATTTTTTTTTTTTTTAAATGTCTGTTAGTCAAGGAACATTCAACTCAATGCAAAAGACCAGGGACTTTGTATTTTACACGCTTATACTCTAAGGACCAGAAAGAACCCCTGCATGTAGAAAACAGGAGATGATGGAAATGCAGACTGTGGGCGTAGGAGAAAGCTATCCAAGCTCCAGAGAGCTTGCCGTCTGCATAATCCATTCAACGCCCAATGATGCCTGCCGTGGTTTGAGCTGTTCTGTGCCCACATGTGTGTTCTTCCAAACAGATTATACACTGCGGGTAGCAAGCACCTTCTTTCTTGCCTACATAATGCCGGCTGCTCAGAAATATCTGTTTGATGAATCAATGGTAGAAACAACATCCCTGAGAATTCAGAGTTAACACTATGGAACAAACTCGGTGAAGGAAAATGCAACAAAGACCCCAAACATGTTTATTTTTGTTTTATTTTTAAGTTTTCTCACCATGGAACACTTTAACCATATACAAAAGAAGACAGAACAATTTAGTGAACCCCAGGTGCCAATCAATCAATTCATACCAATCCTGTTTCTTCTATCACCCCATACTAATTTGTCTGTCTGCTGCCATGTTAATTTGAAGAGGATCCCAGACATCACATCATTTAATCCATAAATACTCCAAAATGCATCTCCAAGATGCAGAAACTCATTTTAAAATTATGTACTCACAATAAAAAAGACTAATACTTTATTATTCAATGTCAAATCCGTGACCCAAATTCTGTTTCATAAATACCGTTTTGTGTTTTTCTGTTTGTGTCTTTGTTTTGTTTTTTTACATTTTGTACCACGATCCAAATAAGACACACATGTGGATTTAAAGGTCTTTTAATTCACCTTTTTTTCCCCTTGAAATTTATATGTTAAAGAAACTAGGTTATTTGTCCTCTGTAACTTACAGTCTGGATTTTGTTGACTGCACCAATGTGGTGTAGATTAACATGCGCTTCTTAGATCATTTATAAACTGGTTGCTGCATATGGGGACATGATGAGATCTAGGGTTGATTTTGTTGGCTTAACCACATCATAAGTGATAATGTGAATTCCCATGAGGAGCCACAGACGATTGTATCTCATTTCCACCATGTAAGCAGGCCTTATGCTTAATGCCTTGATCCGTTCACTGAGGGTTGCAAAGTCGTGATACTTTAATTCTACTATTCCCCCTTACTTATAAGCTATAAGATTATTACAAACAATACTTCCTCCCTCAACTACTGTTTGATTATCCTAAAGTTCACATAGAGAATTTACTGTTTTTGGTGCAATTGTAAAACTCCTAGAAGAAAACATAGGCAATAATTTTTTTGACACCAGCCCTAGAAACATTTCTCTAGACATCTCCTAAGGCAAGGGAAACAGAAGCAAAATTAAACTACTGCAGCTACATCAACATAAAAAGTTTTTCACAGTGAAGGAAACCATCAACAAAGCAAAAAGGCAACCTACTAACTGGAGGAGATATTTGCAAATGACATATCCGATGAGGGGTTAACATCCAAAATATATAAAGAACTTATACAACTCAACACACAAAAAACACAAATAATCCAATTCAGAGCAGAGGACCTAAAAAGACATTTTTCCAAAGGAGACATCCAGATGGCCAAGAGACCAACAGACACATGACAAGTGCTCAACATCACTCATCATCAGGGAAATGCAAATTAAAATTATAATGAGTTAACACCTTGCATGTCCGACTGGCTAAACTAAAAAATGTAAGAAATAACAAGGGCTGGTGAGGATGTGGAGAAAATAAAGGTTCCTCAAAAAAATTAAAAAGAGAATTACCATATGATCCAGTAATTCCACTATGGGGTATATACTAAAAGAAAATGAAAACACTAATTCAAAAAGATATATACACTCCTATGTTTACTGAAGCATTATTTACAATAGCCAAGATATGGAAGCAACCCATTTGTCCTTCCACTGATGAATGAGTAAAAAAGATGCACTGTGTGTACACACACACACACACACACACACAGTGGAATATTAGTCATAAGAAAGAGATCTTGCCATTTGTGGCAACATGGACGAACCTAGAGGATACAATTCTAAGTGAAATAAGGTCAATCAGGGAAAGACATATACTATATGGTTTCACTCATTCTGTTTCAAATAAACAAAATCTTTTAAAAAAGTAAATAAATAAATTTAGGAATACAGAGTTTTTAACTTAACCACTTCTACCTTTCTTTTTTTTTTTTTTAAAGATTTTTATTTACTTATTTGTTAATAAGAGACACCGAGAGAGCAGAAGCAGAGGGAGCAGCAGCAGAGGGAGAAGCAGGCTCCCCACTAAGCAGGGATCCCGATGCAGGGCTTGATCCCAGGACCCTGGGATCATGATCTGAGCTGAAGGCAGATGCTTAACCTACTGAGCCACCCAGGCACCCTTCTTCTACCATTCTATCTTCTTTCTCCCACACACCAAGAATCCTAACCCTGAAGACCTCTAAGAATGACAAAGTTAGAACACACACACCGGTCTCAGAAAAGCAATACAACATCAGCAGCAACAAGATTATTATGAACAGCTGGGGTGCCTGGGTGGCTCAGCGGGTTAAAGCCTCTGCCTTCGGCTCAGGTCATGATCCCAGGATCCTGGGATCGAGCCCCACATCGGGCTCTCTGCTCGGCGGGAGCCTGCTTCCCCCCGTCTCTCTGCCTGTCTCTCTGCCTGCTTGTGATCTCTGTCTGTCAAATAAATAAATAAAATCTTTAAAAAAAAAAAAAGATTATTATGAACAGCTGATTGTGTGTGTGGTTTCTTTTTGTTCTTAGAGCAGATTTACTCAACATACACAGATCACAGTGTTTTAAAGCCACTGGGAATAACAAACTCTGTTCAGTTCAGCCACCAGCTGGACACTCAGTGAGGTGAACACAGGGATGAAAGAAGTCAAAGCGCAACAGCAACAGCAGGCAGGTTGAGGAACTCTGGGTCCGGGTGAGGAGTGGCAGGAACACGGCCCTCTGATGGCACAATTAGTCCAGCCCAAGTGTAGCTGGGGATCTGAGTTAAAAAGAAGGATGTAATCAAGGGCAAACAAGTTTTATTTTGTTCAGCTAAGGAACAGAGAGATATACAGATGGAAATTGCTAAAGACTGAAGACATAGGCATCTTCTAGAAGACTATCCAATTCACCTAGTCCATTCACCCCAAAGACCCAGCGATGAAATCCAGGGAGCTTGTATATAGCTAGACTCAGATGGATGCCCTGTAGTACCTTAAGTTGTATACTAGATATAGGGAACGTCAGAGGTATTTGAAGGGACCGAGAGGAGTCACTTAGGGAGAGGGACCCTAGCAGGAGGGGACAGCAGGAAATAAACTGAGAGACACAGAGAATGGACGTGGGGTGGCAACACATTCTGGCATAGAACCAACGGGTCCAGGGGCAAAGGTGCAGAAGAGTATGGCTTGCCCCCAGATGGCAACCGCAAGTAGAATTTAGGATGCAGCCAAAGGGCAAAGAAGTGGGCAGCAAAGGCCACATCCACAGGGCTTCCAGTTTATACTGAGAATTCCAGATATGATCCAGAATGCTGCATGGAACCATCAGGAGAATGATTTCCTCAGACGTCTCTGGTAGGAAATTAAAGAACAGACTGAGATAGAGAACCAAAAGCTGGCAGTGCCCCAGGACAGCTGTTTGCAATTTTTCCAGAACTAACAGCCTGAAGGCAGACCCCAACCCCAAGTATCTTGGAGATGTGCAGCATGAGGGGGCGATGACATGGTAGGTTCCCAACCGTAACTGTCAGGAGAGCTGAGAGGACTCATGTCCAGAAATGCCGACCCTGAGAAGGGACTCTGCTCAGGGAGAAGGTGTGGGCGTGGTTGAACAAGTTTAAGGACCAGCGGCATGAAAATGTGCAGATGGGATGGATGGTTGACCTGTCTTTTTGCCAATCCCTTCTCAGGAAGACATCCACAAGGGCACTGCTTCTCTGACACAACTATCACTGACGATGAAAATTTTCTAAGAATGCGGCTAAGACGGGAGCTGAAGGGAAGTAGACCCTATATTCCCTAGGGTCCAAAACCATCACAGAAGGAGCAATGAGCCCATAGAGACACCAGTTCTTGCAAGTGCCATCCTGACTCTGCCCGGGCAGCAGCCTCTTTCTCCTCCCCTGGCTTGCTCGCTCGCTCGCTCTCTCTCCTCAGCAGTCTCTCATAAGTGAGCAGCTTGGAGCTTGTCTGCACTTCCGTCCTAGCCTCCTGACTTCCTCAGGGCAGGGAAAGAGGGGAGGCTTAGGAGCAAAGGAAAAAACGGACCCTGAAAGCAGGACATACACATGTGCACAAGGGACATGTCCTGAGCAGCATGGTTTGTAACACAGCCAACACTGCGGATAAAGCAAACTGCCTGCCAACAGAAGAATGCATGGGGCTACTTGCGCTGTATTCATACCCGAGAACACCCAGAGCCACACCAGCCCATCATGCCCACGCCTGGCCCACGTTAGTAAGCAAGCTGGAGTACAACACATGCAGCATGTCATATGTGAAGTTAGCAGAAAAGAACACAGACACTGTTGGAGAATCTTCACCACCAGCCCAGAAACACGCATGCACATGACCATCAGCAGAGAGGGGGGACCTGGGGCAGGAAAACGATGCTTGGAATGAGGGAGAAAACAAGACCTCAATTATATCCGTAGTAGGTTTTTCTTTGTAGAAGTCGGAGGTCAATATGGAAAAACATGATTTGATCAAGTTGTCATTACTTTCTAATATTTGAAATATTTGATATGGTAAAGATACTCTCACTGTGAGATTTTGACCTCACTGACATTTTAATCCAAGGAAACTTTTCTTTCTGTAATCAGTAAGAGGTAGAAACATGTCTGTATCTAATTCCATAAGCAATGCACAAACAGGACCTAAGAGCATGCTTTTCTTCTTTTTTACCTGAAATATCTGCTTCAGGGAGAAAAGGGCCCTTCTTAAATCTCGCCCACTGGAGTTGTACAGTTTCTCTGGAATAAAAAACATAACATAGAGAATTAATTAAACTGACTCAATGAACGGTAAAAACACAGGATGTGAACAACGAACAGACTTTCCACTGGGGAGGTGAGTAGACAGAAGCCATGGAAGATAGCGCCCTCACGTCCAACAGTGCAGAGAACAGCCTGGGCTGCTGCAGGTGGCCGGAAGAGGGGGCGAGAGAGTTGTGGAGGACAAGGCCCCGTGTGCACCCTCAGCCCCCACCCTCCCTCTCTCCAGACTTCCATTTCCAGATGCTTGTCGACCATTGCACTTAAAGGCCAACTATATCCAGAAAATTAACCCAGCCAAGATGGAATGCATCCCTCCACCTCCCTCCTTCCTTGCCTCACAGCCCCTGACCCACCATGCTTTCTGCAGCTGGGCTCAGCTTTGAGGCACCTCCTTTTCCCCAGGATCCAACTGTCACCTTAAGAGATCTAAGGACAGCGTAGTGGCTTTCAGGACTGGATTCCTTGGGGATGGCTCTGTAAATAGCCTTAGCTCTGGGTCTACCTGGGCTTTCACTCATGTTTAAGGATGGGTCTGGCCCTGAGCAAGGCAGATGGAGGAGTCCTGTATCGGTCTTCTCTGGCTCAAGACCCAGGCCAACTCTTACAACCCCCAGTGTTCTGTTAGTCACATTTAACATGTACCAGTTAGGCCAGGCCTAAGGAATAAGGAGGTGACCTTGACCTAGGACTTATCCTCCGGAGGTCACAATGTGGCATGGAGACAAATGAACTTGCCAAAATTACTAGTTAGCCAATGCAGTAGAGCTCCAAAGTGCTGAGGTCAGGAGGAAGTGAGAAACCAGTTATTCCAGTGTATGTAGAATGCCTGGGAGCATGGACTCTGCTCAGCTTCACACAACTCAAACTTGGCCCTGATCTAGGTGACTCAGGGGTCAGGTTAGGTTCCCAACAGCAGGTACCAGACTGACCCAATAAAAAAATCATCCAACATGTATTTCCTGAGCACCTGCCAGGAACTGCTCTAGGCAGCCGGTAGTCAAGAGTAGAGTTAATAAACTCAAGGACTAAGCAGTCAGAAAGCCTACATCTCAAAGCTGGGGCCACTCCCTACTTGCTACATGACCTTGAACAAAGTAGTTTATTTTTCTAAGACTCAGATCCCCTGTTTATAAAATAAGAACATGCAACAGCAGATTTAAAGGAAGACAGTTTTTGTGTTAAACACTGATACGGTACAGGATGATGTCAAATTATTTAAAATGTTAAAGAATAAAGCAGTCAAAAGCAGTATCATGCCGGAGGCCAGCCTCTCTGGGCTTCAATTTCAGCATATGGCAGGCAATGCGCAGAACCACACTGCCTGCTTATGTCACAGACTTGAGTGGAAGGACACATAGGTCTGTGAGAGTTGGCAGAAGTCTGGCCATGAGAAGAATATGCGTGCTTGCACAGTAACTTTGGAAGGGAACAGGCTCCCACCCTTGATTTAAAAGGCTGTAGGGTAGGTGGGGCTCAGATCTGCACGGCAGTAGCTGCCCCCAAAGGCCTCCCTACAGACATCTTCACTCTTCCCATCCACTCTCCACCCAAGGCCAGAAGGGTTGGGAGAAAAGGACCACCTGATGACATCACTGGTCCCATTTAAACCCTTCAATGGCTGCCCCTGCACTGAGAATGAAATCCAAAATCCTCTGCAGGACCTGTCAAGGCCTCGGTCATGCAGCCCCAGCCCCCTCATCACTATGTTGCAGACTCTCCGGTCTCATCCAGGCACTGGGCAGGTCAGGTTCCTCCAGACGCAAAACCTAGGAAAACCCCAGTAAGGGATAGAGGCTAGATTGTGTCAGTTTGGGGGTCTAGGAGATGGGTGGTGTCTGATTCCAAGAGCTTCTAAACAATATGCAGTCCATGATCACTTACTGACTATGAAGAGTTTTGATTAAGACAGAATGCATCACCTTCCTAAAAGCAAGATCTGAGAAAACTCCAGAGAAATCAGCCATCCCTAAAATAAACATCTTGTTTATCACAGACCCTAAGACATGAGGCCCAGATAACTTTCAAGCTGACCTCTAAAGTGTGTGCACAGCCTCAGCATACACAAGTAATAAATAAGTGGAGTGGACGGCATCACCCCTAGGTCTGGTCCCCAGGGTGATCACTCCACAGTTTCGGCAGCTAAACCTCTCTGACTTGTCAAATTCTGAGGACAGAAATTTTTATTGTTGCCAGAACCATTTCTAATAAATAAGAATAGATCAGATGCAAGCATGGGAATATATAAACTCCCCAAAAGAGGAGCAGATTTATCCTATCCAGTAAGAACATCTGAAGAGTGTCAAATCCAAGTACCTCTTTATAAGGTAATAAGACTTGCAGTAGACTTCTCTTGCGCATGTCCCACTAGATGACAAGCAGAAATAGGTCTTAAGTGAATTTACAACATCACAGAGTTAGTTACTGATGATGTGTCCTGGCTTCCAATTCATGTGAATGAAAATTATGGTTAATTATATTCAGATTGTTAAGGTTTTTATACTCAAAATCAGGTTTTTTAAAAAGTTTGAGAATGACAATATTTTGTTGAGGATTTTTTTACATGTATATTCATGAGGAATATTCATGATCTGTAGTTTTGTTTCCTTCTAACAGCTTTGATGTTGAAGCAATATTGACTCTCATGAGTTGGGAGTACTCCCTCCTCTTCTACTTTCAGAACAAGTCTATGTAGACTTGATATTACACATTCTTTAAGTGTTTCGCAGAATTCTCCAGTGGAGCCACCTGGGACAGTGGGAGGCAGGGAGGAGTTCTCTGTATTGGGAGGTTTTAAACTATGAATTCAGTTTCTTCAATTACTATAGGGCTATTCTGATTATTTCTTCTTGAATGAGCTTTGATAGTTTGCATCTTTTAAGGAATTTTTCCAAATCATCTAATTTGTTAAGTGCATGGGCATAAAGTTGTCATAATATTCCCTATTACCCTTTTATTGACTACAGCAATCTCCTCTCCTATCCCTATTATCGGTAATCAGTCTGTCTCTTTTCTCCACTTAGTCTGGCTAGAGGTATATCCATTTTATTGATCTTTTCAAAGAAGCAGCTTTTGATTTCATTGTTCTTCCTTTTTCTTTTCTGGCTTAATCATTTTCTTCTTTCTGCTTGCTTTTGGCCTAGTTTGCTCTTTTTTCCTACTTTCTTAAGGTGGAAATTCAGTAACAATTGATCTGAAACCTTTCTTCTTTTCTAAGTAGGTAAGGCTATCAATATCTCCCTAACTGCTGCTTTGGCTGCATTCTGCACAGTTTGCTATTTTGTGTTTTCACTTTCATTCAATTTGAAATGGAGTGAATGCTGAACATTTCTTTCCAGTCAAAAGAGAATAAGTCCTGTGGTGATTTTTTTGTTTGTTTGTTTGTTTGTTTTTTGGACCTATGGTTTATTTAGAAGTATACTGTTTAACTTCCAATTATTTGGGAATTTTTCACATATCTGTTACCAATTTCTAGTTTCATATCTTTATGATGAGAACATAATCTTTATAGGACATCAATTATTTTAAATTTATTAGTGTTGGGGGGAGGGGGGTTGGGGGAGATTATGGACATTGGGGAGGGTATGTGCTATGGTGAGTGCTGTGAAGAGTGTAAACCTGGCGATTCACAGACCTGTACCCCTGGGGATAAAAATATATGTTTATAAAAAATAAAATTAAAAAAAATATCAATGTGAAAAAAAAATTATTAGTGTTTATTTTATGGCCCAGAATATGGTTTATCATGGTGAACATCTCATATACACTTGAAAAGAACAGACTATTCTAGAAATATCCACTAGGCCAAACTGAGTGGTAGTGCTGTTCAGGTGTTCTATATTTTCATGAGCTTCTGTACATCACTGAGAAAGGAGTGTTGAGATTACCAACCCTGACAGTGGATTTTTCCATTTTTTTCTTGCATCTGTATGAGTATTTGCTTTAGGAACACTTTGCCTTTCTCTTGTTATGGGCACTCACATTTAGGATTGCTACGGCTTCTAAGCGAATTAACCTTTCATCATTATATAATGTCTTTCTTCATCTCTGGCAATATTTCTTGTTTAAAGTCTATATTTTTAATATTAATATGATCAGTTTTGGTTAGTATTTGCATAGTTTCTGATAGTTAGAGTTGCAACTTGTTTTTATCCAGTCTAACAACCTCTATTTTTTAATTGACATGCATTCACCATATTTTTAACCTCTACGACATCACCTTTGATGGGAAACATCCTTGTACAAATGCCAAAAATATCTTTGAGTGGTGCCCAAACACTCTCCCCCTCCTTTTTTTTTTTTGCCAAGTCTCTTTTAATTAGAACAAAATTTCTTTTTTTTTTTTTTTTTTTTTTAATTTTGCTGTGGGTTTTTTTTGGAGAACGTGGTGGGGAAGGAGGGGTAGAGAGAGGGGGAGAGAGTATACTAAGCAGACTCCATGACCAGGACAGAGACCAGTTTGGGGCTCAATCTCACATCCCTGAGATCATGACCTGAACCAAAACCAAGAGCCAGATGCTTAACTGACTGAGCCACCCAGGCACCCTTATAATTTCTATTTGAAAAGCACTATTTCAATCGCCCTTAATTTAAAAAACTGTTTATAGTCATTCATTTAAATAATTATTCCAAACAAATCTGAATAACAAAATAGTAATGTCCCCAAATAACTCTTTTATGCAAAACAATTATCACTACAAACTTCAGAGACAGATTCACATCTGTCGCTGTGGCTTTTTACTATCAAACGCAAAAGATCAGCTGTCCTATTTAAGGACATTACATATTTTGGCTTAAACGTCCTTTAAAAGGCAAAGTGTTTTAAAGGTGAGGGCTAGATCAGAAATCTTTCCAATCTGTCACCTGTTAAGTTGTAGTTTGCTTAATTTAAACTCTTTGTAAAACCAGCTAGCAGTGAAGCTTCATTTTTCTGGACCAAGATATCCTCTCCCACAGTACTATAAACCATTTTTTTCCATACACAATCAACATTTTTAAGAATGTCATACATTGGTCTCTGTAACATATGAAAGCAACATTGAAATCATCACCATTGTGGTTGAAATAAAAATGACCACGTTTTTATTCAAAGAGCTATTACTCTAAAGTACTGTCTTTTTTTTTTTTTTAAGGTTTGATTTATTTTCGAGAAAGTACACACTCAGGGGCAGGAGACAGGACAGAGCAAGGAGAGAGAGAAACTCAAACACACTCTTCGATGAGCACAGAGCCCAAGGACACAATCCCAGGAACACAATCCCAGGACACTAAGATCATGACCTGAGCTGAAAGCAAGAGTCAGATGCGCAGCAAACTGAGCCACACGGACGCCCCTACAGAACTGACTTTTTTGTAAGATCACTGATATTATCTTTTTTAACCAAAATCATGGTATGCAATGAAATCACAGTGCTTAACTAAAACTCAAAATTGCCATTTTTAAAACATAATGTTACCAATAGTCTCTAGACCCAATCTGACCTGTTCTGTTGGTTCTTCACATACATTTTAGGAGACACCACTGTTCACCTAGAGGACAAAAAGGATTAGGAACCAAGCACGTTTGTAAATGACATAGAGGCATACATTGGAGATATTCCAAGTTTGGTTCCAGACCTATAGAATAAAGTAAATATCACAATAATGCAAGTCAAATGCACTTTTTGGTTTCCCAGTGCATACGAAAGTTCTGTTGACGCTACTGTAATCTAGTGCATGCACAATAACATTAAGTCTTTTAAAAAGTGCACTTATCTTAATTTAAAAATTCTTTATTGAAAAAAAAAATGCCAACCACCCGAGCTTTCAACAAGAAGTAATCTCTGATCACAAGTCACCATAACAAATAATGAAGTTTGAAATATTGTGAGAATTACCAGAATATGACAGGGACACCAAGTGAGCAAATGCTGTTGGGAAAAATGGCACCAACACACTTACTTGATGCAGGGTTGTCATAAAACTTCACTTTGTAAAAAATGTAATATCTGAAAGTGCAATCAAGTGCAAAACATGAGCTCAGCTGGTGTAATCTGTCGTTGTGGGAGGCATGGTTCCTGCTGGCAGAGGAGAAGAGCGGACATTTCATCACATCAGCTGTCATGCCCACACCAGTGACTACTGATAGCCTTTGGTGTCCTTCATGAGCAGCCTCCACAGGCCAAAGGAGAAGCACTGCTTCCCACAGCCCAAGCCCCGGCTTCCTTGATACAGAGCTAACCATGCCTTGGGAGGTGTAGTCTGGAGCTTTCACTGCTGGGGACACTAGGACTCAAGAAACGGAGTGTTCTATCTGTAGCACATCCAGGCCTCATCATACAGAAAGTCAGACTCACTATGGCTATGCAGGCCTCCCCTTCAGTGTAGACGAGACTATCAAGGGCTTCCCCTAGAACAGGGCTGGCTTGGCAGCTTCCTGAGGGATGCTGGCCATGGCTCTTGGATGCATTCCCTGTTCAACATTGATCACTCCTCCTTTAGAAGCAGCCTATCTATGCAGAGCTCGGGTGTGATTCTCAGCCCCGGGTTACAGTACATGGAAGGCTTCCTCAGGAAAGGATGACTGAGCCCCACAGGGCTCCCTTGTTCTGCTGCAGTATCTGCAGCCTCTGCTTTCTGTGTGGGTCTACATGTGTGCAGATCCAGGTGCACACTGGGCTTTAGCCTATAGGTGATGCGACAGAGCATGGGGTCCTCTGATTCTCCAAATACACCAAATACATTGTGCAGTCTCTTCTCATGCATCCTGAGTCCCAAGAGAGGGAATTCCATATGCCCCTATTGCCTGAAAATCAGGCAATGCAGAAGAAAGAAGCCATCAAATGCAGAGCAGGGAGAGAGGCCCAGAGCCCACCGTATGCTAGTAGGAGGGCAGCTCCAGAGTCTTCTCCTATATGCAAAAGAATTCAGAGCGACTCTCCCTTTTCCTTTTTGTCCACCTACACTGTAAACACGTGCCAAGGAACACACAGCCTCTACTCGAGAGACGGTACAGAAGACGAAGGCTCCCACTGTGCCAGACTCTGTGTAAGAGTCCTGAGTCAGCACCGTGGAGTAAGGTGGCTACATGACTAAGCAGGGAAATGTGCATCCCTTCCTGGCAAAACAAAACAAAACAAAACAAAAAAACCCAAAAAAAACAAACCAAAACAAAACAAAACAAAAAAACCCACAGCATCTCAACTCAAAGCTGAATCCTATAGGTAAAGGGCTGGGCTGGGCTTCGGCTCGGATCCAGGAGATTTGCCATTCTCCCCAAGCCTGGAGATGGCCAGGTGGGAGGTGGGCAAAGAGGAACGCGCCTCCCTCCAGCACCGCCCCAAGGGTGGGACAGTAGCTGTTGAGAGCTCAGAGGGCAGAAGTTCCCAGGGAAGATGCAGCCACTGGGGGAGCTATGGTGGCCAATTAATTCCTATTGAGGTCAAGCACAGCCCGTGGTTGGCCAATAAATGAAAGTATTTATATGTTTTCCCACCTCCTCCCAAACTGAATCTACCCAGGGCACAGATGTATAGCACTAGTCTTTGAGGAAAAGGCCATCAGAGCCTACATTTGGTGGGGAAAGGAGGAAGGACCAGAACATCATTTGTTAAAGTCTTTATAACTGCCCCCATCTTTTCTCTCCATGGTTCTTGCCTTTTAAAATGAAATAAGTTCTTTTAAGAAATACGATTAAGGTATTACACTTTAAACCAGTTTATAATGATGAACAGAGGGCAAATTAATTTAAGGCCATTAGGGACCATTCCTGTTCCTTCATTGGAAAGGAAACTCGCATGGCCCGCCCACATGAGCACTAAAAGGACAGCCACAGAGGTCCTGTGTTTCCTGCTAAGGATGCAGGGAAGAAAACCTAGTGTGGGGAAAGCAGACCTGAACTTCAGAAGGAATCGGTGAGAACATGAGAACCAATGTACATTTAGTGAAAGAGTGTGGCGGGGAGGAACGCAGGGCATCTGTGAGTGTGCCAAGGAAGTGGGGGAGTGAAAGGTACATCGAGAACATCATGCTTCAGACCCATAAAATTCACCGACTTTAATGCTAATAATTTCAGCACACCCTTCTCTCACCCAGGGCCAAACCCATTAGCCAAGCTCTCTGTGCAAACACTCGGACCAGGACCTGGGAGACCCATCTCTGCGCAGATGCAGCAAGAACTTTCCTCGAGCTGCCACAAAAGACACCACACTGAGGAGATTTAGTCACAGACAAAATGTGTGCACCTGCATCTAAAACTCATTTGGCACCAGCTACAGAGAATGTGACCACCATGATTTTTTGGATGGAGCAGAGGGACAGGCCCTCTCCTCTGCCAGGCATTAGCTTCGAGACGTTTCCTCCTCAGACTCACCCGTCAGAGAGAGCTGGTGAAGAACAATTCTGCAATGGGACAGAAATCGCTGGCCAGGCTTAGGTTATGCTCCGCTCCCCAGCCAGGAAGGCGGCGGCCCCCAGTTCCTGTCAGCACCGAGTCAAAGGAATTCCACTCTGGCCATTCTTCCCATGAATTCAAGTAAGCCGCCGACACACTGATGACCCGAAAGTACACCCCACTTCAACCTGCAACTGCTGTCTCATTATGACATGTTGATATTTCAAAGAAAACCACCGAAGTGGCACTGGAGAAAATTCTTCAGTGAAAGCATGGCTTGGTCCGATTTTAGAAATCCTGCCTTCCCAGCAGTGTTTAAGTGCTTTGGAGTCACAATTTCGAAGTTATATACAGGTCATCACAAATGTTAACATCAGAGGGTACAGGGACTAAGTGTGCGCCCCCAGGAACATTCCATGGACCACGGGGGAGAAGCCTGATCTAACCCCTCCTCTTCAGTTTGCAGGTAAAGAAACTAAAACCAGAGAGTTACTGAGTTCGTGGCCCCAGCTCTGGAATTGTGGGTCCAAAGAAGTGGGGTAGAGGGATCAAAATCAGCTCGCAGAAATGGAAACTGGCTGTTATGTTCTGTTTGTAATATCCAAAGAAAATGGGCCACAGAAACTCGCCCACATCCTAAGCACGACATCCATGTCACCATGTTAATTCAGAGACAAATCACACACATACAAAAGCAAAGGCTCGTGTTCTGGAGGTCGGCTCTGAGAAGTACCTCCGGGATGGTGGGGAGTAGGGATTCATGAGGGCTCCCCCTGCCCCCCATTCATCAGGAGTGGTCCATTCAGCCTGAGGATGAAGAGACTACATGCAAATGATGGAGAGGCCAGGAGTCCTGTGAGATCACCTTATTTAAACCCAAAGTCCCTTGGAGTACAATCGGTTTAAATATTTATGTCACATAATCCTTATACAAATCCCTGATTCTCTCCGAAGCAGATGTGGAGGAAGACCCGCTCAGACATCTGGAGTTGAGGGATGGGGGACAGACATGCCCCCAAATCATGCCCAAGCTACGTGAGAAGGGGATGGAAACACGGAGGAAATGCCAAGGAAGGACAGGTGACACCTGGGCACTTGGAGCTGGGGAGCAGAGATCCAGAAGACGTTAACACAGAACAAACTTCGAGGGTAAGTAAAAATCAGCCACAGAGAGCAGCGCGGTGCAGAGGGGAACCCGAGGATGAGAGAAGAGCAGGGGTGCCGCCTGGGTGCTGCCCCCAGAAGCAGCAGGTTCACTTTGGCATGGCTAGCACTTGGGCAAGAAGGTTGTAGCAGTGACAGCATGAGCCTGGGGGCACCGCGGAGTCCTCCCGTTCACGGTCTCACAAGGCCACACTGTGAAGTTTCAACTCCGTGTCTCTCTCGGGCAGTGACAGAGGGTGTGGGAGGGATTTTAAGCAGGAAGGAATCTAATGACGCAGGGTTCTAGGAGACTCGGCCAGCAAGGCCAGCCAGGGCAGAGGAACTGGAACAGGACTGGGTAGAAGCAGAAAACCAAGTAAGTTCGCGACAGGAACAGCGGGGATGGTGAGGAGGGGTGGACTGGGGAGTGACTGAGGGATAGAGCTGAACGTGGGGTGAAACGGGCGAAGGAACCCCAGATCTCCAGCTTTCTGGGCTTGTGGGGAAACCACTCCCTGGGACATGGGACACAATGGGCAATCACCACCGGCGAGCAGTGCCTCTGCCCTGGTGTGGGCCCCCAACACAGCTGAAGACTGTCCTCAGATCTCTGGTCAGAAGAGGCCACATGCTCCATCCTGGAACACGGTTTTCCTGCTTCGTCCACCTCGCCCCTGCCTGTGTGCCCATCGCCCCCTCCTGAAGACAGTGTCCTTCTCCTCCCAAACCCTCTGTGAACTCCTAGCATTCACCTCTATTCTAACACCTGTCACACAGGGCCCCCTTCAAGTGACAAAGGGCCTCCTGGCTGCTGTTGGCTAAGGAGGCAGCACCAGACTTCAAATTGGGCAACCACGTGCTTGGTGGCTTGTTGGCCGTGGCCGTCCACCCAAGCCCCGCCCAGGTCCACACACTTCCTGGCTTGTCACCTTGGGAGTCATGGCGCCACCCTCCTCATGGGCACTGAGGCAGGCAGCCCAGGCAGAGCCAGGCATCTCTGACTTCACTTGGAGGCAACTGTTTCTCCCTCTGAGTTTCAGGGAGCTGGACGGCTCTGGGGCCCAGGGAAGCACACTTCTGTCTATTCCCATCTTCGCTTTCACAGAAGCGTCCCCTGTCAGAGACAGACAGGCCGGATATGGTACGGCAGGCCATGTCATGGACAGGAATTCTGGGGAGAATTTCTCCTCAGGATCAAAGACGGGTAGAGACAGATGGGTCCACAGAGACATTCAATCCCCCACACCTCCCCTTGGAGAAGCTGGGGACCTCGTCCAAACCACAGAACCCCTGCTCCTGTGCCCAGGGCCAGCGGCACTTTGACAGTGTCCCTCTAAAAAGGCTGTTGGCCTGGGGAGACCAGATGAGCATCGGAAAAGCAGCAAAAACACGGTGAGCCAGGCAGTGGTGTGAAAAACATGGAATGGGGACCTGTTACTTCAAAACTCCTGGGTCTGTCTACACCTCTGCCTCTCAGTGTTCTGTCAATGGCTTGGCTCCCTGCTCTCCTGCCCTCTCCCTGTCCTCTCTTGTTCCAGTTCCTTCTCTCTTTGCTCTCTTCTCCCCTCCTTAGGAAATTGGAGAACTTCCAGATATTTTATTTATAGGCTTTTATCATCCCCTTTCTTTTAGAATTCAGCTAAAACATTTAGATGTATGTTTTTTTCAAAATCACTTCTTTTCCTCTTTCTACTTCTCTTCTAATAACAACCCGGAATCCACAGCACTTAGTTGGTTTTGCTTGAGCTGAGGGGGTTTCTCCCCAGAGCTGGCTACAGCCTTACTGGCCTGCAGCGAACCCTGCTCACCCCCCTCCTGGGGTGGGAGGCAGAAGAAGAAGGCAGTTTGCCTCAACAAAGAAACCCAATTCTGCTCTTCTGGAAGCATCCAGAGTCCCAGGTGGAGAGACCACCTCTCTCCATCTGGGATCAAGCCCAACTCTACTTTCCCCTCCAGGGAAAAAACTTAGCAAAGAACCATCCTGATCCAAGGGCCAGAAACCACGTATGCACCCCACCAGCCCCTGAGCGCACACGTGAAAATACTCAGCCACCTTACCCAGGCCTGACTGTAGCCAGGACAGTCCTGGCCTTGGCCTCTGCAAAGTAGCCCCTCTTTCCCATCCTCTGCTCACCAAACCCGCCATGCTTGGCCCCTGACCTCCTGTCCTGCCCACCCTTGGGGCACAGTGTCCACATCACCTGCCATCTCCTGCCCTCCCAGTTGGCAGGGTCCCAACCCTGCATTGCACCCTGCTGTGGTTTGCCCTTAGCCTTCTGTGCTGTTCCACTGTAGCCTTGGATAACACCACCATCTAGACTCCTAAACTGATGTTTGCATTTCAGAAGATTCTTCTCTGTGCCTTTGTTCTCTTATGAGCAACACACTTTGAGAGGTACACATCCCCACATTTTGAAGAACACAATAACATTGGTAAAGCATCAGGCACATTTTAGTGCTCAGTAAAAACCACTTTTCCTTCTCTCTCCAACCAGAAAGGCTTCAACGGCGTTTCTAAAAAATACCCAAGACTCCCTGTAGTGAATAGACGAGGCTTTCATGGGGCTGACCAGGCCCCTCCTGTCATCCGTCAGGTCCTTCTGTGTGCTGAGAAGGTGGCCTGAGCTCAGACAGCCATGGCTGGGCCCTGGGGATGCCCCTCGATCCATGACCACCGCCCCAAAGAAACAGCCTCTTCCTTCCTGGGGTCAATGGCTCTTGACAGGGAAAACACTCACCATCCCTGCCCTAAACATTTTGAGGAAAAGAAGTGAATGTCTAATCCCCAGAGAAAAGATAAGGATCATTAGCTGGGGTCAAAAGGGAACAATCTGGCATCAATCATGTCACAGAGCAGAGTGGCAAAACCCCACAGTTCACCTGACCCACCCCCTGGGGCCGGGCTCTTCCTTTACGCCTTCTTCAAGATGGAAACAGCCATTAATCTATGGCAAGCGTGCTAATACAAACAAAACTGCACCAAAGTTTGGGGTTTTTTTTTTTTGTTGTTTTTTTTGTTTTTTTTGTTTTTTGTCTTTTTTACAACAACCCTTCTGTTAAGAGTTTATTCTCTAACCAAGGAGTGAGGACTGGGAGGACCACAGCGTTTTTACCGTTAAGTGCCACAAACCTTTAATATCGGTTTTGTCCTATAACAAATTCACATCTGAACTGAAGGGCTCTACACATCAAAAGGACAAGCCACATCCCAACCCTTCCTAACCTCCTGACACTTTCCCTCTGTGCTTATTTCCAGGCTGTGCCAAGGAGGCTAAGCCAAGGGCCCATAAATGACCCAAGCGTCCAATCTCATCCCCTCTGTGGGAACAGCTAGGAGAGTGAGATAGAGTGGAGACCTATTTAGAAAGCGTCATGCCTACAGCTTCAAGTTTTGGGCAGACTTCCATTGCAGAGGGCCAGAAAAACCTAGTGACTGAAGCCTCAGGGGAATCCGTCTTTCTGACCCTAATATTTCATCAGTGGTTCCTAAAGAAACTGACTATTTGCCTAGCTGTAACTTCCCCTTGGGAACACGGAGCCCCAGAGGGACATCACACAGGGAACAGGGGCTGTGGCCTCTGAGCTGTTCTCAGCCTCAAAGATGTACAAAAGAAGGGCACCTGGGTGGCTCAGTGGGTTAAAGCCTCTGCCTTCAGCTCAGGTCATGGTCCTAGTGTCCTGGGATCGAGCCCCACATCAGGCTCTGTGCTCTGCAGGGAGCCTGCTTCCACTTCTCTCTATCTGTCTGCTTCTCTGCCTACTTGTGATCTCTGTCTGTCAAATAAATAAATAAAATCTTAAAAAAAAAAAAAAAGATGTACAAAAGATGGTGCTCCAAGGAGGAACTGAGAGTTTAATAGAATGGATCTATCGACAGGTTCAGTCTAATGTGCAAAGTGATGAAACACAAGGGCTTGCTGGGGGTGCGAGGGGTCCAGTAAACTTGGGGGTTCAGAGAGGTTTCTAGAAGCCTAAGATGTCAGGCAAATTCTGGGGTAAGAGTTATCCAGGTGAATAAAGGCAGGCATAGGTTTCTACGATGAGAGCACAGATGTGACAAACCCCAAGAAGTGAGAGAACTGCGATCTCTAGGAAACCTTTGGAGTCTTATGACACCATGGACAGGACCCACGGATGGGCAGGATCATTTCTCTGGATCAGACACAGGCGGACCCCTGGAAGAGTCATCAGTCACACGGAAGGTTGACGGAGTAGCTTTTTATGATATTCTCCCAACCAACACCACGTCACCCATTATGCACCAGGCTTTGTGCTAAGTTTTACATTCAGTGGATGTGGATGGGGTCTTACCACGGTGGTGCCATCTGTGGGAAAACGAAAGCACTCCAACAGTGCTTTCCCCACCTGTCCACTGAGCCCCACTTCTCACATCTGGCTGACTCTGCCTTCCTTTCCCTCTAGGGTCTCTGCCTCCAGCGGATCCACCCTGGGTTCCACCTGCTCCACCTGAGTCGGTGCAAAGAGAGTAAGTACCAGGGCAGCCTGGGGATTGGCCAGGACTGGTGGGGAGCAGGGGCCGGGTGCAGCTAGAGTAGACCACCCACGGGCTGTGATCAGACCATGATCGCTCCCGAGGTCGGCCTCTCACTGCCCTGGTACCCTCACCATCATGCCACACTGGAGGCTGAGACAAAGGAGCCTTTAAAAGAAAGAGTCAGGGGGCGCCTGGGTGGCTCATCAGGTTAAAGCCTCTGCCTTCGGCTCAGGTCATGATCCCAGGGTTCTGGGATCGAGCCCCACATCAGGCTCTCTGCTCCGTGGGGAGCCTGCTTCCTCCTCTCTCTCTGCCTGCCTCTCTGCCTACTTGTGATCGCTGTCTGTTGAATAAATAAATAAAATCTTTAAAAGAAAAGAAAGAGTCAGAACCACAGGCCACCGACAAAGGAGGCCAAGCAAAAGGGCACGTTATTCTAACCCCACGGAGCAGTCCTCACATCACCGTGAAGTAGGCAGACCTACCCCTGGTTGGGTTACCTCAGACAGGGAAAGTGAGCACACTTCTGAATGGTACAGGACAAAAGGTGGGGCATGCTGGTGGTGAAGGGGACCCCAGAGGGCCTTCGCAAGAGATGAAGTTCTCTTTGACTCGAGGTCATCTACCACCCTCCCATCCCGTAATGCCCAAGCACCACACATACTCCCCTCAGGCACAGAGGGCAGCCTGCGTGCCCTCCGAAGGGCAGACCTATTTCTGGGAGTAGGAACTCAAGTGATACCAGAGCACAGGGCTGGCTTAGCCGCACCGTCTGCATGAACCATTATCTTGGTGGCAACCGCCAAGGGCGGGCGGCACTGAGTGACAGAACCGAGAATGGGAAGCTGGCAAGGGTGGCTCGTTATGGGGGCCCCCAGTGGGTTCTCCCCTGGGCTCGGCCCTAACTCCACACAGACCAGAGCCACAGGCATGGAAAATGTCCTCAGTAATCTTTGTGGTCGGACAGCAGGGCCCCAGCCGTCACCACACCCCCTGAGGAGCTGGAGCTCTTTCCTCAGGAAAGAGACATGAATACCCGTCATTATACCACACTTAGAGGCTCCCTCAAACACTGACTGCAGATAAAGGTGCCATTAGAACAAAACCAAGCACCCAAACTGTTGCTTTGCCTTGCAAGGAAGCAGAGACTTGTTTCATTTTCTCCCAGCCTGGAAATTATGAGGTGGCCTGTTTCATATATTCTCTTTGAGATCTAAGACTGCGAGATCTTAGCCATATTTTACCGGTTAATGCCTGTAGATACAGCACATCTAAATTTAAGCAAAGTCAGCCTGAAGTCGGGGAAGCATTTTTAGCATCTCCATGAATTAAGAATTTAAAGAGCCCCCCCGGAGGCCCCATCCAGTGGCATAGGTGGCATATGGCACAGGAGGGACAGAAAAACTTTTTACAGTCGCATCCCATCTTTGGTTGCAAAGCAGATCATCAGAATTTCACACTACACGTTTTCTGGGACATAGATTGAAAGAACTGGAAAACTGAACAGAAAAAGGTCTTGAGGAATCAGCAACAAAAAGGTCTTGAGGAATCAGCAGCCATGAGAGGCAGGGCGGCCCAGGTGAGAGGAGACGCCCCGGTGGAGATGGTCATGGGACAGGGTCTCCTCTACAACAGGCCGGAAACGGAGGCACATTAGCTTCCATCAACTCTTGCTGGAATGCACATAGAAACCTCCAAGGGAGGTGGGTCAACGGTCAGGGTTCCGTAGATCAGAGGTCGGCCCAACTTTCTGCACATGTACCCACTCCCAGGTCCCAGAATCACACTGGGAGAACCACTGATCTTGTGGCTTTGAGTTACCACCCGAGGACCGAGAAGGAGAGGCCACCCACCAAGGGAGACTACTTAGAATTTGAAGGAGTCCACAGAAAGCGTAACGACTACAGGTGCTTCTAATCCTGATATTTAAACCGGAGCCTCGGAGCTCATTAAGCAGCTTGGGAGAGGTTAAAATACTTCACCCACCACACAGCATGTGGTCGTCAAGACAGGCCACTGGCTAGACAGACTAGGCTGGCACCTCTATCCCTGACCCAGTCCTTCACCAGAAGAATGAGAGTAATATAAAAACCCACCCAGCGCCTGTGAAAATACTTGGTAATGAACTTTACTAGCATTATGACCTTTCCACGTGGGAACAGAACAAAAGGAGCCAGGGGAGGTAGATGCCTCTGATACATACATGATTTTGACATGCAAGAAGTAGATGAACTCATCTGCAGCAGAACACCAGAAACTGACAAGCTAGAAAGGGTAAAGAGCGTGTCTGAATGAACTGGCACCACTTGTCCTTCGCTTCCTCAGCTCAGAGACCCTGACCGGCTTGCTGAGTGGATCCCCGAGCTGAGCCCGATTCCACTGGGAGCTCTGTTCACGTCTGGCAGCACTGACCCAGACTGCTCCTGGCTCCCCGTGAGCCACGCCACCCAGCTGCCTGGTTCTGGGCTTGGGACATGCTAACAACTGTGGGTCACCTTCAGGGACCCAGCCTTCCAAATGGAAGTCACTACCTGGCAAAACCCCCAAATTCTTCTAATCCTTCTCTCCCGAAGCACAGTCAGGGGAGTCTGGGGGATGCATTAGCAGACAGGCTCTGCCTCTCTTCCCAGCGTTCTGAGTTCATGCCTCTGTTCCTGGGGCACGAGTGCATCTGGCTGGCTCAGGGAACAGGCCATCTTGGCCCTTGGCTATCATTCTTACTGTAGACGAGTCATGCATTTTGAACCTGGAGGTATTCTACAATGTTGTCTCTTAATCTGTCTCTGACCGTGGAATATTCAGTTGTGTTCAAATCAACATTTACTATACCTCGTGAGGTAGGAAGAAAGATTAAAAAGGTTTGCTCCCAATTTGCTTATAAACTAGTGTAAAAGCAATTCCACCAAGCACTGAACACGATAAACTGAAAGTCTTTAGGTGACTGCTTCAGAGACCATAGCAGAGGGAATAGGAGGCTGTTCTGCACTAGCCCAGAGCCCTGTGGCCAGCCTTCCTGCTTCTCCCTCTTTCGCCCTCAGTCTCATCAGGCAAGGGCCTCCACCCAGCCCTTTCTTATGACTGCCTTTCCACACCCCCGGCCAAAGAAGCAATCTTCCCTCACCTGGGTCATGTAGTGGCTTCCTATCTGGTCATCCTGCTTTCCCCCTCGTCCGCATTTGATTCGTGGCCTCATATCTTCAGACCTTTGAGAAAACATCCCCTTCTGGGTAAGATCTTCCCCGGCTACCTTATTTTAAATTGCCAACATGCACCCACATACACACAATTCAGAACCACTCCCCTATTGTTCTTCTCAACACATGCCGCCCTCTAATATTTTATTTACTTGCCTCACTATCTGTCTCCCCTATTGCAATGCAAGCACTGCTGGACCAGAGATTTCTGCCTGCTTTATGCATTGCTAGAGCCCCCGGACCGTAAACAGTGACTGACACATAATAGGTACAGAATACATTTTTGTGGAGTAAACGAAAGAATCAGTACCTTCCCTCCCCTCCCTCTTCCTCTGATCTTATGAATAGGGTATTTGAAGTCTGTTACCACCCCCTTCTTTTTTACAATCTCTGAGAGCTAGGAATAGCTTTCAGGATCTTTAAGTGTGAGACACACCCACCTGCTGCCTAATTCCTTAAAACTCCAACCCAGATCCTGATGCAAAATAGTGGCACGCTGCCTTCACATCATTGTTTGGAATTAAGGAAACATGAATTAATTTGTTCTCACTCTCAGCAAGATCAATGGCAGGAGGTGCGTGTTCAGAAAGCCTGCCTCTGGTTTGGTAGCATAGAGAATTCTCCTTTCCCGGGGAGGAAGGGAAAGAATTGTCTTTTAAGATGCCGGCTGTCAGATAAAAATTCTTTTGTCTTTGGCGGTTTCAATTGCATTTAACCTATGCCCAACATTACTTTCCATAGTTAATTAACTCAGAAAGAATAAAAGCCACATCTTCATAATTTGCATTTTAGGTTTATTTTGAGGTGAGGCACTAATTCAAAATATCAAGACAAAGATATTTGTTTGGTATCTGTCCATGGTACCCGTAGGACACAGGTGCTCCCCATTTTCAGAACCACATACAAAAAGCTCTCTGTGGCAACCAACTTGCATGAAAGGAGGATAAAAGAAGTGGGGGAGAAAGGGAGGGTGGTGAACACTGCCTCCCCCAAAGCAGAGCTTTCTACCTTTTTCCCAGCCGCCTTTACAACAACATAAGGAAATTTCACAATCTCAATAGAAGGACCACATGTTAATACTCCCTTTCTTTTCATTGTCTTCTCTGAAATTCTGTGGTCCTAGAGAGTTTTGGCTCGCTTGAAGAGCTTGGTCCAAAAGGCGGCCTTTCAAGAGTAGATTATAGCTGACTGCAGAAATTCCTGAAGCAATTTACTAAGAAAAGAGAAGTGGACAGCAAACACAGAATGCAGTAATGATTTTCCACCACTCCCCTCCTTCCTTCCGGCCTGTTGCTTTTCTCCTTCGGGGGAGGGGGACAAAAAGCTAAGGGAAATTCAGGTTTATTTCCAACACCAGCTACAGAATGCTTTAAAAGCCTTACCAAAAAGAGTTACACTCTTCAAAAGCAAAAGATACTCCCAATGCTTCCAGCCCAACACAACACAAGAAAACTAGGCTTGAGATTCCACAGAAGTCTTGAATGTTCTTTCAGTGCCACAAGAAGGAAGGAGTCAAGACAGGAGAGGGAAACTATTGGAATCCCAGCTTTGGATTTTGGGAAAACTTTGGAATCCCAAAGCAGAGCAGGTAATGGAGGTAATTCACGACATCACGATGATCCTTAATTGAGATCACTAATATCTGCTTATACTTAAGATAGGCAAATTATTCACTAATATTGAAGTTGGCCTGTTCTGTGGAACAAGGTTGCTACAAAGATATAAATCAAGAACCAAATGCATTTCACTGCCACAATTTATATATAACATCTCATCACAACAGTGAGCAATATAATTCAAGCCACTCTCCAGTTTTCTAGAGTCTAGCAGAAACTTCTAACTTCCAGAATAAAGTTTAAAAGCCATTCAAGCAGAAAAAAGCCTTTGAAAAACTTAAATGGTTGTCAATAGTCATAACATCCTTGGAGCCACAGGCAAGAGCCTCATGCTTCATGGTCCTAGGACAAAAGAACCATAATTAAGTTGCATTTCCTCTTCTGGGTGGACATTTCAGCGACCCTGGTTTCCACCACAGAAACCTTTGATGGACACTGGACATCTCCATGCATGTGTGCAAATATTTCTCTACGGATTTAAATCAAATTTTGTCCACAGTCTTAACGGTCTGGTGATGTGGTGTTAGAACACGCACAGCAAATCGAAGGCAGTACACAAAGCACCGCATGGGTTAGGAAGGCTCAGGAGGTCTAGAGCAGCCACGAGGAACAGAAGGCCCCGGCCAATGGACCCACAGTGTCTGAGACTCAGAAAAGCCATCTCCCACTGGGACATCAAAGTGCCCCTGCATGGAAGCAGGCCAGTTTGAAAAATGTCCATTTGCCCAAACCCGATCCACAGAACTTATTTCTCCTCAACATTTAGGAAGTTTTAGCTATCTGGTGGAGCATGATGGTTGTAATAGCTGCTTCTGCCTAGATCTGGTGATCAGTTCTTAGGAAAGGCTCAGTTGTTTCTGAGCCAGCTCCCTGCAGCTGCGCGGCTGGGAAGAGTCATGGGAGGTGGGGGGTAGACATCAGCACAGTCTCACTGGGCAATCTACTGGAAAGACAGGTCAAAGGAGGAAGGTTGGAGGTGGGAGAAGTACATGGAGGCAATTCATGGCATCATGAATTGAGATCATTACCAAAATCTGCTTATGGATAAGAAATGCAAATTATTCACTAATATTGAAGTCCTTTTGTAGGACAAATGTTTTTGCTCCCATACTGCCTAGCACATTCCTGGTATGTTCATGTACACACCCACCCACCCACCCACCCACCCACACACACACACAGTGGTAGTCTACATATATTCTGACCATTGTCACGTCATTTGACCCCTTAGATTTAAGTTATCTCTTCTGTAAAGGGAGGACTTGAACAGTCTCTTTGATCATTTGTTGCCCTAAGATTCAACGGAAAAGGATTAATATTCAATAGCTATCTAATCTCCTCTAATGTCTGTTTCATCAGATTATTCCCACTTTATCAACTCCATTTTCTGGCCTCCTGAGGAAGGGTCTCTGCTTGACCAGACTCTAGCCAAGTCCCTCTGAGCCCTCTTTTCCACCAGACCTCCACCTTGTTGTGTAAAGACTTGAATAGGGACACCTGGCTGGTTCAATCTGTAAAGCATGTGAACCTTAATCGCAGAGTCATGAGTTCAAGCCCCACATTGGGCTTGGAGCCTACTTTAAAAAAAAAAAAAAAAAAAAAAAAAAAAAAGACTTGAACAAACACTAACAGTTCCTAACATTTCAAGGTCACATTCCTAGGATGACTCGAGCCCCACCCCCAACAAAGGGCATGCCTGAGAAATCTTATGAGTGCCAAAAGAATTCAGTTTGTTGCAGCCAACACCTGAAGACGCATCCCCTGTCTCCCAGCCTCTGCAGGTAGGTAGGAGCCTAACTTTACTAAGTGCCAGTTCACACGGGTTTCACATGGACCAACGTCTCCTTCCCACTTTTTATAATGTTCCACTTCCCTGACTCTGAGCGCCCACTTGCCCCTCCCTGTTCACTCCCTCTTTCTTCCAACTGCCCAGCCACCTCGGCACAAATCGAAGCTGAGTTCAGTTCATGCTAGACCCTTTTCCCTCCTGCAGTAGATTACTGATTAAAATCTGCCCTTACTACTTTACTACTTTACTACTTTACCTACTTTACCTTACTACTTTACCTAGTACCCAGCTTTGTTTATCTGGAGCATTCCATCCAGCCACAGGGACCTATCCTTAATGGCGGCCACTCCCCCCATCCAGCTTCTTCACCCTCCTCCCACCCAAGAAGTCAGATCTGACTACCCTCGTGCACAGCCCGTGTCCCCCTCCTGCCTGTTCTCCTTCTGGGGTGCCCCATTCTCCTCTCACCAGGCTCTACAGACCTCCAGAGACTTGCTAGGAAATCCCTCCTCGCCAGACAACTGCTGTCAACACTGGCTCTTTCTACCATGGAGTCTCACAGCACATTCCACTGTAGCGCCCAGCCCCCCCATTTAACTGGACTCTGCGGGGTTGCATGTGGTCCTTGCTTCCCCAACTAATGCTAATAAGTACTTCTCAGACAAAAGCCTCGGCCTGTGTGTTTTCCAGGTTCTGGCAGCTCCAAGGAGCTCCAAGTTCTCCAAGGAACATTCCTTGGTCAGGAAAGTGTTCCCTGAGTCCTGTGGTGTACCTGACTTCTCCATCCCCACCTCCCCACACTGTACTGGCTATCCAGTTGGGATCTTCACACTTAGTAACAATTGATTATGGAAGGAAGAAAGGTCAAGAGAGTTTTTCTTTGATGTATAATTCAATTTGCTTTCAGATGCCTAATTTTTTCCATGACTTGCTTTGAAGTGGCTAAAAGAGGTGAAATGATTGCCTTTGATCGCAGGGACTCAGCGACTCAACTGGCTTAAAAATGGACTTACACATAAAAGTGCCAAGTATTCTACAGACCTTTCCCAGCTACAGGGAGCCAAAAGTCAGGGAAGTCGCTTTGAGCAACATCTTGGAGAGGGAAAAACCTGGATCTTTTCCTCTTCAGTCTCAGGGGGCTTGGAGAAAAGGGCACTCGAGGAACAAAACCCTATTGTGTCACCTTAAAGAAACTGCTGTCTCTGCGGTATCTCTAGGCAGGGGGCCCAGAACCCCAGTCCACATCCCATTCCCACACACCCGCGTCTCAGGGCTGCGGGCAAGGGACTCTGCTCTGGGACAGCGCGCCCCGACCTCCCAGCTCTCTCCTCCACATGCTGTGAATGGCTTGGCCTCCACCGTGGCCTGTCTGGCCATTAGTGACTCATAAAATGGCAAAGCTTTACTGCTTCATCAGACTTGTTCCTGCAGGTTCCTGGTTAGGAGAGGAGCCACAGAATCCTGGATCTGGACAACCAGGGGGTTCGGTTATAACTGTGTTCTAATTAGATCACTGTCTCTGGCCCAAAAGTCCTTCTGAGTCCTTTTTCACCTAAAAATCATGAACCCCTAAAAGCAAACACAATGGTAAAGAAAAATTGCATTTCTTTCCTGTAATGAGGACTGTTTCAGAAGGGGGAAGGAAAGAAATTGCAGGACATCTGTATCTTTAGTAAGAACCTTCAAGTAGTTCAATAAATACGGCAAGTACACACAACTTATCTAAATATTCTGACAACTCAGGGCAAACAAAGAGAATCAGGATGGAACAAAGTGAGAGGAACAGGAGAGGAAACTAAATGCCCCTCTCCCCGCCTCACCATTTCCAGACCCCCCGTGGGGTCTTGCAAAGGCAGCCCCTTCCTAGAAGCCCTTCTTGGATGACACCAGCTCGGTGGGTTCTCCTAAGAGCCAGGACGCGTTGCCTGGCAAGGGAAGCCAGAGCACCAACCACCATGGCATTCCCAGTGCTGGGTAATTTCACTCTCTGACCCAGTGCCCTGTCTGCCCTGGGGCACAGTGCCACAAGTAGCTTACCCAATGGGGCATAACGGGCTCCGGCTCATGGTCCCAAACCCCTGGCCAAGGGGGGCGTCTATGCACTGCACACAAAGAGCCCTTCCCGCCCACCTGATGGCATCACCTTTTCCACTGTGCAGAGATGCAAGCGTGCCTCCTGAGGGCCCCTGGCAGTACGTGCAGACGTTCCTTACCAGCAGCATCTGGAGGAAATGGGGCTGTCACCCTCAGCACAACAGCACTTTGGGGGGCCAGGAACCATGGGCAGGACACCTCAGCATCCTGGGAACACGCTCCACACTGTGACAAACAACAGGGCTCGGGAAAGGACTTAAAAGCCAAATGAGTGAAGGATGAACTCAAACGTCAAGTCACTATGTTAGTTAAATGATTTTAAAATAAGTTTCTTTTGACCAATCACTGGGTCACGTTTGCTAACATATCTAGTGAATTATAAATTCTGTCTGTCACATATTTCTCAATTCATGGCATTTAAATAGCCTTGTCTAGGCCATTATTACTTTTTTTTTTTTTTAAGATTTTATTTCTTTATTTGACAGAGAGAGATCACAAGCAGGCAGAGAGGCAGGTAGAGAGAGAGGAGGAAGCAGGCTCCCTGCTGAGCAGAGAGCCCGACGCGGGGCTCGATCCCAGGACCCTGAGACCATGACCCGAGCCAAAGGCAGCGGCTTAACCCACTGAGCCACCCAGGCGCCCCCATTATTACCTTTTTAATTGTGTATATTTTCTCTGATTATAAAAATGCATTCCCACTATTTAAAAAAGGGCTATAATTATACAGAAAAGAGAATAAAACACTATAAATTATATGTTTTTATATATGAAGTGAAAGTCTCCTATAATCCTATCCCTGTATATTTTGGGATATATGCCTCCAGATTCATTAAAGGAATAGATTAACTTCATATATACAATTAAACTAAGTAGTGTGAATGACAGTTTCTGCACCTCATTACATTAGGGAAACTTTCTCAGAAATTGTTTGATTTCAGAGCAGGTCTTTCCAGTCAGAAGCCTCAATCCCTTTGTGTTTCTTCACTCCTCTCCAAGATTGGAACTATTTGACTGACTTGAAACATCCTCTGTGGCAGCTAGTGGGGATGCACATTTTTCATTATCAGTGACGGGAGCACATAAACCCCTAATGGTTCACAAAATGAAGGCAACATGAAACACCCAGACAACCTCAACCTCTGGAACATTCTGGTACTATTCTACCCTCCTTTGAGCCTTAGGATATTTTACCCCCTCAAAAGACCCTGAACACTGAGCTGGCCCAAAACTAGACAAGAATGACCTACAACTCCAGGCAGCTTCAGTATATGTGCTGCCGAAGTGAGCACAACTCCAGGCAGCTTCAACTTTAGCTTAAAGGATAAACTGGCCACACTTTCCAAAGTCCAGAGGGAACAACCTGCCAGGAGACCACAGGCCTTGGGAATCCACTCTGGGCCAGGAAAGGAGCATCCAGGCTTCTTGGTTCTGTGAACCTTTCCTACCCCAGCATCCCAGGCCAGGTCCAAGGCAGAGATGGTCTGAAGGGTTGCAGGGCAGGGTGGGTGTGCAGGGAAGCTGAGTGCCAGAACTCAGCTACCTCAAGGTTCTTCCCTGAGGTTTCCACTTTCCTGTGGTAGTTGCCCCACACTACCCTATTCTCTGACCCGCATCTCTTCAGACATCAGCCTTCCTCCTCATCTTCCAAGGATAGTCGGGCTCTAAGTCCACCAACTGTAGGGAAAGAGCCCAGCCCTCAGTTGGCAGTTTGCCTCCTACTCTAAAAATCCAGCTTCTCAATTATAAGACATGGCCCAAATGGTGGCCAGGATTGGATGAGAATGGTCTTTAAGGCATTTGTCAAAACCCACGCAAATAACATCAATGTCTCGATCCTAACTTACTCACTATTTGACATTCCCATTATCATTAGTGCATCTCTTCCGTAAGGACTGAACTTATGGGACAAAACATAGGGATCCATGTTCCCTTGGACACAGTAGAGGAGTCAATAAAACCAGCCAGTAAATATTCTGGAATATAATTTATAAGGTTAACCAACAATCATGATAGCCCCTTCGGGATCTCTAAGTCCCTTCCAAGCTCTTTGTAATTTTCTATGTTGCATAGCTATTAAAAGAAACATGGTTTCCTAAACTCCATCTTTAACTGTTTGTGGCCAACAGAAGAAGAAAGTTGGAAGGAAACGAATGACTTAAATAGAGAACTTGGACATCACTGCTGTAGGACAGTAACAAAGGGGAAGGGTGGGATGTGGGATCAGCAATATTGGACTCAGATTTATTTCCCCAAATGCGTTCCAAGTTGTGTTGGTCAATTTTCTGTGTCGACTTGACTAGGCTAAGGGATGCCCAGACAGCTGGTAAAACACTGCTTTTAACTGTGCCAGGAGGCGGTTCTCAAAGAGATTAGCATTTGAATTGGTAGAGGAGTAAAGAAGATCACCCCAGCAATGCTGATAGCACCCAATCCTCGGAGAGCCTAAATACAACAAAAGGTGGAAGAAGGATAAATTTGCTATCTTTCTGCTTGAGCTGGGACATCCAAGTTCTCCTCCCCTTGGATCTTCATGCTCCTGGTACCTGGGCCTTCCTTACACCATGATTTACACCATCAGCTCCCCTGGTTCCCTTCCCTTTGGACTCAAGCTGAATGATACCACCAGTTTTCCTGGTTCTCCAGCTTGCTGACCATATATGTTGGGACTTCTGAGCCTCCAAAAACTGCATGAGGTAATTCCTATAAAAAATCTTCAATATACACAGTTGACTCTTGAACAAAACAAGTTTGAACTGCGCCGGTCCACTTATATGTACATTTTTTACAGTACAGTAACTGTATTTTCTTTTCCTTAGGATTTTAACAGTTTCTTTATCCTACTTCATTGTAAAAATATGATACATGATACATACACAAAATTTGTGTGAATCAACACTTTGTTATCTCGAAGGCTTCTGTCAGCAGTAGGCTATTAAAGTTTTGGAGGAATCACAGTGGATTTTCAACTGTGCAGGGGCATCGGTGCCCCTAACCTGTGTTGTTCAAGAGTCAACTGCAAATCTCACCGATTCCACTTCATGGGAAAACCCTAATACAGGCATATCTCATTTTATTGTATTTCATGTTGAGCTTCACAGATACTGCATTTTTTAAAAAGATTGTATTTATTTATTTGAGAGAGAGAGTGAGAGAGAGCATGAGAGGGGAGAAGGTCAGAGGGAGAAGCAGACTCCCCGTGGAGCTGGGAGCTCGATGCGGGACTCGATCCCAGGACTCCAGGATCATGAGCCGAAGGCAGTTGCTTAACCAACTGAGCCACCCAGGCACCCCAGATACTGCATTTTTACAAACTGATGGTTTGTGGCCACCCCTCATTGAACATGTCTATCTGAGCCATTTTTCCAATGGCATAGGCTCACTTTGTGTCTCTGGGTCATGTTTTGGTAATTCTTGCAATATTCTGAACTTTTTCATTATTATTATGTTTGCTATGGCAATCAGTCATTTTTTGTTTTGGGGTGCTATAAACCACACCCATATAAGACGGCAAACTTAATCGATGAATGCTGTGTGTGTTCCGACTGCTCCACCAACCAGCAGTTTGCTGTTTTCTCTCCCCCCAACACACACACCCTCTGGGTCTTCCTATTCCCCAAGACTCAGTATTGAAATTAGAACAGTTAACCCTGCAATGGTCTTTAAGTAGTCAAGTAAAAGGAAGAGTCTCGTATCTCTCCTTTTAAATCAAACGCTAGAAATGATTCAGCTTAGCAAGAAGGCTTGTCAAAAGCCAAGATCAGCTGAAAGCTAGGCCTCTTGTGCCCAACAGTTAGCCAAGTTGTGAATGCAAGAGAAAAGTTCTTGGGGGAAATAAAAGTGCCACTCCAGTGAACACATATGATAAGAAAGCAAAACAACCTTCTTGTTGATGTGAAGTTTTAGTGGTCTGGATTGAACCAGCCCCAACATTCCCTTAAGCCAAAACCTAATCCAGAGCAAGTCCCTAACACTCTCCAATTCCACGAAGGCTGGAATGGTGAGGAATGGGTGAGGAAGGTGCAGGGGAAATGTCTGAAGCCCGTAGAGGGTGGTTCATGAGATTTAAGGAAGGCAGCCTTCTCCTTAACATGACCATGCAAGGTGAAGCAGCAGGTGATGTCAAAGCGACAGCAAACGGTATCTAGAAGATCTAGTTACCATCATTCATGATGCCGGCCATACTGAACAGCAGATTTTCGGTATAGACAAAGTAGCCTTTTATTGGATGAAAATGCCATCTAGGACTTCCACAGCCAGACAGAAGTCAGTGCTTGGTTCCAAAGCTTCAAAAGACAGGCCAGCTCTTACTAGGAGCTAATGCAGCAGGTGGCTTTAAGTTGAAGCCAGTTTTCACTGACCATCCTGAACATCCTAGGACCCTGACAAATTATGCTTCATCTACTCTACCTGCACTGTTGAATGGAAAAACAAAGCCTAGATGACAGTACATGTGTTTGCAACATGGTTGACTGAATATTTTAATCCCATTGTTGAGACCTACTGCTTAGGTGAAAAAAAAAAAAAAGTCCTCTAAAATAATATTGTCATTGACAATTCAGCTCACCACGCAAGAGTCCTGATGAAGGTATTCAATGAGATTAACATTTTCATCTCTCCTAACAGCACCCATTCTTCAATTCACGGACCAAGGAGGGATTTCAACTTTTAAGTCTTATTTTAAAAATACATTTTGGGGGACCATGGGTGGCACAGTCAGTAGAGTGTCTGACTCTTGGTTTCAGTTTGGGTCATGATCTTGGGATTGTGGGATCAGCCCCATGTGGGGCTCTATGCTCAGCAAGGAGTCTGCTTGGGATTCTCTCCATCTCCCCTGCCCCTCCAACCAGCTCACATGCACTCACTCTCTCAAATACATAAATAAATAAATCCTTGAAAAAAATTTAAAAATACATTTTGTAAGGCTTATAGCTGTCATGGATAATGGTCCTTCTGCTGGATCTGGGCAAAGGAAATGAAAACCATTGGGAAAGGATTCACCATTCTAGATCCCATTAAGAATATTTATGATGGGAAGAGGTCCAAATATCACCATCACCATGAGTTTGGAAAAAGCTAATTCCAGCCCTCACAGAGGACTTTCAGGTTTTCAAGACTTCAGTGGAGGAATTCACTGCAGATGTGGTAGAATGAGTGAAAGAACTAGAATGACAAGTGGAGCCTGTGGATGGGACTGAACTGGCACCATCTCTTGATAAAAGTTGAATGGATGAGGAGTTGCTCCTTACTGATGAGTAAAGAAAGTGGTTTCTTGAGATGGCTTCTGCTCCTGGTGAAGATGCCGTGAAGATTATTGAAAGGACAACAAATGGGTCTAAATATTACACAAAGTCAGTCGGTGAGGCAGTGGCAGGGTTCGAGAAGACTGACTCCAATTTTGAAAGAAGTTCTACTACAGGTAAAACATTCTACAGAGAAATCACTCATGAAAGGAAGATTCATTCAATGCTTAGAACATCACTGTTGCCTTTTTTTTCTGAAATTGCCAAGCCACCCCAGCCTTCAGCAACCACCACCCCCATCCCTCAGCAGCCATCAACATGGACTCAAGACCCTCCACAGTGGAAAATCCCAATTCACTGAAAGTTCAGATGATGGTTAGCATTTCTCAGCAACAAAGTATTTTTAATTAAAGTATGTACTTTTTAATATATATAACCCTATTGAACACTTAATAGATACAGCACAGCTTTCATGTGCACTGGGAAACCAAAAAATTCATTGGACTCACTTTATTGCGATATTCCCTTTAGCGCAGTAGTCTGGAAATGAACCCACCATCTCTCTGAGGTAGCCTGCACATAAGTATTACTGATTCCTAATGATGCTTCTCAAAAAATGTGGAGTCAAGAGCTTTCTTTACCAAGCTATTCTCAGAGCCACAGATACATTCCTGTGGAATGGAAATTCGGCACAGGGTGGTTAGACACCGCTGGCCCAGGGGACTTGAGGGGTTAGCAGCACTCCTTGACAATGATGAAGGGCCAAGCATCTCCCGGTGGGTTTCACCCTTTCACTGAGTCAACGCTTATCTCATTTTAGGAAGTTCTTCATCTCATATAGAATAATAATGCACTCTGAAAATGTCTGGACATGATATGGTGGGGAAATCCCCTAGACCGGAAGTTTAGACAATCACAGCCCCAGCCCCAATTTAAGTCTCCAACTTCCACGAGTTGACAGATCACCAGGGAACATGTGAAAGTGGGGTTTCTGATTCAGCAGGTGGGACCTGAGATTCTGCATTTCCCACAAGCTCCCCAAAGAAGCCGGTGCTGCTGCTGGTCCAAAGACCGTAATTTTGAGTAGCCAGGATCAGAGGATCATTTCATTCCACTGGCCTTATGTCCTACCTTCAAACATAGGAAGCTCAGAATTGGCTTTGTTCACCACCAAGGACTCTCCTGTTGTAAAATCCTAGTAGATGCAAATCCAAGCAGACGCAAAGCATTTACGACAACCACATGCGGATAGCAGAGTGAAGAGCCTGGTTCAAATTCTAGCTCCTTCTGCCCACACCGTGTTCATAGCAGTATTCTTTCTGCACAGCGGCTAAAAAGTAGACACAACCCAAGTGTTCATCACGTGATAAATGGGTAATGAAACGTGGCATATACATCCAATAGAATAGTCTCAACAATAAAAGGGAGGTATCGATACATGTCACAACATGAAGTTCAAAAGCATTACCCTCGGTGAAAGAAGCCAGTCACAAAAGACCAAATGTTCTATTATTCTATTTTACGAGTTGCCCAGAAATAGGCAAATGCGTAAAGACAAGAAGGAGTTTAGTGGTTACCTGGCTGTGGAGGGGAAAACACATAGGAGGAATGACTGCTAATGGATATGGGGTTTCCTTTCCGTTGAAAGGGTTTCCTTTCGGGGTGATGGAAATGCTCTGGGATCAGGCACTGGTGATTATTGCACAACTCTGGGTAAACCACAACCTGGTATTCACTTTTAAAAGGATAAATTTTATGGTATGTACCTTCTGTAAAGCTGTTTTTAAAAGTTCTAGCTCCTTCACTTGCTAAATATGTGACCTTAGACAAGTTAGATGAGTTTTTTTTTCTCATCCATAAAACAGGAATGATGTAAGGGTAACTTACAAGGAATTGCTGTGAAGCTAGCGGCCATTCTATTAACACTGGCGACCTGTACTTGCCTTCACAATGCCTTCAACAGCATGAGCCAAAAATACTACCTGATATTGATTCATGCTTCAAAGTGCATAGAAGTTGCATCTCAGGTGCAGATCATTTAGGGCAAATAATTTATATATTAGAGATTATGGCAAGACGGGACCATAGAGAAACGGGATTTGCACTTATCATTCTTTATATTTGGTTAGAGACTTGAAATGTCTTTTTTCAAGCACATCATTACCTGAATTGACAATTTTTTTAAAAGATTTATTTATTTATCTTAGAGATAAAGAGAGCTTGCCTGCGAGCAGGCAGGGAAGGGGGGGCAGGCAGAGGGAAGGGCAGAGAGAGAACCTCAAAGCAGACCTCCCACTGAGCGCAGAGACGGACCCAGGGCTCCATCTCAATGACCGAGCCCAGAAGAGTCAGATGCTTAGCGGACTGTGCCCCAAGGCACCCCCTTAGCTTGACGATTTTTATCCTCTTAGCCAGTATTCACTGGGTCACTGGAAACCCTGGGTGCTAGAATCTATGCTAGTCATTATTCCTATCATTTAGTTCAGATCCAACTTGCTGGGATAGAAGCAGAATTGTACTCTGAAAGCTATGTCCCTAAAACAAAGAACCTTTCCATGTGCTGCAGAGAAAATGTCCCCTCTGCTGTGGACAGATGGACCAGCAGCTATGGGAGCAGCAGAAAACCAATTACCTTTCAGCAGAGTCATTTTCCCATGGGGAGGTTCTCTTCTACTGTCTTTGCCCTGGCGATTCTAATTTCCTACAGCAAAACCTCAAGAAGAACTTTCAAAGTCAGCAATCCGGACCAAAGGAATCTTTACTTGGAGAAGTGCTCAATACGCCATTGTTTGGCTCCTAACCACAACGACTACTCTTTGCTCTGAATAAGACCAGTGGCTCAGGAGGAGCCCAGGGGCCGCTAGTGCAGGGCAGCTGGTGACAACCACTTGCCAAAGACACAATGTGGGACCCAGCGAAGTGGAAGGAGTGGTTTCCAGACGTAACAACCTTGCAACCCTTGAGAAGAAGATGCTACTACGGGGCACCCTGGGAAAGTAGATGGTGCAGCAGGAAGCCAGGCAGTGGGGCTCAGGGAACGAGCACCAAGGAGCAGGGCCCTGGTAGGGGATGGAGCTCACTGGGAGGCCGGGAGGATCGCACCTGTTCCTGACACCTGCGGCGGCTTCCACACACCACACGCTTGAGTTCCTCACCTCATGGGACCAGGCAGAGGACCACGGGAGGCATCTGCACCTGCTCAAAGCCACCCCCTCCAAAACGTACACGCCCTCTACCCTTATATATAGCAGAAAAGCATGAACACGATGAACTCTGGGGCATTGTAATAGCTGAGTTGCAAGGAATACACATGAGTGTTGAAAGCCAGGACGGAAAGCCCTCAGGTCTCTGGTCAGAGAGGTAAGGTGGGCCTCCCACACCAGGTGCCATGGCCTCTCCCTAGGAAGGGGTGATCCATCAAGGGGTGAAGCTGCTAGTTACTCACCATTCACTAAGTGTCTACCACCTGACAGTTCTTTACCTGTTTCTCCCTCTCCGAACCTGTGACCTTGGCCTTTTTATCCCTTATTGCTGGTGAGAATGTCAATGACCGAGAGGCTTCAACACTCTGCTCCCTGTACCATAGCTAAGCAGGAACCTGGCTAAACTCAAGAAGCAGGTCTCGAAGCAGGTCACTTACCTCATTTTGTCCCCAAGGACTGTACAATGTCACTGAATGGATCCAGTGCCTGTGAAGTTCACTGAGCACTATCCCAGTTAAAAATCTCGTATAGGGGCACCTGGGTGGCTCAGTGGGTTAAAGCCTCTGCCTTTGGCTCAGGTCATGATCCCAGGGTCCTGGGATCGAGCCCCGTGTCGGGCTCTCTGCTCAGCGGGGAGCCTGCTTCCTCCTCTCTCTCTCTCTCTCTCTCTGCCTGCCTCTCTGCCTACCTGTGATCTCTATCTGTCAAATAAATAAATCTTAAAAAAAAAATCTCGTATAAACTCTCGTATAAAATATATTAATGATACGTCATTATAGAACCGTACAGGTTTTAGAGAGCGCAGGACATGAGAAAGTCCCCGTAGGAAGTGCACACTCCACCTCCCCCTCCCCAATTTCCGTCCCAAATCCCTGTCTCCTGCCCTCTCCACAAAGCTCCCTCATCCTCCAGACAGGTGTCACAGACATGAATGATCAAACCTTTTGCCATTTCTGAGCTCATGGAGCTCCTTCCCATTATGCCTGAGAAAACGGACACCAAAGAGACTATGTGCCAAGTGTTCCTATCACTACTATTCACTGAGCATTTACTATGTGCCAGGCACCTGCTAAGCAAGGAGGAGACAAGGGTGGGCCAGAAAAGAAGGGACATTCCCTCCATCCAAACGGGAGGCTCCAGTCTTTAAAAGAGGTTGCTAATGGCTGCCCAAGTTCATACATTCTTTGGGTGCTCTGCCTGTAACCTTCATCAGGGTCCCCAGGGACAAAGCGACACAGACAAAGCCCTCTCCCACCAAGCCCTCTCCCGCTGTCTGGAACTCCTGCCAGCTCTCCACGACGGAATTTCCTCATAACTCATTTCCTCAACTTTAAGGTCAGCCTCCTGACAAAGAACAGGAGCTCGTCTTCCAAAGCCTCCTTCCCACACATACGCATTCCACAATCACACAGATCAGGACGCAGGGGGAAACAGGCATGAACATGGCTTGATTTATGGAAACAATACTGCTTTTTGTGGCTGAGCCACAGAGCCCTGGAGCTTCCCCCACAGACCCACTGCCACCCCCTAACACCCCAACATGTTCCCGAGGGGCCTAAAGCCCACAGCTCCTGAACTCACCAACGCCCTTCAAACCTGCTCAGAGCACCAGCCGGTTTCCCAGTAGGATCCCAGCGAGGGCGACAACGAGGCCTTACAGCCCCTTGTGAAGCCTGCCATCCCACCCAGGTATTTTCATGTGCCATCAGCCGCTTGTTGGTCATGCGACAGCTGAGCAAGAAGCTTTGATTACCGGGATATTCAGCAGCACTTCGCAGCCCTGCTCCTGAAGGACAAGGAGGCGGCTAGCTGAGGGGAGCTCAGCCAGCTTGCAGAGTGTGGCCTCGAGGGAGGGACAGACGCAAGGCCCAGGGACTGGAGTGTGGCTTGCACGGGCCCGTCCTCTGCACCCAAATGCACAGAAGCCAAGCACAGAAGAAACGTCTCCTTAAGCTTCCAGAGGAGGAAGTCAGCAATAACCACCCAGCCCCATGAGAATCAGCACTCAGGAACGGTGGGGAGCTGGCTCTGCCCCTGAGGCTAGGCTGGGGGACATGGGCACGTGCAAAACAGGAAATACAGCCCAGTTCTCAGGAAGGGTCCCAGTGGTCACCATTCTACAAGGAGAGACACCCTCCCCCCCGCCACACTAGGAGGGGCAAGGCCAAACTCCCCACCCAGGGCAGCCTGAAGCTCCAAGTTAGTTTCCCTCCCAGGGCTCGCCACAGTCTGAGCCAGCATCGCCACGTGTTGTTAGCTAGCTATTATCCCTCCCCAAGCTCCAGGAAGGCACGGACCTCATCTCTCGTATTTCCCACTGAATCCCCAGGGAGAAGGCCTGCAGCTGCTGCACAGAACCTGCGGCGTTATGAATGGCTATACCCTTGCTGGCTCCCACCTGGAGGCGCCCTGCTCCTAGAGGAGCTCCCCATGGCCAAGTCTGGCTGGGGTAGGGGAGGTGGGGAGGAGCCCTGCGGGATGACCTGGAAGAGGCAGGGTTGGGCTGAGCTCTGCCCGCCACCTTGGAGGGAACCCACATCTGAGCCACAGATTACGCCCCATCAGTTACTGGGCGGGCAAGTAGGGTAAAGCTAGAAGATCGCTAAAATCCTCCTGGTTCCGACATTCAGGGACTGCTCGTTTGTGGTCTCGCTCTTCCTTTGCACTACTTGCACCCGTAGGGCACACCCAGGAAGGGCGCTTGGGCAGCTCCTTTGCCCACAGTGCAAGGGAGGAGGGAGAGGGCTTGTTGGACGCACGCTCACACAGCCATCTCCAAATCCCAGCTCTGTGTGCAATCCCTATCTTATCACCCTGTTCTTTCCCCACCACCTCTGCCTTCCCTGTCCCCAAGTGACATCCCTGACCATCTGGGCCCTTATCGCTGTGTCTGGCTGGCTATTCTTAGTACCCCACTTTCCCTAGCAGCCCTGTCCTCCTGGCTCCCACCCTGCTCCACTACCCAGACAGACAAAGGCGGAGGCAGCACCAGGCATATGGCTTCAGCACTGCAGAGTCTTTAAGGTGGAAGGGACATCAGAGGCCACCCAGTCAGACAGGTGCCCGCAGAGGACAAATATGGCTGCTATGGGGTCAGTGCTAGAAAGCCAGTGTTGGCTGGCTCTCACTTTGTTGTTCCCCCCACACCTAGCAGCTCACACAGGAGCACCTGTCTCCATGACAGTGTAGGGGGGGTGGGGACTGTGAAGGCCCTGGGGGCCACAGTAACCATCCAACTCAGGACAAACCCACCCTCCGCCTGCAGACATGCACATCTTTGCAGGTTTCTGGGCAATGGAATTTATTTTAGCAACTATCTCCATTTCTGCCGGGTCTGTAGTACGGGAACCCGTGCCACAGATGACCCCTGAGGTTATCTCCCCACCTGCACGAAGCATGAGCGGACCCAAGTCTTAGCAGGTTAAACATTATATAGGGTAAAGCAGGTCTTGGAGGGCCGAGACAACACAAAGGCCAGCACTGAGTGCTTCTAGAACACTGGATGGTATGACAAGCACTTTACATGTAATCTTAACTGATCCCCCCATAGCCCCAGGAGTAGGGAATGGTGTGTTCCTGATTTTGATAAAATAACAAACTGAGGATAATAAGGTCCCATGGCCATTCCCCAGCTATGAGCTGAGGAGCTGGGATTTGAATTGAAGCAGAGAGAGCCCAGCGCCTTTGCTCTCCCTCACTCCTTCCTGGAGTCGCTGTGGGGGTCAGCCTGGACCACCTCCTGCTTCTGCCCTGGCTACGAGTGGCCACAGGTGGAGAGCTTCATGGGGCGGCCACAGGTGGAGAGCTTCATGGGGCAGCCACACGGAGATTGTACCACCTCTTCGCCTGCAAGATGCCTCCCTCTCTCTTCCTTCTCTCAGAAACACATGGCACCCAGGAAAGGGCATTTCCATTTTATACGTTGAAAGTATCCTGCACGGGGCGCCTGGGTGGCTCAGTGGGTTAAGCCTCTGCCTTCGGCTCAGGTCATGTCAGGGTCCTAAGATCGAGCCCCATATCGGACTCTCTGCTCATCAGAGCCTGCTTCCCCCCTCTCTCTGCCTGCCTCTCTGCCTACTTGTGATCTCTCTCTGTCAAATAAATAAATAAAATCTTTAAAAAAAAGAGAGAGAGAGAGAAAGGAAGTTTCTGGCACACCAGGACTTTCTCACCACCCCAGGAGAATTTTCTATGGCAGGCTGGAAGCCTGTCAATATTACTACAGAGTCAGCAGAGGGACCAAACAAAAACAAGGAGGATGTTCTGTCTCCCAAGACAAAGGTGACGGTGGGAAGCACACGGGGGAGGTTGGGACACACAGTTCCTGTCTTCCGAGGCGCCTCCCAGAAGGCACGGTCTCCACTTTATTAAAGGAGCTGGAATTGCTACTCAGCAGGAGAGGATGGGGTCTTGGAAGACCCGGCCAGGAAGCCATACCCAGAGACAAGCTCTCCTTCAAGCTGGACAGCAAATTCCCCCATGAACAGTGACCTCTGTCCTTGCGGACAGACTGAGAGCCTCCTTCTCCCCAGGAAAACATGGACCAGAGGACCTGACCCAGAGGGATGGCAGCTCTCCGCAGCAGAGCCGGCAAATCTTTTTTCCTTCACCATGTCGGCATTACGTGAGCTTTGTGGGGATGGGGAGATGGGGAGGAGGCAGAGGCAACAGGCATACGAGAGGGTGAGAGACCCAGAGTGTCTACAAGAAACTGACATGTATTATCTACTTCAAGGACTTGCTCTCATTTTATGGTCTAGAATTGAAGTCAAAACCAATCTCAGTCTGAGCCGGCCAAAGATACCTATGCATGGAGAAGAAGGAGGAAAATCTAAGTTTAATGTGATTCAGGAGGATTTAGATTATAAAAGAAAAAAAAAAAAAAACACGGCTCTTTCCCACTATGCTCGTGGCAGGTACTGTGTAATCGAACTCACCAGGCTAGGTACAACCTCCGCATCACTCTTCACCCAGCATTCCGGCAATCTAGTATCAATAAGTATGTGCTACCCTTATCTGGGATCCTTGATTGAAATCAATGTGTGGATCATCAGTCCCTAAGAGAGGTCTGAGCCTAGAAGCATTAGGAGCATAGCAGCCAAGCCTTCTCCCATTTCATCCCTGGATGACAGCGTCACAGGCAGAGCAACAAACCCAAAACCTCCACCAGGGCTGGAGGGCAGGTGCTGCAGGTCCTGCCTCCCACCCCAGGGCTCTGCAGAAGCTACTGGTCACTCTAGCTCCCTTCTGGAACCATGGTTACAGATGTGCCTTCTGATGGCCCTATATATTTTCTGTCTGAAATTGTCACGTCCCCTTTTCAAATTTGTTTTATTTTAGAAGTTTTAAATAGGGTAGTTTTAAACATGTACACAGGCACATGCACTCGGATATGAGAGAGACACTCACAGACAGACAGACGCTGGAGGGCAGGTCTGCATGGATGTTCAGGGCCCATGGCTCTCTCCCACGGAAGGGAGGAGAGAGAGAACGAGAAAATGGGGAAGGATGAACAGAGGAGCCAAGATATGGGTCCTTGTTCCTGCTTCCACTGAAGCCAAGCCACCACCACCTAGTCCATGGGGCCTCCCTCTCCCTCTCCACCTCATCCTGAGTGCCTGCCCACCCCTGACCCAGGGGACCCAGCCGCATCTCCCTCCCTCACACTGAGTCTCTGGCACACGCATGCTTTCTCCACTTGCACTGGGATCCTTCCTACTTCTGCAAGTTATCACACTGGCAGTCTGCAAAGGAAAAGAAATGCAATGTCTCTTAGCTGTGAGTGGATGGAATTTTTATCTTCTTGACCCAAGTTTCCCAGACTGGGCCTGACTCACTCCACAGGAGCCAATCTGTCCCTGGCCTCCGGCTGCTAGGTGCTGGGGCCCAGGCTGCATCGTCACACAGCACAGGGCGGGCTGGACTCCTGGGTGGGCCCCCCCACAGGTCGGCCTTGCTGCATTTCTCCAGGGGAAGGAAGCATGCTGCCACCATTCAGAGCCTTTCCTGGAAGAATTTTAAGAGCAGCAAGATGTCCTCAGGAACCATTCAAACGTTATTAATGAAAGGAATGTGCATTGCTCTGTAACAGACTTGTCCGTTTCTAATCCTTTCCCCAGATACCTTTTATCAGAGAGGCACGCAGTTCATTTCTTCGACACGTCAATATGGACACAATCATCTGAAAACTCAAGTAGAGTGGCATGTTTCCCAAGAGAATTATCAACCTGGCCACAGATATGGTCCAAGTTGAAGGCCAGCTATGGAAAACAGAAGGCTTTTCTGACTAACTACAGATGAAAGCCGGTCGCTTTCTCCTATTTAATCTCATTGCAAAAACCACTGGCCATGTCATTAAGTGAGAACATTTCCATCCATATGCGGCCTTCTTTTTAGCTTAACCTCTTCTCTGAATTTCAGGTCTTGAGTATCTCATCAGTAAACAGGGACCCATATAAGAAAAAAATAATTACTCTTTTCAAGACAATGGTTACATTATTAATCTTCATCTATGAAATACTTGAAAGAAATTACTGGATTTTAATTTCCCCAACTTCTAATATCTCCTTGGCCTAAAACCACAAGAAAGTACTAAGAACTTTCACATTTTCTGCAGATGAACCAGCACTTGGGCTAAATGCCCGTCACAGCCTCCCGAGCTATTCACCTCTCACGGTGCCGAGATCATGGAAACCCAAAACCACCACCCTAACTAATTTGGATTTTCCTGAGAATGTTTAACTCTGGAGATAAAAACTAGTTCATCTCTGGCAGTAAGAATCCCCACTAACAAAAGTGCCCATCTTAAATATCCAGAAATCATGCCCATCAGAGTTGTCGTGGATTAGTACGCACGGAAGGACAGATCACTATGGGTTGGATCTGTATTTACACTACTGGGAATCTTCCATGGTCAGTAAAAAATAATCTGAAGGAATCGAATAAAAAATTATCTGGGACATTTAATACAAAGATCCAAGAACTGAAAGAAAGTAGCTGGAGGGAAAAACCTACTTGCTTGTACCAGAGAGCTCCATCAAAGCCCCTGGGAGGTCTATCTCCTTTTCCTACCATATCTGGCCATTGAGCAATCCTACCGAGGACATGGACTCGGACATAAGAACAGTTGGGGCAGCCCAGCACTTTCTACTGGGGTACTTCAGTGAAAACAGGTTTGTATAAAATCATCTAAACATCACCACAACCAATTTTACTTTTGCGTATCCTTCTACAGTGAAGCCTACGTTCTTAGATCTGAAAGAGACCTTCAAGATCTTTGAGTCCAACTGATTTTATTAAAAAAGTAAAGTTCAAGCTTAGAAGGGATTGGCTCAGGCTCCCCATAATTTGTGACCGATCCATGACTAAGGCAGAGGGCTTCCAACTCCTAGGGTAACTCTTCCCACCACATTACCCTTTTCCTGCTGGAACCCTGCTTTTTCTTACACAACACACAGGCAGAACCCCAAGTCTGCAAGGCAAACTACCTACCTTCCAAGAACTTACTGGTAAGTCAGCTCCTTCCAATTTAAAAAAGAGATTTCCCTATGAAGCATCATTGCCAGACCAGCCCACGAAAGTGAACTGAGAAGCAGACGTGGGTAATCCTCGAGCCCTCTGCGATTCCTGACGTCCTCCAAAACCTCTAATCCAGGTACCAGCGCCGGGCAAGCACGGACCCATGAACCAACTTGCTGTCAACCCAGGAGGGCAAAGTGGGTCAGTACAAAGGCTTTGGAATAAGACCAGCCTAGATTCAAAATCAGGTTCACTCAACCTTAGCAGATAGTGAGAGACCTTGTTCTGTCTGTAGGAATCTCATGGAAAAAGAGGAGGGTGGGATGAAGAAATCCTTTCCCTATTCCTGCAGGTGCCCATCGTATCAGTGGGTTCAAAGTCCAAACAGCCCTTCTCCCTTCAGGAACAAGGGGATAGAGAGAATGGGGGAAAGATGCCATCCCACAGGGGAAAGAGGGAAGCCTTGCTCCAGAACAATGGATGGTGGCAATGGAAAAGGACATGGGCAGCCAGCCTCAGTGTCCGGGACAGCAGCAGAGGGCCACAGGAGGACTTCCAAAAAGGGACCATGTAAGCCCTGCTCTCCATCACTCCACAGGGACACTCTAGCCACTGGCTAGTCCATGGCTCCCCCACCCCCATCCTGTATTCCTCCCCACTTCTAACAACTCTCATCTGCTATCATGGGAGGGGTCACCAACAACACCCCAGATCCCGAGGGGTGGGGAGCTTCCCTTTCCCCGATCAGCAGTCGTAGGGGTGCAACAGGGACAAGTGGGGAACTGAACATACATTTCACAGGTGCCCCCTTATTCCCCTCCCATGACCACACTCCAGCACAGGTCTTAATGTCCTTATGTGATCCCTAAGATGCTAAGGCCCACAGAGATTTAGTGACTTGCTCAAGGTTCCAGGGTGAGCAAGAGGGGAAGGGGGACTCAGATCCACAACTGTGTGGCCACATGGCAAAGCCAGCCATCTGCCGGCACTCTTGACGCCCGTTCCCATAAACCACTGCACACAAAAGCTAGGAGCTGCTGAAGCCCACTGTCCATGTGCCGCACAGGTCTCTGGGGCCACTTGGGAAATAACTCGCAGCGGTGGTTCATGGGGAAAATGAGCTCCAGGATGGCATCTAGCACAGTGATTAGTGTCTCACATCTGCATTGTCATTCTAGCTTCCAACACCCCTGCTCAAAAGTAGCACTGGGTTATAGTCCAATATCCACAAGTCTGTGCTGACACAAATGGAAGACCACATAAAGGGGACGAACAGACAAGTAAGAAGAGAACTCCCCCACCCCCCTTGAGTTGGGCTGTATCTGGTGAGTAAGAGAGAAGAAGAAAGTTTTCTTCTAAAGGGCCCAATACGGAAAGGGGAGACAAAGAATAATGTTATAGTGGAGAAACTGGACACACACCACCTCAGCCAAGTGATCGAGGGCACATGCAGATACAATAATGCAGTTCAGAAACAGGTCAAGCTCAACAGAGACTGATTTTTTTTTTTTAAGGCTGGAAATAACTAAAATTTATTTGCATATTAAGATTTTAAAAAACGAGAACGATTCATGAAATTTAGTTTGGCCAAGTCATCCAGATGGTGCAACTGAGCCATTTTTAGTTTTCATGACGAGGGGGCTGGGGGGATGATTTTCCACCAAGCAACAAATGAGCGTGTCGGTTAAGAGGCTGAGACTGTCCCACCTCCCCTCGCTGCAGCACAAGGTCAATGAGCCCACGGAGGCAGGGCAAAGCGCTTCAGCAGAGGGGAGCACAATGAACAGATTCTCATTTTCGGTCTTCTCTGCATCGAACCCTGATGTACAGACATAGCATCACACAGGTGACAAGGGAAAGTAAGCCGTCGTAAGCCACCTGCTACCCAAAAATATTTCTTGAAAACAGTTTATTCTCTTTTATGTCACTTATTGCAGAATTATCAAGGGGCAAGAGAGTGAGACAGCCACCTGAAAAGACAACCAGAAGGGACCCCCCAGGCAACCCTCCTCCCCCACCACTGCCCAACCTAACTAGTAAGTCTTCCTCTCTGTCCTTCCTTATTTCACCAGAGTCATTCCCATGAGTTTTCTGGGAACCTCTAAATACCCACAGGGAGAATTTTATCAGTTGATCATTCACACCTGCAAATGATTGGTTTGCATCTCCCAGTAGGCACTCCCTGCTCTAGGTACTTGGGAAGGGATGGATCCAAGGAGGTGAAGAGAGCCTGTGCTGCTCTTATTTCTCCCTTCTTCCTCTAATTGTTTACGGGTTCTCAACTGTTCTCCTCCTTGTGGACTCCAAGTTTTACCCCTCCCTCAGTAAGACCAGGACTTTCTATGTTTCCCAAATATTAAGAATAAGTAGCACATAGACCATGAGTCTATAATTTGTCTTAGATCTTTGCTTATTACATGGCATAGGATTAAGCAGAAACAAAATTCTTTACGATCGCCAAGTTGTGATGTCTTGAGCTAGGTTAGGTTAACTGTACTAAGCCCTGAAGATGCGTCAGAGAAATCAAGAAAGAGCAGGAACTGAGTCAGAGAACAAACACTCAGAGCAGACACCTGGCTTGCTCTCCACCTGCGGCAACAAGACCTGCGGTTTTCCTCGTTCTCATCCTATCAGGCAAGACTGTCAAACTCTATGCAGTCAGTTTCAGCTCTACCAGTTCTACCAACCGAGGCAAATTACAGAAGCTGTTCTTTTATCCTTTTGAACACTCTGCCTCTGAATACTCTGCTGGATTCAGATGACCTGGATTCAGAATTTGAAGGTAAGCCAAAATGCTTGCAAAAACCAGATTTTCTGTAGAGAAGCTTGTGCTTACCATGGAGCTTCCTACCACATCTGAAGATGCTCGGCCCAGTGTTATCCAATACTGGTGGCCCTAAGTTTCACCAGGAGGTCTGTATGAGGACCCATCACAGGAGGACCCTAGCCCAGCTGAGTGACTTGCATGCAGCTCAGGACACGGCATTCATTATAAAAAACAAAAACAATAACAAATAACAAAAACAGAACCCAAAAGCACAAGTCAACATCAAATTAACCCTCAATGGCATTTTAAATCCATACTGAAATCTCTTGAACAGGTATCAAAACACAGCAAAACACTCTCAAGCTTTTCTTCCCCGGCTCTCTTATCCAATCACGTGCATCCTGGCAGTTCTTCCCTTAAAATCTCTCTCTTGTCAAAACAATCTTGTCCTTCAGGCTCACTTCCCATTTCCCACACACCAGGTCCAAGGCCGTGCTCCGAGCAGCCTCACCCTTATCTTCCTGATACTTCTCTTCACTGTTCCACAAAAACAAACATACAAGTCCTAAATAGGGAAATACACAGTCCTTCTTTAAAAGGAGATCCCTTTCCTCTGCCTTTGGCTCAGATCATGATCTCAGGATCCTGGGATCGAGCCCTACATCAGGCTCTCTGCTCAGCGGGGAGCCTGCTTCCTCCTCTCCCTCTGCCTGCCTCTCTGCCTACTTGTGATCTCTCTCTCCGTGTCAAATAAATAAAAGAAATCTCTAAAACGAACTCCAAAAAAAAAAAAGGAGATCCCTTTCAAAGAGAATAGCCATATACAAGTGTTTTCCTTCCCAGACTCATTTATCGGCACTAAATGGCACTGTGACAAGTCCCCCCATGACAGAGGGAGGATGGCGGTCGCAGCTCTGGGGTCCTGCTTCAGAGGCACAGGCAAGAGCTGGCAGCTAGACAAAGTCCTAGACTCCAAGCAGGGCTCTCTTGGGAAGCTTGGTACATCCCAGAGAGCTCAATGCAGGAAGGCAGCAGAAGTGGGGTCCCTTCTCTGACTCTATCACTGACATGGTCACCCTTGAGAGGCTGGAAACCCTTCTCTATCCCTCACAGTGGCCCCCAAGGAACACTGAGGACCTCAGTGAGCACTTTGAAAACTGTAGGCTAGATGATTTTGACAACCCTATCCTCCTACTCCATCCTTCCCTAGGATCAAAGAGCACACCTTTGTCTTTATGAGAAATGACTGTGTCTTTTCAAAATACTTTCTAATGCCTTACAATCAACTACCTTCTCTGTCTCAAGAAGCATCTCCAACCTATGAACCTGGAGCTAGTGGAGCTATGAATTCTCTAGCTTACAGTCCAGCTCTCTGTGCAACCTCTTGCCTTTGTCGGAGAATTCCTCTTTCCGATCACTGTCAGAAGTGAATTCATCATAGACCATCAAAGGTTGTACGAAGACGGAAAATCCCGCATAGCGGAAGGCTTTGAGACCCACAGTTAATTATAATTATAGCAGGCGCCCAGGCATTGGACTCACCTGTCACTGTTCACTGCTCCGGACAGTGGAGTTCAACAGGAGTTGAACTCCTTCAAAAGGAGTTCAACAGGAACAGAAGCCCCATTAACTCCATGGGGGAGGCCTAAAAAACATCGGAAAAGTACAGGCCCTCAGGGATGGGGGTCCAAATGCCAGTGCACATGGACTTGGCAGTATTTACATGCAGAGTTTCTGCACTGGGATCAGGACCCAGGAGACACTCAGGTCTGGCAGGTGTCTCCAGCCGGAGCAGGGGCAGAGCACAGAACCAAACCACAGATGCCAAGAAACGAATGTGCCACTCTCCTGAAGGCTGCAGCCCAACCAGGGTCTACCTTGGCCCCCAAACAGTAGCTACAGCTGGAATCAAAGCATGCGTGACGATCGCTCCAACACCTGCTGACTCATCTCAGGGCTTGAGCAAGGTAGGCCCCACAGCACACTTTATATATTTTAATAAATTAGTTGGCTCTTTCCCGCATCAAATACATTTACCTGTGATGCTTAGACAGCTTTTTAGAAATGGACATTAGGGGCACCTGGGTGGCTCAGTGATTGAGGCCTCTGCCTTCGGCTCAGGTCATGATCTCAGGGTCCTGGGATCGAGTCCTGCATCGGGCTCTCTGCTCAGCAGGGAGCCTGTCTCCTCCTCCTCTCTCTCTCTGCCTGCCTCTCTGCCTACTTGTGATATGTCTGTCAAATTAAAAAAAAAAAAATCTTTAGAAATGGACATTAAAAAAAATGTTGACAGGACACATCTAAATGGAAAACAAGTTGCTCTTAATAAAATTGTATTGAAAGGTTTTTGCCCCAAAGGGCTATTCCTAGTGTCTGTGCTGATAAACTAGCACATTGGGTGCGCTCCACGCCAGAAGTGGGGGGAGACGGGATTGCAGGGACCCTGCTGATTGGAAGGTTCTGGAATTTTCTCTGCAAGGCCTCAACTAGAAAACTGATAGGGAACAGAAGTGCCTTCCAGCTACGCATGGCAGCTTGAACACAGGCAGTCTGGTTTTTGAAATATTCCTAACACACCAGCTCTGCTGGCATTTCCTCTCCAGTCTCCTTTGTTCTGGTGGCTTTATGCCTTTGTTCCATCAAGAACAAAACTCCGTTTGGTGGGTCTGAAGGATAAAGTGCTAAACGGGCCCGTGTTCAGACTTCGCAGGCCAGGGGAAGCTCCCTAAGTGGGAGCATGAAGGGGCAAGCCAGCTCATGATGCAGAAAGCGGAAACACAGGACAGAGCTGAACATTTTTGTTTTTGTTTTTTTTAAAGATTTTATTTATTTATTTGACAGACAGAGATCACAAGTGGGCAGAGAGGCAGGCAGAGAGAGAGGACGAAGCAGGCTCCCTGCAGAGCAGAGAGCCCGATGTGGGGCTCGATCCCAGGACCCTGGGATCATGACCCGAGCCGAAGGCAGAGGCTTTAACCCACTGAGCCACCCAGGCGCCCCCAGAGCTGAAAGTTTTAAAGGAGGAGTCAGACACTAGGATACGCTTTCCTGTACCAAAGGGCCAGGAAGCCAACCGTGGCCCGTTGTAAGACCGAAAAGACAATGGCGGCCTGTGGAGACACTACAGAGAGATTAGAGGGATGGGCACCAGGAAAAAAGTCAAGAAAAATACTGAATAGGTAGAACTTCTGATGTGTTCATACAGATTAAGGAGGGTTTTTTTGTTTGTTTGTTTGTTTAAAGCTCTGTCAGAACTCAGGGATAAATTCACAACAGACACACAGAGAAGTAAGCAGGATGTCCAATGTCATGACATCTCCTGGCCCCCTGCTCCAGCCCTTTCCGGGCCCCATAAACACCCCATGTCAAGCTTGTGGGCAGTTAGCATCGGTATTGACACCCATGTCCCCTCTGAAATACAGGTTCCATGAAACAAAAAACCAGGTAGGAAGCCTCTTCGAGAGGCCTCTCATGGGGAAGACAGGGGGAGTGCACACGCTCTCCCAACCACAGCAGGGCACAGCGAGCCACAGGATTTGATGGGGGCGCACAGGACTCTCTAGAAGATTCAGCTTCTCCTTTCCCACTGGCTCCGTGTCCTCCAGGCTGACTCTCCTCAGAGCCCCTCTTCCAGTTCTTACCTGACCACTTTACGTTGGCAGGAGATCAAATCACCATGTAAATTAAACCCTCTCCCTAACCAAAGGTGTTTTTAGACCCAAAACTGCACTAAGCTGATCCCTGGATCCTGATGTCTCCACAGCATCTGACCTAAGACAAAAAACTAACAGAAAATGAGTGTGTGGTCAGGCCAACACCAGGCTAGAATTAAACCTGACCACGAAGACCTCTGGCAAAAGTATTTAGTCTGTATTTCTAATTTTTTAAGGGGCCTCCACGTGGTTTTCCTTTAGCAGCGAATACTGTTTTATCCAGCAATCCTACTTCTGAGTATGTACCTAAAAGAATTAAAATCAGAATCTCAAAAGAGATATCTATACTCCCATGTTCATTGCAGCATGATTCACAAGAGCCAAGATGTGGAAACCGAAGTGTCTATAACCAATGAATGGGTCAAGAAAAATGCGGTATAGACATCCAGTGACATTCCGTCTTTAAAAAAAAAAAAAAAAGAAATCCTTCAATATGTAACAAGGATGAGCATGGAAAATATTATGCCCAGTGAAATAAGCCAGTCACTGAAGAACAAATACTGCACAATTCCACGTGTATGAAGTATCTAAGATAGTCAAACTCATAGAAGCAAAGAATAGAATAGCAGCTCCCAGAGGCTTGGTTGTGGGGGGACACGGGGTGTTGCTAACCGAGGGGCATGAAGTTTCAGTTACACAAAATGTGTTCATTCTAGAGATCTGCTGTACATTGTGGTGCTTATAGTTAATACTGTATTATTCTCTTAAAAATATATACTCTTAAAAATTACCAGGCTTGGGGTGCCTGGGTGGCTCAGTGGGTTAAAGCCTCTGCCTTCGGAGCCCTGCATCGGGCTGTCTGCTCAGTGGGGAGCCTGCTTCCTCCTCTCTCTCTGCCTGCCTCTCTGCCAACTTGTGATCTCTGTCTGTCAAATAAATAAATAAATAAATAAATCTTAAAAAAAAAATTACCAGGCTTGACCTCATTAAAATGCTCTTACTGCCATAAAAAAAAAAATTAATCTCTAAAACTTAAAGATTCAGAGATAGCGACCTCTGGCTCTCTTCGTGACTTCTCAGATTCTCTGGGCTTCTTTTCTCGACTCCATGGACAACAAATGGTGACTAATTCCAAGCCAGACAGGTCTGCTTTGCAGGCAAACTTTATTAGTTCTTTGAGGAAAAATACTGTTAGACCCTACAGCTCTGTAAAGACAACACAAGCACCAAGAAGCCTCCTCCTGAGCCTTCATGGTTCAAGTCCCAGACTTCCCCGCAACTGCAGCACAAAAAAATGCCAAGAGGCACCCTCATAATCCTAACTCCTAAGGACAGTGAGCTGCAACCAGTTTGTGATGGTGGCCAGTCACTCCAGAGGGTGAATGGGACCGGAGTCCCCCACCACCAACCCCCACCCCCAGGACTGCCTCAAAAGAACTTGCAAGCAAATGAGGAGGTGGATTCTGGCAGATTCTGGCAAAACAGATGCTTCCAGGGGCACATCTGGGAGAAGGAACCACAGGCAGGAGAGAGGAGGAGGGAGAGCAGAGCAGTGTGAGGCAGAAAAGGAGCGGACACAAGACCCCAGCTAGGCTGAGCAATTGCAGGGGCACCCAGTCAAGTTCATTCTGTACACAGGACATCTGACAAGCAGGTAAGACATGCCGATGGTCGGCCTGGATAACTGTAAGCAAGGTGCCTTTCCTTCCTCCCCTCCCGCCAGCACAGGGAACCTGCACCGTGCCCTGCAGAAGGCCCGGCTCCCATCAGGAAGCTTTCCTGCATACTGGTACGCAGAACCCAGGACTCTGGGAGGAGGAGACTGGAAGGGGGAACTCACAAGTCTGAGGAAGTACCAGGTTGGCTAGTCGGATCTACTTCCTACTGCACTGGGGGGTGGGCGGGGGAGCCGGGCAGGGAAGGGAGATGCCCAAATCTGCAGTTCCCAGGTGGGGAAGGGGCTAGTTTTTTTTGGCTCTTCCACCATAGGCAGCTTTGAGTTCTGTCAGGCAGGGAGAGGAGAGAAAGGGGTATTTGTCACCACTTTGAAGAAAACAAAGATCCCATGACTCTTCCAAAATGACTTTTGGCAGAGGGAGCCATTCTTTACCGTGGTACCGCTCCAAGACATGACGGGCTGAGTGCTGGCTTCCTAAGGCGGGACACAGCACCCTGTTCAACTCAGATCTGTGGCCTTGGCTGCGTGGGCTTTACCGTCCTGTATCAACTAGTTCTCTTTCCTGCACCCATCACGTTTCAACTGTTGACACCCCCCTAAGGACAGGGCCACGCAGTGGGTTAATTTGGGACATCAGGACAGGGTGCTCTTTTGTTTTTAAATTGCTTTAGGTTTTTTCTTCTTTCCTGGGATCAAGCCATGAAAGTAGTTTGCTAAGTAAATTCATCAGGCAAATGTGGGTCCATTTAGCTTATACAAAGAACCCAAATTGAAGGACAGTTGCAGTCAGAGCAAGTAAATGGACCAAACACATTATCAACTCTTCTTTAAGACCCCAGGGAAGGGAAGCCAGGTTCAACCCCTCTGGGCTTACTGCTCATTCAACAGTTATTTCAGATGCCTAAATTTAAAGTTTTTTGAAACAAAACTATTTCAACTATTCTCTAATACAATGAATTTTTTTTAAGATTTTATTTTTTTATTTGAGAGGCAGAGATCACAAGTAGGCAGAGAGGCAGGCAGAAAGAGAGAGGAGGAAGCAGGTTCTCTGCCGAGCAGAGAGCCCGATGTGGGGCTCGATGCCAGGACCCTGGGATCTTGACCCAAGCCGAAGGCAGAGGCTTAACCCACTGAGCCACCCAGGTGCCCCTGAATTTTCTTTTTAGAAAAACACTAATGAATGCTGTTTGTCCAAAGGCTCCCCTTATTTTAACCACCCTTATTTTAACTTCAAAATACCACAGATGATCTCACCTCAGACCCCTGAGTCAGCCCTGCCTCCCCCATCCCACAAGGGAACCCCACTTCTTTCATTAGCTCTGCTTCTAGATTCCTCATTTGCTGCTTATTAAGAGTGGAAGTTTCTTCCCTTTAACAAACTTAATAAAACCATAACTCTAAAGGTCCCCCCAAATATCATATATTTGTTTTCATGATTATCATATAAAAAATCTTTAGTGTTTTTCTACCCACCATGGGCCCCCATTCAGTAAGGAACCAGTAATGAAATTGGACTTGAAAAACATTTTTCCCTAAATATTTCTTATTTTAAAATACATGTCTCAAGAAAAGCTTACTGGACTAATTATTATGCATATCAGAACAGGAGGAAAGAAGTGTCATTTTTAAAATTCCAAGAATTCTAGCCAAGCATAAAATATTGGAAGTTTTTTAGGCTTTACATTTTGCTGCTATTTTAGGATGCATGTCATTATCTCCCGCAGCGAAAGTCTGGGGAACAAGCTGGGGAAGAAAGGAAGTAAAGCAAGGGAAACAGCTAATGCAGCGATTCAAGTTCTGCGGTAAGATGGACTTGGGCTCCAGTCCTGCTTTCTGTTTCTACAGTAGTGGGAAGGTGCCTGAAGCACTCACAATCTCTCCCCTCTACCCAGAACATCAGGATAACAAGGCCATTCACAGCATGGAGGGGATATGGATTTGTAAAGAAAATAAAGAATAGTACCAAAACCGTTTCAGGCTGTATACTCAAAATTATGTACCTTCCTTACGTGTTTGATCTTAACATAATAAAAACTTAAACTACATATGTACCCTTTCCTCCCAGTTCTCTAGCAGTTAAGCCCAGGGATAGAATTGCCTTTACAACAGGAAATGTAGGTCGCTTCTAAGGCAGAGTGATTTGAGCACCACTGAGCTACATCTTCAGTATGTCCTTGCTAACTATGCAGCCCCAAATTTTACCATTAGGGATTAACTGCTTTGTTTAAAACACCGTACTCCCCAAGCAGATTTTAAACACAAATCACCTCATGAGGCCTCCGAGTAAAGGAGTACTTCCAGTTATTCCTAGAAAAAAAAAAAAGAAAAAAGGGGAGCACTGACAAATGGCTGTCCTGAAGGAGAGTTGGGGGGCTGGGGAGGTCGAACAGGGGAGAATGGGGAGCCCTGGGCTGAGTAGAGGAGGACAGAGGCTGCATGTTTGGTCACAGAGAGTGCAAGGAGTTAAGGCCTCGGGAATCAAGAAGCACAGCAAGGAAAGGCACCAAGGACAAACCCGTTATGGGTAGCCCCAGGGACAGCCACAGATAGCTCCCAAGCCTCCTTCTGTGCCTTGACAGACACCCCATCCTGAGTCCTGAGTCATCCCACACACTCTGGCTGGAGCTTGACTGAGCCCAGCAAGAAGCAGAAGAAGAACAGTGCTTTGAGATCCTATCCCTGGGCCCGAGCCCGGTCAAGCTGTCTGAAGAAAGCACTCTCTTATGCAAGGGAAGCAGGCAACCTTGTGCATCAGACATTTGGGAAGCCAGATCAGCCTGGTCCCAGTGAGCCACGTGGAAAGGTACCGTCCACCACCATGCCCCTCCAGGCCTCTGCCCCGGCAGAGGCACGCTGGTAAGAGCCACCGGCAGGGGTCTGGGGAATAGGGCTTCAGTGTGATAATAAACGTATGACTCAGAAACAAAATCCAGTCCAAACTTCCAAATTATTGTCACATGCCCATTGTTTTGGATTATCTGTGAGCTGAATCCTCCCCCATTCTTCATGTACCAGCAAGGAAAACAGACAGTGAACTCTCTCTACTTGGAACATGTGAGCAACATTTGGGAAATTCTTCCCACCATGTATATACTCACACTTGTTCTTTTATTTCAAAATAGTAATTATAATTCTTTATTGTCTTAAGAAGGCTGGAGTGAAATGAAAACCTGCTTCACGGCTTCATTGAATACAGCTACTAACCTTCTGCTACATTTTTTTTAAACATATTTCTCTTTTATTTTTGAAAAGGACATACATTTTCATGGTATAAAAGTCAAAAGGGGGGGCACCTGGGTGGCTCAGTGGGTTAAAGCCTCTGCCTTCGGCTCAGGTCATGATCCCAGGGTCCTGGGATCGAGCCCCGCATCGGGCTCTTTGCTCAGCGGGGAGCCTGCTTCCCTTCCTCTCTCTCTGCCTGCCTCTCTGCCTACTTGTGATCTCTGTCTGTCAAGTGAATGGATAAAATCTTAAAACAAAACAAAACAAAACAAAACAAAAAAAACACCTTCTGCTCCACGTTCAGCTGTAGCATTTCCCTCATGGGACAACTTTCCTTTAAAAGTCAAAAGGTACAAAAACCTCTCAGCCCCCATCTGTCCCCCCAGCTATTTGATTCCCCTTCTTAGAGGCAGCCAAAGAAACCAGTTTTTTTTTTTTAAAGATTTTATTTATTTATTTGAGAGAGAGACAGTGAGAGAGAGCATGAGCGAGGAGAAGGTCAGAGGGAGAAGCAGACTCCCCATGGAGCTGGGAGCCCGATGTGGGACTCGATCCTGGGACCCCGGGATCATGACCTGAGCCAAAGGCAGTCGTCCAACCAACTGAGCCATCCAGGCGTCCCAGAAACCAGTTTCTTGTTCAGATATGCATTTAATGTGTTTCTAAATTAAGTACAAAATCTGCAGATGAATGGATAAAGAAGATGTGATATATATGTATGTATATATGTTTATATATGTATGTGTGATAAAAAATGGAATGTTATGCAGCCATCAAAAAAATGAAATCTTGCCATTTGCAATGACATGGAAGGAACTAGAAGGCATTATGCTAAGCGAAATAAGTCAGTCAGAGAAAGACAATCATCATATGATCTCATTCATATGTGGAATTTAAAAAAGAGGACAGAGGATGATAGGGAAAGGGAGGAAAAAATAAGACAAAAATCAGAGAGGGAGATAAACTGTAAGAGACTCTAAACCATAATTAACAAATCGAGGATTGCTGAAGGGGAGGAGTGGGGAGATGCGGTAACTGGGTGGTGGGCATGAAGGAGGGCACGTGATGGAATGAGCACTGGGGGTTACAGAAGACTGATGAATCACTGAACTCTACCTCTGAAATAATACACTGTATATTACTTAATTGAATTTAAATAAAATTTTGAAGTACAAAATCTGCTTTTATATACCTTAATCCTTTTCCAGGCGGCTACCCTAAAAATGATGTTAGTGACTACATGATATTCCCTTATACTGATAGTTAGCTTGAACTTACCCTGTTGCAATTAGGCATTAAGGTTGCTTTCAGAATTTCATGACAAAAAAAAAAAAAAATGCTGCAAAAGCCATCTGGGGACGTTGGTCAGCTTTTGCCATACTGTGCAAAATTTCCTAAGGCTGAAACTGCCTATCCTCCCCAACCCCACCAACTCTTTTGATAACCATACTGAAGGTGAAGAGAAGCAGACATTCACACCAGCCTTGCTACCCTACTGGTAAAGACCAGCCCATGTGGGAAAAACAAACCTGTCAAATTGATCCTGGTCAAGTTGATGATGCCTGGACACTTGCCACGTGCCAAGGCCAAACCGAACATCATGTTCCAGACCAAGCACAAAGGTATGTGGATGACTGCATCCTGAGAGCTGCTCTGGTCTGGGCCCCTCCAACACGTGCTCCGACCCCGGGGATCCTTTCCATTCAAGAAAGGGTTCAATTTGGGACATGTGGATTAAAGTGAGGCAAGACTTGCCAATGAGATATTATCCCATGACCTCCCCGGGGAGCAGTCCCCAGGGCTGATGAGACAGCATGGTGGAAAAGGAAAATGTCCACAGAGGCTCCTGCTGCTGAGTAAGAGAAATCAATACGTAGGTTTAAAGCTGTTAAAAGACAGCCTGATTCTGTTGCTGGCTTCTCATGTTGCTGGTGAGGTCAGACTGTCACTACCGACGATATTCCGATAACCCCCAGGGGCCCTTCTAGACTGCAGGGAGACCAGGTCCCCAGCGTTCTGGACCCTCAAGCCGTGGCCCGGGGTGACATCGTATTTTGAGGTCTGGTTTTCATGCAGTTTGCTCACCCCGCATGGATCAGACCTGTGCCTGCAGCAGGATGAACCACCGCCACTTCTTCGGCAATTCTAAGCCCTTTCACGTCCTAGCAACCTGCTCCTGCTCTCAAAGCCTGACCCAGCATATGAGCCGGGGCATTCGTTCATCAGCACAAGCCTCAAGGAAGGCTTCAGGGTGTTGGATGTGGCGAAAACACTGGAAAACCCTGGAAGAGGGTCAAGAAGACTTCATTAATTAATTTAGAAGATATCTGCAACTTCCACTTCAACCTGACTTGTATTAAGATCCAGGAGACTATAATCACAGTTGTGGTGGCGGTAACCAGATAAAAGGCCTCAGTGTTAACTACCTGGAAATGCCCCAATTCCTTGAACTCACCAAACAAAGCTTCCTAGGCGGGAAAGAGGAAATCCGAGAGGAGGCGGAGGCCCTAACCTTTGTAATCACACCTGTAGCCAGGCTGTCAGGTACTAAAGTGAAATAAAGCTCATTTTTGTAGGCATTTTAAACACAGACTCATGGTCACTGGAATGATTTAGAATCCCTCTTCTCACTTCCCATAAAGTGAACGGGATCTGAGAGCGGAGAAGGGAAATACGTTCCGGTGTTTACCACTCCATTTACGATTTGTTTATGCCTCAGACCAACCCTATCAACCTTGCAAGACACCCTGAAATGTACTTTCCGGACACTAGTATTTATTTCCGCCATTTTTCATGTTGGTTAAATAAAAAGCCTGCTTATGAGTCACACCACAAAAAAAAAGGCAGGACTCAAACCCAGAAGTTTTTTAACCCATCCCCCCAGGCTAGTCCATGCTGGTTCCCTAAAAGAGATCATTTCATGTACCACCGTGAAGAACACGTGTGAAGAACAGCCCGTACGTTCCTGATACAGCCTGAAAAGCACCGTTATCTAAATCCCAAGCTGGCATCCATTCTCTGTCCGCTATACTGTATGGTTGCTCTAGAAGACAGGAGGAGAGAAAGGACAATGGGTCATGCCCTCCATGACCTCTTCAAAGCCCTGAATGTCATCACGGCCCACCATCTCTGGGATACACGAGTCAGTCTGCTCGGCCTGTCCTATTTAAATTATCCTACCACATCTAAACTGTAAATGCCCTTTTCCTTTTACTCCTAGGAATTTACCCTGACCATATGCCTCCCCCAACACGAAAATACACACGCAAGAGGCTTATTCAGGGCAATAATGGCAATATATTGAGAACAACCTGAAGGTCTTCCATAAGAAAGCTGAATAAACTGGTACATCTGCACGATGCAATACAGGGGGCGCTGTACAGAGTAGGGAGAATCCCAGCGAAATGGTAAGAAGGGATGTCCCTGGCATTCTCTTAAGTTAAAAAGCAAAATGCAAGAGTATCTACAGTCTTGTTACCCTTCGTGTTAGAAAGAGGAGATAATATTCAGGTCTCTGTTCATTTGTGCAATAAGAAATACAGAAGGATTGATGAAAAACTAAGGCAACTGGTTACCTACAGGGTGTGGCTGGCAACAATATGGAAGGAAGGGGGGATGACAACATGATGGGTGAAGGGTAAATTAATACTTCCGAGTACCCCCTTCTTGAATTATTTCCATTTTTTAAATTATGCTTAGTTTCTCACATTCAAGAAAATAATTAAATCATCCAAGATGCAGGAGGAACCCAAAATGAAGTGCAAAAAGAAACAAGTCTAAATAATGAATAATTACAATAATAATCTACAAATAAATAATTTAACCACACTAAAAGAATAGGTAAATAAATAAGTAGGTTATTAATAAGTTCTCCAAAGAGCGTATCTTGACTGGGTACTGTAAAGCCAAAGATAAAAGAACTATAGAGTATTATACTCTACTTAGTTCCCCCCGCCTTAAATGCATGGGTTAATGATTCAGAAACTACTGCACTTTATTCTGTTTTCTAAGACTGAGTAAATAAGTAAACACATTGTTGCTAACAGGAGCCAGGTTTCTTTTTGATGGAGAAAGGAGTCAGAAATAAGAAAAAGGCAGAAGACCAGAATAAGCCCTGTGTGGGTAGATTAGAATAGGTCCTTTCATTACAAACTCAAATATTTTGATAGATACATAGAGACAGGGAAGTGTGCAAATTCATACGCAGACATACGTACATAAAAATGTTTTCTACCTCTGTGCTCTGAGAAGGTATAAAAACCAATGACACTCCAGTATCAATGAGCACACCTAGATTTTGTGATCTGGTTCTCTAGACACCATTCTCCATTAAAAGAAACAGAGCTCCTTGGAGAAACCACAGCTTCCAAGACTGAACAGGATAAGCACAAGATAAGCATAAAACACCTTGAGATGGGAAAAAATTTTTTAGTCCAAAAAAATATGATGGGAGACTATCTAAAGGACACAGGAGTCAACTCGAATGATCTCCCAAAGGTCAAGTCTGAAAAAAATTGGAGCAGAATAAATGACAGTGATGGGTTAGAAACCATAGAATAAAACAGATAACCCTAAGTTCATACTGATACTAATGAGTAAACAAATAGAGAAGGGAAGATATTCCTTACACAATTTCAATTCATAAATGCATAAAAAAGAGAGAAAAATACCAACAGGCAAACATTACAGTAATGATTGTCACAGGTAAGAATTACAAAGAGATTTGAAAGTCGATGAAAAGCAGAATATTGACATCATCTCAAAACACCTCCTGACAGGGTATTTATTAGTTACAAAGGGGCAAAAGCTTGCAGATAACACCTTACCCAATGACCAAAGTTACCATCTGCAACAATAAAACCGGCTCTTTAACATGCCACTGAATTGAGAAGAACACAACATTTCTGCTCTATTTTTGTCAAAACCATGTAACTTGAATTCAGTCATGAGAAAACATCCAACAAATCCATTCTGAATCTCACTCTACAAAATAATTAGCCCGTACCCTTGAAATGTGTCAAGGTCATGAAAGAAAAGGACTAAGAAATGGTCACAAAGCAGAAGAGATTCCGGAGATGTGCCACCTAACATGAGATATGGGATCCTGGATTGAAGACTGAATTAGACCCTGGAACTGGGGAAAGAAAGAAAAAAAAAAAAAAAAAAGATGGTGGGACAGTTGACAAAATTTGAATAAAGTGTATAGAATAGTTAGTGGTATTATAGCAATTGAATTTCCTAGTTTGGAGGCTGGTACTATGGTTTTTAAGATGTTAACTTTGGCAAAAGATCAACAAGGAAATAAAAGCCTTAAATGACACACTGGACCAGATGGACATCACAGATATATTCAGAACATTTCATCCCAAAGCAACAGAATACACATTCTTCTCTAGTGCACATGGAACATTCTCCAGAATAGATCATATTCTTGGTCCTAAATCAGGTCTCAACCGTTATCAAAAGATTGGAATCATTCCCTGCATATTTTCAGACCACAATGCTCTGAAGCTAGAACTCAATCACAAGAGGAAATTTGGAAAGAACCCAAATACATGGAGACTAAACAGCATCCTTCTAAAGAATGAATGGGTCAACCAGGAAATTAAAGAAGAATTGAAAAAATTCATGGAAACAAATGATAATGAAAACACAACGGTTCAAAATCTGTGGGACACAACAAAGGCAATCCTGAGAGGAAAATATATAGCGGTACAAGCCTTTCTAAAGAAACAAGAAAGGTCTCAAGTACACAACCTAACCCTACACCTAAAAGAGCTAGAGAAAGAACAAGAAAGAAACCCTAAACCCAGCAGGAGAAGAGAAATCATAAAGATCAGAGCAGAAATCAATGAAATAGAAACCAAAAAAACAATAGAACAAATCAACGAAACTAGGAGCTGGTTCTTTGAAAGAATTAATAAGATCGATAAACCCCTGGCCAGACTTATCAAAAAGAAAAGAGAAAGGACCCAAATAAATAAAATCATGAGTGAAAGAGGAGAGACCACAACGAACACCAAAGAAATACAATTATAAGAACATACTATGAGCAACTCTACGCCAACAAATTTGACAATCTGGAAGAAATGGATGCATTCCTAGAGACATATAAACTACCAAAACTGAACCAGGAAGAAAGAGAAAGCCTGAACAGACCCATAACCAGTAAGGAGATTGAAACAGTCATCAAAAATCTCCAAACAAACAAAAGCCCAGGGCCAGACAGCTTCCCGGGGGAATTCTACCAAACATTTAAAGAAGAACTAGTTCCTATTCTCCTGAAACTGTTCCAAAAAATAGAAATGGAAGGAAAACTTCCAAACTCCTTTTATGAGGCCAGCATCACCTTGATCCCAAAACCAGACAAGGATCCCATCAAAAAAGAGAACTATAGACCAATATCCTTGATGAACACGGATGCAAAAATTCTCGCCAAAATACTAGCCAATAGGATTCAACAGTACATTAAAAGGATTATTCACCACGACCAAGTGGGATTTATTCCAGGGCTGCAAGGTTGGTTCAACACTTGCAAATCAATCAATGTGATACAACACATTAATAAAAGAAAGAACAAGAACCATATGATACTCTCCATAGATGCTGAAAAAGCATTTGACAAAGTACAGCATCCCTTCCTGCTCAAAACTCTTCAAAGTGTAGGGATAGAGGGCACATACCTCAATATTATCAAAGCCATCTATGAAAAACCCACCGCAAATATCATTCTCAATGGAGAAAAACTGAAAGCTTTTCCGCTAAGGTCAGGAACACGGCAGGGATGTCCGTTATCACCACTGCTATTCAACATAGTACTAGAAGTCCTAGCCTCAGCAATCAGACAACAAAAGGAAATTAAAGGCATCCAAATCGGCAAAGAAGAAGTCAAACTATCACTCTTTGCAGATGATATGATACTATATGTGGAAAACCCAAAAGACTCCACTCCAAAACTGCTAGAACTTGTACAGGAATTCAGTAAAGTGTCAGGATATAAAATCAATGCCCAGAAATCAGTTGCATTTCTCTACACCAACAACAAGACAAAAGAAAGAGACATTAAGGAGTCCATCCCATTAACAATTGCACCCAAAACTATAAGATACCTAGGAATAAATCTAACCAAAGAGACTAAGAATCTATACACAGAAAACTATAAAGTACTCATGGAAGAAATTGAGGAAGACACAAAGAAATGGAAAAATGTTCCATGCTCCTGGATTGGAAGAATAAATATTGTGAAAATGTCTATGCTACCTAAAGCAATCTACACATTTAATGCAATTCCTATCAAAGTACCATCCATTTTTTTCAAAGAAATGGAACAAATAATCCTAAAATTTATATGGAACCAGAAAAGACCTCGAATAGCCAAAGCAATATTGAAAAAGAAAGCCAAAGTTGGTGGCATCACAATTCCGGACTTCAAGCTCTATTACAAAGCTGTCATCATCAAGACAGCATGGTACTGGCACAAAAACAGACACATAGATCAATGGAACAGAATAGAGAGCCCAGAAATAGACCCTCAACTCTATGGTCAACTAATCTTCGACAAAGCAGGAAAGAATATCCAATGGAAAAAAGACAGCCTCTTCAACAAATGGTGTTGGGAAAATTGGACAGCCACATGCAGAAAAATGAAATTGGATCATTTCCTTACATCACACACGAAAATAGACTCAAAATGGATGAAGGATCTCAATGTGAGAAAGGAATCCATCAAAATCCTTGAGGAGAACACAGGCAGCAACCTCTTCGACCTCAGCCGCAGCAACATCTTCCTAGGAACATCGCCAAAGGCAAGGGAAGCAAGGGAAAAAATGAACTATTGGGATTTTATCAAGATCAAAAGCTTTTGCACAGCAAAGGAAACAGTTAACAAAACCAAAAGACAACTGACAGAATGGGACAAGATATTTGCAAATGACATATCAGATAAAGGGCTAGTGTCCAAAATCTATAAAGAACTTAGCAAACTCAACACCCAAAGAACAAATAATCCAATCAAGAAATGGGCAGAGGACATGAACAGACATTTCTGCAAAGAAGACATCCAGATGGCCAACAGACACATGAAAAAGTGCTCCACATCACTCGGCATCAGGGAAATACAAATCAAAACCACAATGAGATACCACCTCACAACAGTCAGAATGGCTAAAATTAACAAGTCAGGAAATGACAGATGCTGGCGAGGATGCGGAGAAAGGGGAACCCTCCTACACTGTTGGTGGGAATGCAAGCTGGTGCAGCCACTCTGGAAAAGAGCATGGAGGTTCCTCAAAATGTTGAAAATAGAACTACCCTATGACCCAGCAATTGTACTGCTGGGTATTTACCCTAAAGATACAAACGTAGTGATCCGAAGGGGCACGTGCACCTGAATGTTTATAGCAGCAATGTCTACAATAGCCAAACTATGGAAAGAACCTAGATGTCCATCAACAGACGAATGGATAAAGAAGATGTGGTATATATACACAATGGAATACTATGCAGCCATCAAAAGAAATGAAATCTTGCCATTTGCGACAACGTGGATGGAACTAGAGGGTATCATGCTTAGCGAAATAAGTCAATCGGAGAAAGACAACTATCATATGATCTCCCTGATATGAGGGAGAGGAGATGCAACATGGGGGGTTAAGGGGGTAGGAGAAGAGTAAATGAAACAAGATGGGATTGGGAGGGAGACAAACCATAAGTGACTCTTAATCTCACAAAACAAACTGAGGGTTAATGGGGGGAGGGGGGTTGTGGGGGGGATTATGGACATTGGGGAGGGTATGTGCTATGGTGAGTGCTGTGAAGTGTGTAAACCTGGCGATTCACAGACCTGTACCCCTGGGGATAAAAATATATTATATGTTTATAAAAAATAAAAAATTTAAAAAAATTAAAAAAAAAAAAAAGAAACAAACTGAGGATTGCTGGAGGGGACGAGAGTGGAAGGACGGGGTAACCAGGTGATGGACAGTGTGAAGGGTATGTGTTGTAATAAGCACTGGGTATTACATAGGACTGATGAATCACAGACCTGTACCCCTGCCTACTTGTGATCTCTGCCTGTCAAATAAATAAAAAAATCTTTTAAAATAAATAAATAAATAAGTAAATTAGCACTACTTAAGGAAGATAAGAACTACCTAGCCCCAGTAGGATTATCCCAAGCCCACACCACTCTGTCTTGTCAATGCTTCACAAATGTATTGTTTCTTTGCCTCAAAGGTATCAGAGTTTACTGCTCTGGTCATTTCTTCTCGTTCTGAGTCTCTTGTGAAGGCTTCTATATACATGTAAAAAGTTAATAAATAAGTATGCTTTTATCATAAAAAAAAAAAGATGTTAACTTTGGGGGAAGCTAGGTGAAGGACACACAAAAAGTCTATGTACTGATCTTGTAATGTGACGGGGGAAGGTCTCCCAATTATTTCAAAATACAGAATTTTATTTAAGCAAAATTCCCCTCCCCCAAATCCTCATTTCTTGGTAATTTGCCTGTGTTTCTCTATACAACCACTTAAGCTAAGACAGAGAAACAGACTGAATGAAAAATAAGTCTATCAATGTAGGAAGTCCAAATACCAAGGTAAGAAAATGACCCAGTTAAAAAAAAAAAATCTAGGAGGGAAAATCCATTTATCAAGAAATGAGAAGTAAAATCCACTGTTTTCAAGCTAAATATGGAAACATTTCTGTGTCTGATAAACATGATCATGAATATACTTTGTAAGAAAAAAAGAACAATTAGCCTCCACAGACTCTTTTCAGCTCAACGAATGCCACATACTTGGAAGAATGTTTGAACCACTATCTTGCAAACACATTACATGAAACAGAGTGAACTGGAAGGGGAATGTGGGGGGATGGGAGCTGGGAGGGGCAACCCAAGAACACGTGGAATGTCCAGTGTCTGGAAGTTGCTGAGAAGCCTAGTCGTTGGCAACGTCCTTTCTAAATTGTGAAAAATAATAATGCTCTCTCACACCGTGACTCATAAAGGAAACACTCTGTAATCAGTCATTTTTTTATTCTGTTCCTCAGTTTTCACAGACTTTCGTGAACTGAAATGAAAAATTCTAACTTAGCATAGCTTGGCTTGGCCTTTCTCCTTTTGGCAGGGGGTGGAGGACTTTTTTCTATCAAGCAATGTGTCACTAAGGTCTCTTCTAGCTCTCCCAAACAAATTCAGTGAGTCCCTCACTCTGAGAAGTTACATTTTGTTCCCCAGGGCAGGCACTTCATCTAAAATGGGACTGAGAGCTGGTGCTTGACCCTACTATCCATAATGAAGGCACATAAAGGCAGTTGCACAGACCAGGTCACCGTGACATGTTTCCCCAATGTACCATCTCTATAATGACCTTAGAAAACAAAATTAAGGAGCCCACCAAGCAACACAAAAACCAGGAAAAATCCCACCAGTGAGGGCTCTGCCTACAACAGCAGCTATCATACACCCAGCCTGCAACAGGGCTATCAGGACATGTGCTGAACTCTCCTGGACATCCTCCCCTAACCAGAGGCCTCCCTGCCTCCAAGTAGACTTCATTTAGAACCCTGGTCTCAGAATCTGGTCCCCCTCCTCTATGTTCCCAAAGATCCCTATATTTTCACATTTGCTAGCACTTCCAACAGTCAAGTCTCCCAGCTGGTCTTGAGCTACCCCAAGGTGGGGTCCAGGCACAGCACTCTGCACCAGCGTCTGACACGATGCCGGCCCATGCAGGCACCGAATGCCTACTGACGGCCAAGTACAGCAGGCAGGAGATGCACCGGACCATGCCTGCGGTCCAGCTGCGCAGCACATTCTTGTCCACGTGACCCACGCCACTGAGATCCTACATGTCTAGAAGCAGGCAGTGTTCTAGATGCTGAGCATGTTGCAATGGCAGAGAGAGAGAGAGCCCAACCTGTGGACCTGAGAATTTAGTGGGGGGAGGGGACGCAGGAGGGATGGACTTTAAACACATAACCACGATGGGGCGCCTGGGTGGCTCAGTGGGTTAAGGCGCTGCCTTCAGCTCAGGTCATGATCTCAGGTTCCTGGGATCGAGTCCCGCATCGGGCTCTCTGCTCAGCAGGGAGCCTGCTTCCCTCCCTCTCTCTGACTGCCTCTCTGCCTACTTGTGATCTCTCTCTGTCAAATAAATAAATAAAATCTTAAAAAAAAAAAAAAGAATATTAAACACATAACCACGCAAATTATGTAACTATGATCGCAAAAAATATTGTCAAATAAAACAAAAATATAGCCGGGCTCTAAGATCACGTAACTAGAAGTGCCTGGTTGAGCGACCGGATCTTAATTTCTGCTCAGGTCATGATCTCAGGGTCCGAGATCGAGCCCCACGTCGGACTCTGTGCTTAGGAAGGAGTCCGCTTGAGGGTTTTCTCCTTCTCCCTCTACCCCACCCTCTTCCCATGCCTCCCCCTCCCCCAGTCAAATTTTTTTTAAAAAGATCATGTAACTAGATGACCTGCGCCCATAAGTTCCCGATTTTTAAAGGTTGTCCAAGGCAGAACGTGGATTGAGGAGAATCTCAGCAGACACAACCCATCCCTGAAAATACAAGGAAAACAACTTGGAGGTGAGCCAAGTGTCAGCCTCGGGGGAATGACCACACATGGCCTCACCCAGGCAACCTGAGGGAACGGAACTACTGAGCCATTTAAAAATGACAAGTATGTGAACTATGCTGATATGTGGAAAGATATTCATAGAGTTTACTACAGATTGGATTTTTTTTTTCTAGCATGAAGGTGCTTATGTCCATTAACAAAAATTTCAGAACTCGGCCTCAACCACTGCTGCCTCAAGATAATCGACACCTCTGGGGACTAGTCAGGGTCTTGGTGGCCAAAGAGGAGCACCTAGAGGGCTTTGGAGGTTGTCCGGTCATTTTCCAGAAGCAGACTCAGTCAGCTGGTCCAGCACCCAACTGCGACAATACCTCGTGTCCTTTCCATCCCATGAGCAGGGGCTCCTCAAATAAGGAAAGGGGGTTGGAGATCAGGCGGGTAACCCTATCCTCCATCAGGAAGAAAAGGCTCCCCCACTGGGGTGGGGGCAGAATGGCTTCCCGACATGTCCTGGGGCCTGCTCCTAGTACAGAAGGGTACAGCTGGGCCAGTCCTCGCAGCAGGTGGTTGGCCAAACCCCAGTGTGCCCACTATTTTTTTTTAAAGGTTACTGGTTTAATCTAGAGCTATTCAAATTGTGGAGCCTGGGCCAGCCCCATCAGCATCACCTGGGATCTTGTGAGAAGCATTGTGAGAAGCACAGAACTTTGGTCCGACCTGACCTACTGAAGCACCATTTACTTTTGCCAAGATCCCTGGCAGGATCACATATACATTAAGATCTGAAAAGCAGTGGTTCAGTCCTGGAGGGCAGGAAGATGGATTTATTCATTCCTCAAGCATTCACTGACTTCTCTGCTAAATCCAGGGGATTTAGGACCTGGGGAAAAGAGAGCCAAGTGAAGGAGGGATGCCGCTGCCCTCGGGCAACCCCAGGGAAGAAATCCATGGCTGACAAACTTTAGAGCTTTTCAAAAAGAACTTTTCAGAAAGATGCCAGAGGGTCCAAAGCTAGGGATCGATCTGGATGGAAGTCTTCAGGAAAATGATACGTTAGCTGCCGTGAAAGCACTCTTAAAAAACCATAAAAGGCCCCTTACAACTTCCGTTCATCAATGAGGTGCTGTACTGCTCCTTCCATCCAGCCTCCTCTGCTGGCTAGAAACCCGCCCATTCTCTTGCCCAACATTTCCAGGAGATGCTAGATTCGGTTGTTTTGTTGCAGAAAACATGAACCTGCAATGGCCCGTGTCAGCATCTGACTGCATTCAGCAGGACTTGGAGATCAAGGTGGACACAGAGTCACCCGAGGGGACACCCAGAAATGCTTCGGCCAGCGCCTCACTGCAAGGCCACAGAGAGGTCAGTTCAGGATTAGAACTGGTTTTTTAAGTGAAAGCTCAAGTGTCTGAGTGAAGGGTGGGCTAGAGGAGGGAACTGCAGACAGGAACGGGGAGCAGCATCTGTCAAAGCATGAAAGCCAGAGCCAAGTCAGGCTGTGAATTAGAGCAGAGAGCAAGGCTGGAGGGCTTCCAGGCAGTGATGCTAGGCACGGGTCTCCAAGACTGAGGAAGCTGGCCAGGTGGGGGACCACCAGCAGCTTTTGCTGACAAGAGGATACTAAACTGTGGATAGGCTGAGTCTGGGGGGCTATAAGCCAAGACATCTGTGGACTGACCAAGGTATGGGCCAGAGGGGAGGTCCTTAGGTCTGATTAGAAAGACTACTGAAGCCACAGCTGGATGAGAATGGACACAGGAAGACCTGAGCAAAGGGCCACGGGGGACCGTTACCCCAGGAACCAAAAGAGGACCCACACAACCTGCCTCTGAAGCACTGGAGGTGAAGACACCAGAAAAAAGGCCCCTGCCTTTGCTAAGTAGCTGGTGACCTGTAAGCACGTCCCTGCTGATGGTGTCAGGGACAACACGTGGACTCGGGACCGGGGTGCTGGCTCGTCCTGAGCATAGAGGCAAAAGCAGTTGCTGACAGCACCTGCCATGCTGGTCTGCCTGGCATGCCCAAGGTCAACTGTATTTCTGCATAACGCCTTCTACTGTCCAGTCTTCAGTGAGGCTCCCCCCAGCCCCCTTGTGGAACCTGGCAGTAACAGGTCCCAGGTGCCCCTGGGAGCCACCTCTAGAGGTGGGACATGGTAGGCAGCACAGGGGATGGGCCACCTAAAATAAATGCTATCAAGGAAAAACCAAAGTGATTACTTAGGTGCTTCTCCAACTATCCTTGTTGGAGGAACTGTTTTTTAGGTTATAATTTCCAATACATGTTAACCAACGCTTTTCTCAATTACAATCAAAATAAAGTCCTGGCAAAGGAAATGAAACAAGACATACAAATAAATACCAAATCCTTTATCATTAGACTTAATCCACAAAATTCTGCATTAATAGGATCTAAAAGACGTAACCCAAAAAGAATTACACATATAAGCATCTAAAAGAAAGCACATGGGCAACTAATGTAGAAAGTCACTAGGACTCCCACAACTTTGTCATTGTGCAAACAAAAAGTCACAAGTGAAATAGATTCCCACATTAGAACCTAATACACAGAATGAAGGAAAGCTACATATATCAGCGTTCAAAGTCTTTCATGAGAAAACCTAGCTTGGTTTTTGCTTGTTAGCTTGGTATCAGCCAAATTACTCTCAAGGGATAATATATATCTCAATTGTTTCTGTATTTTGTTTAGTAACACTCATCTTAGCAACCAGTCTTAGGGAGAGGTATGTTGATGGAAATGGGAGGGAAAGAAAATTAAGCATGACTTTGACAAACGCAGAATATTCGTTTATAGCTTTTACTCAAACAAAAGCAAATGATGCTGTATTTCCAAAATGTAACTTCAATCCTTTAGTGCTGGCCAATTCCCCCATCTATCCTGTGCAGTGACAGTTAAATTTAAATTATTTTTTGATGAAATAAGTAAGTACCAGATCCATAAATTTCCCAAACATGGATTCTCTTGATAGGAAATCAGATTCAAAGTGTTAGAATTCATAATGTATTCAGCGATAATATTTCCTAGATGTTCAGTGACAAGATCATTACCTGCTTCACAGACAACTATAGCTGAATCATGGAACCTAACACAGCAAACTGTGGGCTCTATTCCTATAAACTTGTTTTTGCCCTTTGATCTTATCTGTCATTTAAAAATATGATGCATTCCTTTGTTGCATGCAGCGTGTTCTTTTTTAAATTGTGTTATGTTAGTCACCATACAGTACATCATTCGTTTTTGATGTTGTGTTCCATGATTCATGGAACATTGCATGGGGTGCAATGTTCACCCCATGCAATCTGGGCCCTCCTTAAAACCCACCACCAGGCTCACCCATCCCTCCACCCCCCTCCCTTCTAAAACCTTCAGTTTGTTTCTTGGAGTCCATAGTCTCTCATGGTTCATCCCCCCATCTGATTCCCCCCCCCTTCATTTTTCCCTTTCCTTCTCCTAATGTCCTCCATCCTATTCCTTATGTTCCACAAATAAGTGAAAACAATTGACTTTCTCTGTTTGACTTATTTCTCTCAGCATAATCTCCTCTAGTCCCATCCATGTTGATGCAAAAGTTGGGTATTCATGACTGAAGACTGAGTAATATTCCATCATATATATGGACCACATCTTCTTTATCCATTCGTCTGTTGAAGGGCATCTTAGCTCTTTCCATAGTTTAACTATTGTGGACATTGTTGCTAGGAACACTGGGGTGCATACGACACTTCTTTTCACTACATCTGTATCTTTGGGGTAAATACCCAGGAGTGCAATTGCAGGGTCATAGGATAACTCTATTTTTAATTTTTTGAGGAACTTCCACAGTGTTTTCCAAAGTGGCTACACCAGCTTGCATTCCCACCAACAGTGTAAGAGGGTTCACCTTTCTCCACATCCTCTCCAACACTTGTTGTTTCCTGTCTTGTTGATTTTGGCCATTCTAACTGGTGTGAGGTGGTATCTCAATGTGGTTTTGATCTGAATCTCTCTGATGGCTAATGATGATGAACACTGTTTCATGTGTCTGTTAGCCATTTGTATGTCTTCTTTGGAGAAGTGTCTGCTCATGTCTTCTGCCCATTTTTTGACTGGATTATTTGTTTTTTGGGTGTTAAGTTTGAGGAGTCCTTTAGAGATCTTGGATATCAGCCCTTTGTCTGTAGTGTCATTTGTGAATATCTTCTCCCATTCCATGGGTTGCCTCTTTGTTTTGTTGACTGTTTCCTTTGCTGTGCAGAAACTTTTGATCTTGTTGAAGTC